>NW_027507758.1:12749719-12960868 GCF_037356315.1 Lithobates pipiens | reverse complement strand
CTGGAACCTAGGACATTCTCTTTTTTTGGGGAGCCAGGAGAGCGGAGGTCAGGACAAGGGCAGACAGCTTGGGATTTGTTGCAGAGAGGCAGGCATCAGGTGGTTGGGTAACCCTGGGATAAGCTGGAACAGCATAGTGCCGGAAGCACAATGGGTTTTTCCAGGGATGGTAATGGTTGGGTCCGATACAGCCAGGCAAACCTCTTGACGGATGGCAGGATCGGTGGTCGGGACCCATACAGTTTGCATAACGGTGAACAAGGCTCTGGGAAGTTTGGTAACTAGTATTGTGGGATTTGTTATTCGGCACACGGAGTTGGAGGTTAATGTGGGAATGTCCCGACGGGGGGGGGGGGAATGGAGAGCCTTATCTGCAGTGGGTATTGAGCTATGGGCCTGCAGGATGGGATTAAAAGGGCCCTGCGGGTGTGGGGGGGGCCCTCAAGTCTAAGGGGGGGGGGTCATCCTTGTGGGCTGTGGCAGTGTCTTTGGTCTTTGAGGGTGGCATGAAAAACAGATGTGATGGAAGTGGTGGGGGGCTCATAGGTGGCATGTGCCCCCTTTGGTGTATACCAGCGGAAGGGTAGGCTGGAATACGGGATTGGTTGCACTGCGGGAAAGGGGGTTGTCTCCGGGCTGATAAACGGCCAGAGGCCTGGTATGGTGAAATTTTGTCCCGCTAGTGTACTGGTGGAAAGTGTTAAGTAGATAAGGTGAAGTCAGGGTACCGTCAAAGACCAACAGACTGGGAGTTTTGAAATTGTCGTTACAAAAATGTACGTATACATTTTTTTTTTTTTTTTTTTAATTGAAGTTATTTAAGTTTGGTTTTTGAGATTGGTTAATAAAGGCTGCTATGGCCATTTACACTCCAAACTCCGGTGTGGTCTATTTACTAAGGATAAGAGGGGGAAGGTAAAGGGGTAATAGGTAAAAAAGTGGTTGGAAGAAGTAAAAAGGTAATTAGGGCAAGTTGGTGATATCTTGAATACATTTGTCATGTGTTTACATGTAAATAGAAGTCACATGCATAGGTATATCATGCCCCCCTGCAGTGAGTAGAAGATGTGCTGTAACCTATCGCAACCAGTATTACAGTACAGTAATCTCTAGCAGCCAATTAAGCAGAAATGTGCTGTAACCTCTAGCAGCTAATCAGTGAGCCTTAAGGAGTGCTGTAACCTCTAGCAGCTAATCAGTGAGCCTTAAGGAGTGCTGTAACCTCTAGCAACCAATCGCTGCCTGATCTGATACAGTAAACTGATTTTAAGGCTGCTATTTATTGTACGTCTCAGAGAAGGTGGAGAGCGAAATTGCATAGGGGGGGGCCCCCCTAAAATTTTTGCCCAGGGTCCAATCAATATTAAAGACGGCCCTGGGAGGAATAGTGTCCCAAGGGCAACTCTGCCTGCAGATGGTTTGGTGAAATGCAGGTGTCTCCAAACCCAAGTTAAGTTGTCTCAGTCCATTCTGCTAAGCCATGTCTAAACCTCCCTCACCTACTAAGGATTCAGGCACTTATTTTACAAGTTACCAGGGGCTTTCCACTTCTAGCCAGAACTTGTTTGGGGTAATGAAGGGTTAAAGTACGGTCCAATTTGGAAGTTCGCTTCTGTCCTGAAGAGGCTACAAGTGAGAAGCTTCTAAAGGGAGCACATTGCCTTTGAGATATGACATCAGAACAGACATTGCCATTTGATTTCCCTTCACCGTTTGTTCTGGCAACCGCTAAATGATCTCCCATTTGTTGCAATGGTGCCAGACAGATGACCCATTAAGGGGGACAATCAATAAACCTAGGCATTCTTTGCTCAAAAGAACCAAGTTCTGGATGTACAGCCACCCAATGAATGCATTACTAACAGAACAGATTTATAGCATTAGAACCTTAAAACTTTGAAATTAGTTGTCCCATGAACGCATCAAAAAGTCCAAGTCATTGATGTCAAGCTTACCTCTTCCCTTACGTAGCATCCATCATAGGCAGCAGCAATCACCATAGTGTTATTGGTGACATGACTTGCCCAGATCCCACAAGCAGAATTGTTGGCGGGATCCTGAAATTTATCCTGGAAATCTGAACACAAGTTATACTTGATTACTTACTAAGGCAGATACCAAACCAACAACAAATGTGAGAATGAAAGCTCCTTCTGAAAGCTTTAACAACTCACTGATAGAAGTCACAAGACCGCTGAGAAAAATGCATTTAGCAGTTTATAGTTACTCAGGGCTTTTTTTCAGTAGGAATGCAGTTCCGGCACCTCCAGAACTTAATGTACATAAAGAAATGGCCCGGACATTAGGATAAGGGGAGGGCCGACATGACGAGGGTGGGGGCGGTGAGGCTCGGCGGAAAGGAAGTGTGGAGGAGGCGGGCCCTTGAGCGGGGGGGGGGATGACAAGGAAAGGGGGCGGAGTCGGCGCGCAGAGTTTCAGTGCGCGCTGGGGGAATAGGAAGCAGGAGGAGAGATTTTTTTCCCACCCTACTTGTGATTTTTAGTGGGTCACGGTGTAGTGGTATGCGGTGTGTGTTTTTTCCATGTTTCCGGGTGGCGGTTTGCTTCAGTTTTTTGTTATTTGGGTAGGTTAGGGGGAATTTGTTGTCGTAGCAGCGTTAGGTCTATGGGGTCTTTGAAGGTGGTGCTGGAAAAAATAATGGAGGTTAAAGGGGGTTGGGCACAGATGGAGGTATGGGTGTCCTTTTTTCTCCCTTAAAAGGTTAATAATGGAATGGAGGAGGTTGTATCTGGAAGGAAGTTGCTGGTTTGTCCCTGAGCTTGCGTAATTACACGGCGGGGGGCCTGTTTATGGTTTACCGATACAACTGGTGGGTTAAAAATTCTAATTTACCTTCAAAGACATCTAGATCAAAAAATGGGTTAATGCTGGATGTATATACATTTGGTTTATAATGTTTTTTCTTGAAAATGTATTTATATGCATTTAAGTTATGTTTGAGTATTTTTGTATTTTTTCATATGTTTGTAATAAAGAAAAATGGGCTGCTATGGCCATTCGACTCCAAAGAGGATAATGTGTCGTCTGGTCATTTGTTAGATAAGTAATTTAGAGTATAAGTGGTTATAGAAGAGCCTCACAAATGAGCACATCCCCTAGTCATGGCAAGGGGTGCTGGAGGGTCTATCAAGGCTGATAGGATCCATTTTTTGTAGAGGAAGAGGGATCTATTGTGGCTGGGGTGGGTCTTATGTTGTTGGGTATGTTGTTGCTGGGAGGGATCTACTGTTGAGGGAAGGTCTGTTGATGCTGGGGAATCTATAGTTTTTAGAGGGAATATATTTTTTGCAGGGAGGTCTATTGTTGCTCATGGTGGGTATTATGTTGCAGGGAGTCAATCATTGCTAGGAGGGATCCAGTGTTGCTGCCTGGAGGGTCTCGTAATGCTGGCTGTTGGGAGTCCATTGCTGCTGGGGTGGATCTTTTGTCGCTGGGGGTATCCATTGTTGCTAAATTACCATTTTACTGCCTCTCGTTATTAAAAAAAATCCATACAAAAGGATCAGCTTTCCAATACATAAACAATAGTGAGCTCCCCCCCCCCCCCCCCCCCCCAGAATGCTTAATTCTGTGCTGACCCAGCTCCTCACTAGATCTTCATGGGTAGGGTAGCCAACCAGACTCCATGGAGCAGCACCCCCCCCCCTCCGTGGAGTGAAAGGAAATCTCCCCAATGGGACACAGATTGGGGGGGGGGGGGGGTGTGATAAGGGTAGGAGGAATAATCTTCCGTTCCACTTTGTGTATGGGTATACCTCATTATTACAGTCACTAGACCTTTAAATATCTCAGCAGGACACTGGCTACATTATAGTGCATATCCTGGATAATAGGACACTGATCCCTATTCAACATGTGCTACTCCCATCCACCATGTTGTGTGAACTACCAGCCAATTAGTACGAACAACAACCCTACTTTTAGCAATTTTCAACCTTAAACCACAATAGGTTAAAAAAAAAAGGGGGGGGGGGGGGCGGGGGAATGGGACTTACCCAACACTTTCAGGGAAAAGGTCGCCCCTTCGGTAGGTATAGAAAAGGACAATTCCATCTTGTCCGGAGCACAGTGGAGGAGCGAGGAGCTTTCAAAGTGTCCATTGGCATCACACAGCAACCAGGACAAACTGAAGCTCCACAACAGCAGTGCAAAGCCCAATCCTGCCCTGGAAGAACCCATCTTGATGGTGACTTGTAATACTGACCCTCAGCCCTGACCTGAGATTTATACCCTGGAGAGAGGGCGGGGCTTCATGCTGATTGGCCAGGGACTGCTATGCACACAGGTGATCCTTATACTTGCAAAGGTGGCCAAGAACTGTTGATTGTGGGTCTCTTCAAACCAATCAAGGTTCATGTTCTGGGATGATTTAAAAAAAAAAAAAAAAGGAGCACAATTGGTTATTACTTTGTATTTTTTTGCTTTTTTTTAATTTTATTATATTTGTTGCACTTTTTTTTTTATATATGTTTCGTGACTGTGCAAAAATGGGGGCTGATTTATGAAAACTGGAGAAAAGAAAGCAAAGAAAACGGGGCTCCTATCCATAGCAGCCAATAACCTCACCCAAGAGCTCAGTTCTTGTTTTAGCTTCCAGTGTTTAATGTCAGGCCCTTAGGGGTTCTGAGGTGCTGTGTACCTTTTGTATTATTGTGGAACACTTTTTTCATGATGTAGCAATTTACAAAAGTAAAAGCTGCAGAGCCATTACCAGCCGGGTTTTATCTACTTCCCACTCAGATCAATTCTGACATTCCTTTCCTACATCATTTTTTATTTTGCTATAAAATTACTCAAAACCCCCCAAACATTACATTTTTTTTTTTAGAGACCCTAGAGAATAAAATGGCGGGTTTTGCAATTTTTTTTTCCACACAATATTTGTGCAGCAGTTTTTAAAATGCATATTGTTTTGAAAAAATACACTTTAGGCCAGGTTCACACTATTGGGAATTGGATGTGCATCTCACCGTATCCAATTCGCATGTCAGGAGATTGTGACCGGCTCTCTATGGAGGCGGTTCACACATCTCCGAAACGGCTCCGGTGTGAATTGCGCAGGGGTCCTGTGTGTCTTCTGGTCTGTTTCGGGTCCAAATTGAGCCAAAAATTCAGACTGAGATCAGACCAGAGATGGTGAACGGGACGCACCGGACCCCTGCTGTGAGCCGCTCCATGCTGCAGTTTGAACCCAGCCTGAATCTGAGTGTACACAAACACAATATAATACCTATTTTTTGGGGTAAAATATAAAAGATGATGTAAGTCAGTGTAAATAAATACCTAACATGCCATGCTTTAACCCAGGGGTGGCCCCGTCCATTAAGGGCAGGAGGAAGTCACAATGGCGACATTTGATGGGCACAAGTAGGGATGAGCTTTGAGTTAGAGTCGAACGTAAATTCGACTCGAACATCGGCTGTTCGATCGTTTGATGAAGATCGAACATTATGGGCCGTTCGTGCCAAATTCGAGCTGTGCGTCACGGCTCATAATTCACTGCGGCATCGCACTGCATTGCTGGCTGATGATTGGCCAAGCATGCACTATGACTCACATGCTTTGGCCAATCACAGCGCCGTCAGTGAAGAGTGCCATGATTGGCCAAAGGCAGGGTGCCTGTGGCCAATTATGCCTCAGGGGGTTAAGTACACACCACACACTATATAAGGCCGCCTGCACGTCAGCCGTGTGTAGTGTGTTAGTGGTGTGTGTTAAATAGGGATGAGCTTCGTGTTCGAGTCGAACGTTGGCTGTTCGGCCATTCGGCGAATTCCGAACGTTTGGGCCGTTCGCGTCAAAATTCGAGTGACGCGCGCGCGGACCACAATGCACTGCGGTGGCGCAGTGCATTGCTGCCCCATGATTGGCCAAGCATGCACTGTGACCCCGCATGCTTGGCCAATCGCAGCGCCGGCAGCGGGGAGAGCCATGATTGGGGAAGATGGGGAAAAAAATGTCAAAGTAAAATAAATAAAGTAAAATGAACAATAAAAAAATAAAATAAAAATTAAAGCGCCCATGTCCCCATGTGCTCGCATGTGCCACACATGTGAGGTATCGCCGAGAATGTTAGAGCGAGAGCAATAATTCTAGTCCTAGACCTCCTCTGCAACTCAAAACATGTAACCAGTAAAAAAAAAATGTAAGCGTCGCCTATGGGGATTTTTTAAGTAGCGACGTTTGGCGCCATTCCACGGGCATGTGCAATTTTGAAGAGTGACATGTTTGATATGTATTTACTCAGCATAACTTCATCTTTCACTTTATGCAAACATTGGGCTAACAAGTGGTTAATAATAGAGCTTGCAGTCAGTAGTGTTAGGAGTGCGTGCTGTCTGCGTGCTCTGTACCCAGTACATACCGCTATAATATAGGGCAGGCCCCTACTTTCAAACATCCAACTTACAAACATCTCCTACTTGCAAACGCAAGGAGACAGCAGCAAGTGAGATGAAAAAAGATGGACGACAAAACAAATTATACAGGGGTGATAACCCTTCCCTATGTTTTCCAAAAAGCTTAAAGATCGTTTTTTTGACTGGAACTACACTTTAAAAATGTACCGGTTGAAAATGACAAACAGATTCAACTTAACACAACAAACCTACACAGTCCCTGTCTTGTTTGCACCACCTGTATACTGCTGTTCTGAGTATATAGGGCCTGGGGGCCACACGCATTTCCTTTTTTTAATATGGGTACGGGGTTCCCCTTAATATGCGTACAAGACCCAAATAGGCTGGTAATGGGCAGGGAGGGCTACCCATGCCATTTTTCTGAATGATTTTCAACCATATTGCAGGAACCAGATATAACATTAAAACCGCAAGCAGTTTTAAATGGTGTTATTTCCGTTTAATGTCATTTTGTGCAGGGACTGTTCTAAACACGGGAAACACGTGGCACTTCACAGGCATACTACAGACACCCCCCAGGCACCATATTTAAAGGAATATTTCACTTTTTTTTTTCACTTTAATCGTCATTAAAATCAGTGCTCCCGCCAAAACGGCCGTTTTTAAAACTTTTTTTTGCATTGACCCATGTCCCCTGGGGCAGGAGGCAGGTCGCCAAACCCTTTTTAGGACACTATCTTGCATATTAGCCGTTAAAATTAGCACTT
The DNA here is from genome assembly GCF_037356315.1 of Lithobates pipiens. Taxonomy (NCBI): domain Eukaryota; kingdom Metazoa; phylum Chordata; class Amphibia; order Anura; family Ranidae; genus Lithobates; species Lithobates pipiens. Next base: position 12,953,721 of record NW_027507758.1, on the reverse strand, counting down.
TCCAATTCGAACGTTCGAGTCCCATAGACTTCAATGGGGTTCTAACGTTCGTACCGAACGCGGGGGTCGTTCGCAAGTTCTGGTGCGAACCGAACCGGGGGGTGTTCGGCTCATCCCTAGTGTTAAAGAGAGATTCATAGAGACTGTCATTTCATTTAGTTTCAGCAGGCAATTCCTTCCTGGTGTTCTGTTGCTAATATACTTCAGGCAGGCGAGACAGATAGCTGCAGTGTATTGTGTGTGTGTATATATACAGTATCTCACAAAAGTAAGTACACCCCTCACATTTTTGTAAATCTTTTCTTCTATCTTTTCATGTGACAACACTGAAGAAATGACACTTGTCTACAATGTAAAGTAGTGAGTGTAGAGCTTGTATAACAGTGTAAATTTCCTGTCCCCTCAATAACTCAACACACAGCCATTAATGTCTAAACCGCTGGCAACAAAAGTCAGTACACCCCTAAGTGAAAATGTCCAAATTGGCCTCAAAGTGTCAATATTTTGTGTGGCCACCATTATTTTCCAGCACTGCCTTAATAACCCTCTTAGGCATGGAGGTCACCAGAGCTTCACAAGTTGTCACTGGAATCCTCTTCCACTCCTCCATGACGACATCACGGAGCTGGTGGATGTTGGAGACCTTCTGCTCCTCCACCTTCTGTTTGAGGATGTCCCACAGATAATCAATAGGGTTTAGGTCTGGAGACATGCTTGGCCAGTCCATCACCTTTACCCTCAGCTTCTTTAGCAAGGCAGTGGTCATCTTGGAGGTGTGTTTGGGGTGGTTATCATGTTGGAATACTGCCCTCCGGTCCAGCCTCTGAAGGGAGGGGATCATGCTCTGCTTCAGTATGTCACATTCATGGTTCCCTCAATGATCTGTAGCTCCCCAGTGGTGGCAGCACTCATGCCGCCACAGACCATGACATTCTCACCACCATGCTTGACTGAAGCCAAGACACATTTGTCTTTTTACTCCTCACCTGGTTGCCCCCACACACGCTTGTCACCATCCGAACCAAATAAGTTTATCTTGGTCTCATCAGACCACAGGGCAGGGTTTCAGTAATCCATGTCCTTAGTCTGCTTGTCTTCAGCAAACTGTTTGCGGGGCTTTCTTGTGCATCAACTTTAAAAGAGGCTTCCTTCTGGAACGACAACCATGCAGACCAGTTTGATGCAGTGTGCGGCATATGGTCTGAGGACTGACAGGCTGACCCCCCCACCCCTTCAACCTCTGCAGCAATCCTGCCAGCACTCATATGTCTATTCCCCAGAGACAACCTCCGAATATGACGCTGAGCACGTGACCTCAACTTCTCTGGTTGACCATGGTGAGACCTGTTCTGAGTGGAACCTGTCCTGTTATACCGCTGTATGTTCTTGGCCACCATGCTGTAGCTCAGTTTCAGGGTCTTGGCAATCTTCTTGTAGCCTAGGCCAGTGATGGTGAACCTTGGCACCCCAGATGTTTTAGAACTACTTTTCCCATGATCCTCACCTACACTGCAGAGTGCATGAGCATCATGGGAAATGTAGTTCCAAAACATCTGGGGTGCCAAGGTTCACCATCACTGGAATAGGCCATCTTTATGTAGAGCAACAATTCTTTTTTTCAGATCCTCAGAGAGTTCTTTGCCATGAGGTGCCATGTTGAACTTCCAGTGACCAGTATGAGTGAGTGAGAGCGAGAACACCAAATTTAACACACCTGCTCCCCATTCACACCTGAGACCTTGTAACACTAACGAGTCGCATGACATCGGGGAGGGAAAATGGCTAATTGGGCCCGATTTGGACATTTTCACTTAGGGGTGTACTGACTTTTATTGCCAGCGGTTTAGACATTAATGGCTGTGTGTTGAGGTATTTTGAGGGGACAGCAAATTTACACTGTTATACAAGCTGTACACTCACTACTTTACATTGTAGCCAAGTGTCATTTCTTCAGTGTTCTCGCATGAAAGGATATAATAAAATATTTACTGTATTTATCGGCGTATAACACGCACTTTTTTCCCCTTAAAATCAGGGGAAAATCGCGGGTGCGTGTTATACGCCGATACTCTGCGATTTCCGAATGATTTTTTTGGGCTCTGGGCGGCTGAAAGCCGCCTTCAGCCCTTCTCACGGCTTTCGGCCACCTTCGGCCCTTCTCGGTGGCTTTCGGCCGCTCTCGGACCTTCCGAGAGCGGCCGAAAGCCGGCGAGAAGGGCCCTGGGCGGCCGAAAGCCGGCGAGAAGGGCCCTGGGCGGCCGAAAGCCGGCGAGAAGGTCCGAGAGCGGCCGAAAGCAGGTGCATCTCACATGTTGTGTATTCCTTCTGTGCTGTCACTTTATGTTGGTACTATTTTACACTAACCACAGTAAAAATACATTTCTGGTTAAGTATTATTGGTGTGGAGTGTTGTTCCTTTTCCAGCAGGTGGAACATCGGATACCCAGGTAATAATAAAGTTATACTGTTATTATATTGCATATTATGAGGTTATCCTTCACTATTAACTTCACACCAACATTGCACCACAGCTGTGTCCAGGGGACGGAGCCAAGTCAGTGGGGGTTCACTAGCGGAGTACAGGCCCAAACAAATTCAGCAGCTCCTTCACGGGTCAGTTGTACATAATTGTACAGCAGGTCTGGAAGGCCACCAAGGAGAGGCAGATGCTCAGAGGCCATTAAAAGAGGGCAAGCAGGCTCTGTGTCTACAGCAAACAGTGCTGGTCGTGGGCACGGTGTAGCCTCAGCATGTGGCCGTGGCGCACACTTGTCCTTTTTTTTGGGAGCTGGCCGTGTTGAGCCACAACATGCAGAAGAGTTGGTAGAATGGATGACCAAGCTGTCCTCATCCTCCTCATCCTCTCTCGCCCAGGCTCAGGGTACTTTGTCTGCCAAAGGGGCCTCTTCCCTCAGCTCAATGGAATCAGTCACTCCTTCCCTAGCCCCACCATGTCCTGAGGAGTCCCCCAAACTGTTTGACCACAGTGTTGGGTACATGCTGCAAGGGGATGCGCAGCGTTTTGAGGGCTCTGATGATGGTACCCAGCTTGAGGAAGGCAGTTACGTGAGCCCAGAGAGAGGGGGTGCCCAAGAAGGACAGCAAACTGGCAGTCATGTTCCCCCAGCTGCAGCATACTGCTAGGTTTGCTCCAGTGACAAGAAGAGAGGGGATGATGAGGTTGCTGACTCTACATGGGTGCCTGATAGGTGAGAGGAGGAGGAGGCGCATCTCCAACGAGGCAGGGTGCCCTCCAGGGAGCTAACCGACTGCATCACACCGCAGAGCTCTGCATGTGCAGGGCGCTGCTGTCCCTGTGCGTTATTCCAAAATTTCTTTGGTGTGGCCCTTTTTTGAGACATGTGCAGCAGATCGCACCATTGCTATTTGCAACATATGTCTGAAGCATATCTCGCATGGCCAAAACAGCAGCCGCTTGGGCACCACATGCTTGACCAGACATATGTCGACCTGCCATACAGTCCATTGGCAAGCAACATAAAAGACCCACACCAAAGAACAAAGCGGACCTCTCCTTGTTCCTCATCAGCTGGGATCTCCAACCCCACTATACTTCAGTCCTCTCAGAAACCTGCACTGAGAGGAATGAAGGTGTAGAATTAGGTGTGTTACTGCCAAGTACTTGCGGGCAATCTGCTATCGGTACACCAACGTCCGATTGTACTAGACAAATTTCCCTGCCTCAGCTGCTGCATCGCTGAAAGAAGTTCACCCCCAGCCATCCACATGCCCAGCGGTTGAATGCTAGCTTGGCTAAAATTGCTAGCACTTCAGCTACTGCCTTTTCAGTTGGTAGACTCTGCCCCCTTCCATGATTTTATGGAATGTGCGGTGCCTCAGTAGCAGGTTCCCAAACCAGGGGCGGATCCAGGGGGAGCAACTGGGCAATTGCCCCCACCCCGAGAATTGCGGATTACAGGCCGGTTCCATGGGTGACTCGGTTGGTGGGTGGGTGGGTGAGAGGGGAGGCAGCTTGGCCGCTCAGTGTCTGAGGGCTGCTGACCAATCAGGAAGCCATCGGACAGGGGAGCAGGATGAGGACATCATCTCTCACTGCCCTGCATCCCTGCAGTTCCAACCTCACTGTGCGGGAAGCTGTGGGCAGCAGAGAGATTACATCATCTCTCTGCTGTCTAACTTCACTCTGGGACACTGCAAAAGACCACCTTAGCAGAAAAGTGACACAGTAGGTGACAATCCGCAGTGTGTGGCAGGCGACGTGGCAAGTGACATATTCCGCAATGCATGGCAGGTGACGTGGCAAGTGACAATCCGCAATGTGTGGCAGGCGACGTGGCAAGTGACAATCCGTAATATGTGGCAGGCGACGTGGCAAGTGACAATCCGTAATATGTGGCAGGCGACGTGGCAAGTGACAATCCGTAATATGTGGCAGGCGACGTGGCAAGTGACAATCCGTAATATGTGGCAGGCGACGTGGCAAGTGACAATCCACAATGTGTGGCAGGTGACGTGGCGAGTGACATTCCGCATTTGGTGAAAAGTGATGTGCCAAGTGACAATCGGCAATGTGTGGTAGGCAACGTGGCAAATGACAATCCACATTTGGTGGCAGGCGACATGGCAAGTGACACCCTCAGGGCTCCCACTGATTCTGCATTATGGTGAGTTGAACCATTTCATTTTATATTCCAATGTAATAATAGAAATTATGCGCTTCCATCATCCTGACACTATAACAACCATGGTGCCGTAACGATTGAAGCGCCAATACCAGCCATTTCCCATATAAATTGCCCAAAAAGAAACATTTTATAGCTGTGCCCCACCCGAGACTTGACTCTGGATGAGCCCCTGTCCCAAACGCCACTTTTTCCTCACGGAAGGCGATTCCAGCTCTCTACTTGCATGTGGAAAGCAATGTCTTGGCTTCGCTGGACAGGTCAGTCAGCAGTAAGGTGCATATTACCGCTGACTCATGTTCCAACAGGCATGGACAGGGACGTTACCTATCTTTCACGGCCCACTGGGTGACTCTCCTGGCAGCTGGGAAGGATGCAGGACAGGGTGCAGTAGTGTTAGAGGTTGTTCCGCCACCAGGCCTCCAAAATGCTACTAGTGGCGATTCTGACACAGCTCTCTCCTGTTCTTCTTCCGCCATGGCCTCTTCCTGTGCTTTGTCCTCGGAACCAGCGATGCTCCATAGGCGTTCAAGGGGCTATGCAAGTACACAGGCAAAAAGATGCAATGCTTGAGCTGGTGTGCTTGGGGGGACAAGAGCCACACTGGGGCAGAGATTCTGTCAGCTCTGCAGGGGCAAGTTCAGAGGTGAGCCAGGAATGGTGGTTTGTGACACTAGCACCATCCTTCGCTCCACCAGGGACACTTCACCTATGTTCCCCATTTGGCTCATGTCCTTAACTTGGTGGTGCAGCAGTTTTTGGGCAGGTAGCCGGGCTTATAGGATGTCCTAAGGCAGGCCAGGAAAGTATGTGTGTATTTTCGCCGGTCATATACTCGAGTATAGGCCCGACCCGAATATAAGCCGAGGCCCCCAATTTACCCCCAAAAAAACTGGCAAACTTATTGACTCGTGTATAAGCCGAGGGTGAGACATGCCTGTCCATCCCTGTGTGTGTGTCTGTCCATCCCTGTGTGTCCGTCCATCCCTGTGTGTCCGTCCATCCATCCCTGTGTGTGTGTGTGTCCATCCATCCATCCATCCCTGTGTGTGTGTGTGTCTCCATCCATCCATCCCTGTGTGTGTGTGTCTCCATCCATCCATCCCTGTGTGTGTGTGTCCGTGTGTGTGTGTGTGTGTGTGTGTGTGTGTGTGTGTGTGTGTGTGTGTCCCGAGCCTCCGTCCCGTGCCTTGCCTCCTTGCCTCCGTCCCGTGCCGTGCCGTGCCTTGCCTCCTTGCCTCCGTCCCGTGCCGTGCCGTGTCGTGCCTTGCCTCCGTCCCGTCCCGTGCCGTGCCTTGCCTTGCCTTGCCTCCGTCCCGTGCCTTGCCAGGATCGCCGCTCTTCGTCGGCGCCTCGGCGGCCATTCTAAAATTCAAAAGCCGCGCCTCCGCCTTCGCCTGTGATAGGCGGAACACTGAATTTCCCAGCAGCCTGTGTTCCGCCTATCACGGACATCGTCTCATCCTCGTCCGCAGTACGAGGATGAGACGATGTCCGTGATAGGCGGAACACAGGCTGCTGGGAAATTCAGTGTTCCGCCTATCACAGGCGAAGGCGGAGGCGCGGCGTTTGAAGGGTAGAATGTCCGCTGTCTGTCTGCTCGACACGCTGATCGAGCAGGCAGACAGCGATGACTCGAGTATAAGCCGAGGGGGGCACTTTCAGCCTCAAAAAAGAGGCTGAAAATCTCGGCTTATACTCGAGTATATACGGTAATGCCAGTGCTCGGCTGACCTCCAAAAGCAATTTAACCTGCCCAATAACTACCTATTCTTTGACATGCCCACCAAGTGGAACTTAACTTTTTTTTTTCAGTGCTGCTGGAGGTTTTTTTTTTTTTTTTTCTTTTTTTAACCGATCACAGGGTGCACCTGTCCACCGAATTGGTTGATTGGCCGACCTTCATAAAAATTAATCAGTCTTGGATCACCAGCTACCAAGCCCCTTTCGCAACCGAATAATTTTTTTTTATATGCGAGATCTCTTCAAGACTCTCTATGCTTAGTGACTATCCTCAATATTCATGCTGATAGTTTGTAAGAACATTTTTGGTTCTAGGCACTGCCACCAGTGGCTAAGGCCCGGTTTAACAGGGGAGTGTAACTACAATTTGATGCAATACTTTGCAGCAGGGCTCATTCCTGTGCCTACCAAGAGTAACTGAGGGCTTACAGTGTTGTGGCAACTCCAAACCTAAGGCCCAAATTCCTGCACAGTATAAAGGGCAGGCCACTACTTTCAAACATCCAAATTACAAACTCCTACTTTCAAACAGCAAATCTACCCCTAGGAAGGGAAATTTTCTCCCGTTAGCCCTTGTACACACGATCGGAGATTCCAACGGAATGTGTCTGATCGGAGTGTTTTGTCAGATATTCCGACTGTGTGTGGTCTGCATTGGACAGTTTCCGTCAGACCAAATTTTCCAACTTGCCGGAAATATTTTCCGACAAAATGCTCCGATCATGTGTAGCGAATTCCAATCGGTCAAAGTGCCACGCATGCTCAGATCAAATTCCTACATCAAAGCTATTGGCTACTAGCCTGAACATATTTCGTTATGACGGGACTAACGTCATCACGTTCTGAACGATAGGACATACCAACAACTTCGTCCGACCATGTTTATACATCAGTTTGACAAAATCTGACGGATTTGGTTGTCGGAATCTCCGACCGTGTGTACAAGGGCTAAGAGTTCCTTGTTTCACTAAAAGCCCCATTTTCAAAATCCAATTGTCATTAGGACAGAGCGAGGTGAAATCTTCTGAACAGGTGCGCACAGACAGTAAAGCAAAGGTTACAGGGGTGATAACCCTTCCCTATGTTCTCTAAAAAGCTTTGGAGTAGTTTTTGGCTGGAGCTACACTTGTACCAGTTCAAAAATTAGCACCTCCTGTATACCGCTGTTTGGTTAAAAGATATATAGGGCCTGGTGGCCCCACACACGCTAGACATTACAGCCACAGTTTTAAGTGACTTCTAAAAGGAATAAAAATGTAATTTTATGCAGAGACAGTTCTAAACATACCACTTTACATGCATACTATAGACACCTCCCAGGCATGATAGTTATAGGAATATTTCACTTTAAGCATCGTTAAAAAAAAAAAAAAAAAAAAAAAAAAAAGCCATTTAAAAAACTTTTAAAATTTTGATTTCTCATGTTTGAGTCCCATAGACTTTGACAGGGTTTGAAAGTTTGTGCAAACTATCGGTCTGCTCGCAAGCCAAAAAAAAAAAAAAAAAAAAAAAAAAAAAAAAAAAAAAAAAAAGGAGGGGGGGGGGGGGGGGGGGGGCTTTGGCTAATCCCTATGGGCGACTATGTGGCAGATGAGGTTTAATGTTGAATTAATGTAAAGTCGTGCACTTGGGGGCTAGGAATATGCATCATACATACTAGTGATTAGAACTGAGGGACTAAGGTGGAGAAGGCTCTGGGGGTTTTGGTAGATCATAAGAGCAATAGCATACAATGCCAAGCTGCTGTTTCCAATGCAAGCAGAATCTTTTGTATGCAAGGGAGGTATAGACTCCAGAGAGATCATTTTGCACCCCCTGTACAAATTACTAAGGCCTCATCTGGAATATACAGTTTAGTTTGGGTACCAGTGTTTTTTTAAAGGGGGGTGGAAACCACCTGAGAGTGCAGAGAAGGGCAACCAAACTGCTAGAGGCATGGAGGAGCTCAGCTATGGAGGAACCTAGAAGATTTTTGGGGGATTCTCTGTTAAAATGTATACAATATAGCTGGGTAGTGACATTGATAGGTGAGGTTGATCCAGGGGTTACTCAAAAATGACAATGGAAGGAATCATATGCACAAGTTACAGAGTCTAGAGACTGTAGCATAAATTATGCAGCAAATATCCATTCCACAGGCCCAACCATTGCAAAAAGCAGATACTTCCCATAATGGAGTTAAGCACTCATTGGTGAAGAATGGGAGAGATCTGATAAGACCAATTTACAGTAATAAGTTATCCAATGAAGCTGGCTAATGCATGTTTAAGCAATGCACTTCCAGGTGTAGAAGGAGCCTGCCAGCGTCTGGTGCGCAAGTGTCTTTACAATGCATAGGAGCCCTAAAGGTATTGCAGAGTGGACTTAAGAATGCATGAATAGCGTTTACCATTTATTCCAATTGCCTATGTCAGTGGTCATCAACCCTGTCCTTGGGGCCCACCAACAGGCCAGGTTTTATATATTACCCTGGGCAGATGCAGACTAGAATACTGCAATCACTGAGCAGCAAATGATATCACCTGTGATGGATTTCAGTTATCTTGCAAACCTGGCCTGTCAGTGGGCCCTGAGGACAGGGTTGATGACCACTGGCCTATGTCACACATCAGCAGACTATAGAAAGGCCACATGCAGTTCAATACACGAAAGTGGGGGACCCAACAGGCCTCTCATGCCAAAGATATGCAAAACCTGTAGTTATTTGGCTGAAGGTGGACTTTAAATACCCGATTGTTCTGAAGAGACTGAAATGTCACTGCTATCACAATTGGTTGTGTATACTTCTCTGCACGGAATCAGTGAGAAAGAGTCTTAAGGCAAACCTCACAGCAAGCTTCTAGCAGCAAAATATTGGCAGCCCTTCTGTCTATGCTTAGCCTCAATCCCATATACATTTAAGACAAGCACAATGCACCCCCATTCTTGAAACACCTAATCAGTCCAAGTTCTTAATCAATATAGGGGGGACTCTTGAAGGAAACTGAGGGCATCTTTTCTTTCTTTACATTAGGAGGTACAAAGTGTGCCCCCCCCCCCCCCCCTTATTTACTACAATCTGGGGCAAAGATTGGCAACTGCCTGCTTCTGCTAACAGGGGGATATTATATTGGGTAAAGGAACATGGCCAACAGCTTTACAGTAACCCCAATCAAATAAATACATTTGGGTGCTTGCTAAGAAATAAGGTTCAGCCATAAAGTAGACGATAAAGCCATTACAAAGATGAGGCTAGGGTTAAGGAAGCCCAGGATGGACACGAGAAAAGTTAAAGTGGCTGAAATCAGGAGATAAGTTTAGACCTGCCAACACCCCCTCCCAAGTTATAGCTAGTAATGCGCCTCTAGTAAGACTTGTACTTTGAGTAATAGTTATGCAAGGTCTGTAGACCTTCCTGTGGTCACAACCCTCTTAAGGCAATAGGAACAGCATGATTGAGGCCCCCAGTTGACTCACAAGGTAAACAAGTTCTCAGTGGTATCACCGACTGTTTGACAAATCCTTTTACAGCAACTAAAGCTGCTTGAGTGCAGCTTTAGGCATTCAGGATCATCACATGATGGGGCTAGTGCATAACCAGACTGGGGCAGGATATTAGCTGAGCAAGCAGGTAAGTCCTATCCTAGCCCATTTTGAAGGATAACCCATTCTGCATTTTTTGGGTGGGAAACCACTTCTGACCAGCTTCAAATTTTAAGCCACAAATGAAGTTAAGCCTTTCTGGAACCATGTTGGGAATAAAGCTATGAGACAGATTTAGAAAAATAGTTTATTCAAACATTTGCAGTTTTAAGGTTACATGTTTGATTCCTGCGGTAAATCCACAAGCCTAGAACAGCAACAGCCACAGACCCAACAACCCCAGCAGTGGCTAGTCCTCTAACCAGGTCCAACGTGGAATGATCTGATGGATCAGTACCTAGGAAGAAATCATAAATTAAGTCTTGAATCTCAACTGAGACCAACCCCCTCCCCAGATTGATTACCTTCCAGTTTTAGGATTTCTTGATTATCCACAGAAACAAATGCAACAGGTCCTTGAGAAGTCACCGTGTTCTTCAGAGACCGAAGTTCAGCCATTCGCCCTAAAAAGAGGATCAAGTTTAATATTCCATAGTGGATGTTCTTTAAGTAAAAGGGAAACTTTATTTTTATTAAAGTGAGTTTGGGGGAAAACCCAAGATTCTTCCACCTGGATATAAATATACTCACTTCTCCTTTGACTACAAGAAACCACACAACTGTCCCTGGCAGATGGAACACAAACGGAAGCACTGCAGTGGAAGTATACCTGAAGACAAGTTTACACAGTTAATCACAGCAAAGCATTAGATGAAGACATACAATATGTTGCATTCACTTACCAAGCCATCAAGGGCAAGCTGGGTGGTGGAGTCCACAAATGTGAAGGTGCTGACCACAAAGCGCTGGTAGTAGTTTGGTATAGGTACAGCCTGTGAAGAAGCTCCAACAGGAATCAGCTGGCTCAAGTAGTTGTCTCCATTGAAAGGGCAACTGAAAAACCGAATTCAGAATTGAGATCTGCACAAGGTAGACGGGATAACTTCCATTCTACAGATTACCCACCTGTCAAACAAGATGGGCCATTGAGGAAGGAGTGTGGGATTGGCAGAGCTGGTGGCCCAGCAGTCATTTAGGACTAGGACCAGGTTTGGATCTGTTCTGCCGATGAGGCGAACCTCCAGGTAGACTGGGTCTCTGAGCACTTTGACCACAGGGTATTGTGCATCCGTGTAGTATGAGGCATAGTTGAGATCTGCATTAAAAAAAATAAAATAAAAAAAGTAACATACGCAACATGTTTTATTTTTAAATAAATGGTTGGGTTCAGGGACCCTTGAAGAAATGTCACTTGCTTGACAAAGAATTTTTCTATGAACAAACCTATTAACCCTGGAAGAGGGGGGGGGGGGTCCCTACAAACATTTCTCAATCCTGGGGAAGGTCACAACACCTTTGCCCTGAGGAAAGCATAAGGCCTTATTGAACAGCTGAAGAGTTTTAAATCCTAAAACTGAAAAACCATTTTACAGAAGACTGCATCTAGACCTCTTGCAGTGGCAAGATGTGTAATGTTATTTCATTAAGTCAGTGGGTACAAAAAGGCAGTGTTATGGGGGTACAAGTGCCCCCTTCATCAGGGCTCAACTGGCAAACCAGAAGTGAACTACAAACCTATATATGCAAGCCATGACTTTGAAGTGATGGACCACTACCACACAAGCATAAAATCTGATAGGAGTAAATTCCCAGATGCAGATCTTACCATGAGGCCAGTTAGCATGACAGACTGGTAGCTGATCACTTACTTGCTTTGAGATTGTGAGCCATGCCATTTTCACACCCCTTTGGAGGCGATGCCACAAACTGTATAGGTTCCGTGGCCTGTTTTCTTAGAGGTCATGTCCTTTATGGAGTTTTGATGCAAAGGAGTTTAGTGCCAAGTGAAGCTGCCTGGTACTTCTGGGAATGGAAATGGTCCAGCCACAAGCACCACCACGTGTGCATAACCCCCTAGCCAAGCTACAACAGTGGCCCATAGACTAACAAATGCTGCAATGTCTTGCCAAGGGAAGCTAGCATGAGCTGCTCGGGAATTAATGAGGCACAGGACAGGTTAGCAGTAAGAACTAGGCTGCCATCACACCTCATGTCAACACGTTTAGTAGAACTTAAATAGAAACGGCAAGAACCTTCCTCTGACAGAGCTCCATGTTAGGATCTGAGAACGGCTACACTGAATGACTGGACAGGTATAATAGGATCTTTGAGTTGTGTCACAGCTTTGAATATCCACCTTCCCTATTCCCAGACATTACTATACCTTACTCGCAAAGGGGGCATCTGAGTACCAAGCTAGGGGGATCAAGCAGGGAAGGGATTGGAAACACTCAGGAGATCAGCAAGTCCATTAAGAAACTGGGAGCTCAGTTGAGTGAAAACCTACAAGTAATGATTGTAGAGGAAGTACAGAAATCACAACTCGTGTTAGAAATTGTTACAAGACTGTTGCCATAGGAGACAGCAATCCTACATATGCAGATGTGGTGTCCTGCTAGGTGCCTTTCCCTGCATGGCCACCTACCTATAGAAGTCAAAGTCTGCCAGTTGCCATTGTAGCTACTTAAGGGGGTCCTTGCCATAAGCCCACTCCTACAGTTCTGTTCAAGAATAAATCAATCTTTGCATTCAAGTAGTGTCTGGTGCCCATGAATCTACCTTGCATTACACCCACTATTCCTTGTAACCCAGAAGGATGTCAGCTCTCCCAGCTTGAGGTTTTCATTAGACCAAAGGTCTGCTACACATTTAAGGAAAGCATCTCTATTGCAGGAGGGCAGATTTTGCATTACACTAGTGGTTTCCAGACTGTGGCCTTTTGCCTGGCCCTTGGAGCATTACCCGACTGCCAGTGTGCCACTGACACCAATGGGCATTATTCCTCCCACTGACAGTGGGGCACCATTACTTTCTCTAATACCAATGGGGCATCGTTTACTACTGATGCCAGGACACTTTCTACTCCCACATTGGCCACATGCCAGCCCCCCCAGAGTATGAAGGGCAGTAAACTGACCCTTTGTTTAGAAAGTTGGCAACCCCTGCATTACACCAATGGGCACTAGACTAGTGGAAGCATATTGGTTTGCTTCTATTCACTTGTATTCTCACCTTGTGCAATCCTCATCTCCAGCTCAAGAGGACCAGATGTACTGACAGGAAGAGGTGGTGGCAGAGTGTTCACTGTAAAAGGCAGCACTGGCACAATACCAGTTTCAATGATGTTGCACTGCACAGTCACCCTAGAGAAGCAGTACATTATTAGATAGATATAGTTCTAATGCGCCCCCCCAATCATGCACGATTGCTCATCTTACCTCATTGTACTGTCCCTAGTAATAGAAGATCCTTGCCATGTCTGTATTTGTCTACCAGCTTCAATAGTAGCTACATAGTTCATTGGACCATTGGGCACCTGAGTGAAAAAGTAACAGAAAGTTGCAGAGGGTGGCTTTTTGCACCCACACCACAACCTACAGAAGTGTCTGTTAAGTATACAAGTAGGGTTGATGGTGCAGTAGAGTATCAGCATACCAATTAAGCCAGTTCACAAAGGCAATAGTTAGATCAATCATGACTGGAACAGCCATATTAAATTGGCTGAATTACAGCTGGTCTGTAACCAGCTTTATGCTGGGCTGGAATGACCCAACCAGGACAGGGGCCTGCAGAGTGGCCTCTTGCCTACGGACTATGGGCACTGGCTTTTAAGGGAATGTTATTTTGGTAGGCGTTAAGAAAATCAAGTGCTAAAGAGGCAGCTAGTGGGATCTAAAGTAGTTCAGCAGTCAGGGGTGTGCCCTGCAGCAAAGTTGACATGTTACTGAAACCAGACCTGTGTTAGAGGTTCTGGTCAATGTTGGCAGCCAGCTGTAGAGCAGAAGTAACTGGTAGGCAGAAAGGAGATAGTGATGCCACTCTGAATGCAGTATGTTTGCAATGTCAAGTTTAACAGTAGTAAGTTTACTCAAATTTGAGTAGTTATAGGCAAGCATTTGTAGATTGTCCATAATGGTCCCTTGTGTTCAGCTAGGCAGCAGTGATTGGCAATCCCTGGCCACTCCAGTGTTCTCTGGGGTGGATGTGGAACAAGGCATGCATGTCAGTGCTAGTGGACGTGGCTGATCTTGCATTTGGAGCATGTGTGCCCCATCAGGCTTGCAATGAATGATCACTGCTGCCCAGCCAATGGAAAGGGAGCCTTATGGACTGAAATCACTACAAATGCTTTCCTATACCTACTTAATAGTATGTTAGACTCACATTTTAACTGCTTCTGCCCTGGAAGGTTTTACCCCCTGCCTGACCAGAGCACTTTGCAATTTGGCACTGTGTTGCTTTAACTTACAATTGCATGGTTGTGAGATGTTGCACCCAAACAGTTGATTCTTCCAACCCCCACCGTTTGCTGACACATGGAGAACTGGGATCTGCGTAGTGATTATTGGTCACTCACATCAGCTCTGAGCTCCTCACCCCTAGTGGCCACAAGGCAAAGCAACGTTGCACAACTTCACCCAGCTGTGCCATTCTGCTGCAGTACAACTGTGGTGGATGGTCAGCAAGAGGTTAAACTTGACTGCAACTAACATACTGCACTCAGGATGGCACCACTCTCCTTTGGTAGGTGTGCATGGAGGACCCTTTGAGTGGCCTTGCTTTGGATCCATGTCTCAGGTTTGAGTCACTAGTCTAAAATCATTGCTGGTTTGGGCACAGATGTGAATATGATCATTGTAAGGAAAACCCCTTACCAAGGTCTCCTGCTATAGTCTGCTTAAGGTGTTCAGCACAGCTCTCATTTGTGAGCATGCCATTGGACTACTTGCCTTGTTATTAAACAATTGTGGAATGCTTATGATCATGTGTAATATACATTGTATACAGAGTTGTGGGCTTGGCACTAGATGGCTAGTTGTTCAATTAGCCTAATTAGTTTGTTGGCTGGTAGGTATATTCCAGTTTGTATTGTTAAGGTGATGTGACCAAGTTCTACCTGATCTATGCTATAAAGTGATTAGAGTTCCAGTTTGCATCCAAGCTAGTGTCTATTATGGGCGCCTGGCTATAATACCCAGTTCCAGACTGGAGGAAGATGTAAATGGATGGAAGCACCCTAGCTGGGTCTTGGACAGTTCCATTACAATGATCTTTAGCAGCAATACCGAAGTTCAAAAGGTGCCATCATCCTCACCAATTTTGGGCAAATCAGCATTCATCTTCACCAAGTGATATCACAGCCTAAAGACCAGAATTGTAGCCAAGCATTTATACAGACCAAGAACTGCAGGCCTAATGTCTCAAGATATCACATGTATAGAGATTGTGCTAGCAAGGCTAACCTTTGCACATCAAGCAACAGACTGTATTGCAATACCTACCTGATATGCTGTGGCGCAGGATAATGGGAACCTGAACGACACAAAGGAGTTACTGGCATCTACTCTCAGCCCGGTGCAGGAGTCCAATCCAATCATCCTGGCGGAGTCCAGATGCAGAGATGGCAAGGTCAGTTCACTGGACACTGCAATCACCATGTTGCCATCAAATGTGCACTGTGTGGTCACTGTAGAACACAAAATAGGGTTTTCACCATGTAGCTCAGACATGCAATTATCTAGTCACTGATATTGTGCCTACTGCAGCATTTATGGATAGTCCAAGCCAGCCAGTCTCAAAAAGGGTTCTTTGAGCTGTGGCTGATGAACCACCTTTTTTGATGCCTAGAGGTCAAGGTTCAGCATTACATCAAATATTTTTAGCTGTATTTAAGGGTGGCATTCTGAGCACCACTTTAAGGACATTATTCCTATTGACCACTAGTATAAGGGGCAGTTTCTATTGACCCCTGAAAGTTTTTGGGGTTCCTCCAGGGTTAAAAGGTTGGTCTAATCTAACATCTGTAGACAGGTTTCATTGCAGTGAAGAGCGCAAAATTATACAGAGCAGACCATAGAACATCAGACACCTAAAAAGGTCACCAAAGTGTGACCTAGTCCAAGATAAAAAAAAAAAAAAAAAAACATCTTAAAATGCATTTAGCTATGGCCAATGTACTGGCAAACTTACCTGCCAAGCGCATCATGAAAGGTCTGGCTAAATACAATCTTTTAGCAGCAGGGATCTGATCTACCCATCTAGCTGTGATTGACAGGTAGAGCAAAGCGGAAGCTGTCATGGGCCCCCCTACTGGCAATGTCTGAATGGTCAGGTGTGCAGCACTTACCATTGCGAGCTGTGTGGGCGGCTGCTGGTGTAGCACCTACCACACAGCTCACATACTTCAAAGTCTTGCAGGACGCGGCTGCTAACAGGAACTGAGTTCCTGTTGTGGAAAAAGTACAGGAACTCCATTTCCATTAGGACTTAAGCCCTACCTACAGGCTGGCCATAGTATGTTCAGGCTGATACAGCTACCAACATGCTACAAAATAGGCTTTTCACCATGTAGCTCAGACATGCAATTATCTAGTCACTGATATTGTGCCTACGGCAACATTTATGAATAGTCTAATCCAGCCATTCTCAACCGGGGTTCCTGGAGCTGTGGCTGATGAACCACCTTTTTGACGATGCCTACAGAGGTCGAGGTTCAGCATCAAAATATATTTTTAGCCGTCTTTAAGGGTGGCATTCTGAGCACTACTTTGAAGACATTCTTCCTATTGGCCACCAGTATAAGGGGCATTGTTTTTATTGACACCTGAAAGTTTTTAGGGTTCCTCCAGGGTCTAAAGGTTGAGAAAGGCTGGTCTAATCTAACATCTGTAGACAGGTTTCATTGCAGTGAAGAGTGAAAAATTATGCAGAGCATAGAAAGTCAAACACCTAGAGGGCTGTCCATTGTACCCAAAAGGCCAAAGTGTGGCTTAGTCCAAAAAAAAAAAAAAAAAAAAAAAAAAAAAAAAAAAAAAAAAAAAAAAGCTGGTAAGACTAGTTTGCTCTGGACACCATTGTGCAGATGTTTTGCCTTAAGTACATTTTAAACCAGGTGTCAAGTCAATCATTACAAAATGCAATCTTAAAATGCTTCTAGCTATGGCCAATGTACTAGCAACCTTACCTGCAAAAAAGCAGGTCATTATGTTTTACCTACAGGCTAGCCATAGCATGTTCAGGCTGATACAGCTACCAACTTTAGTGCATCCATCAACATCCTACTTACACTTGTTGCCAAAGAAACAGGGCATTGTAGCATCACTCGGGGAGAAGCAACATCCCATTGCAGCACAGGAGTCACTGGTTACAGGCTTTTCAGCACAGGCAAGTTTGTCCTCTTTAGCAACAGCAGAGCAGACATCAGGGCTGGGGGCATCCAGGGCTTCTATACAAGAAAGCAGAGCATATAACAACATGCAGTAAATCTAGATTTTTCTTCAGTTAGGGCGAGGAGGTTAGAAACTAGGAGACATACCCCGACCCAGTAGTAAACACCCCCCCCCCATAGTAAAGAAGCTACATTGTGCTCTTGTTCCAGGGGACCATGCCATTTTTTGTTTAGATTAGACATGTTACCATTCTGTATGGGACATCTCCTCTCTGTCTTGTACTGGTCAACTGCACCATCATCATTTTCTTCCAGAAGCAAAACCATCATATAGTCCCCATCCTAGAGAAAATAAAAACCAGCATGCATTACACCAGGGGTCTCCCAACTTCTGAAACAAAGGGGGGGCCCAGTTTACTTCCTTTCAAAGTTGGGGGGTGGTTAGTGGGAGAAGATGCCCTGGCATTGGTAGGAATAGTGTCCCAAGGGCAACTCTGCCTGCAGATGGTTTGGTGAAATGCAGGAGTCTCCAAACCCAAGTTGAGTTGCCTCAGTCCATTCTGAGAAAGTCTGCTAATCCATGTCTAAACCTCCCTCCCCACCTACCAAGGATTCAGGCACTTATTTTACAAGTTACCAGGGGCTTGCCACTTATAGCCAGAACTTGTTTGGGGTAATGAAGGGTTAGAGTACTGTCCAATTTGGAAGTTCTCACTTCTGTCCTGAAGAGGCTACAAGTGAAAGCTTCTAAAGAAAGCACATTGCCGTTGAGATCTGCCATCAGAACAGGCATTGCCATTTGAGTTCCCTTCACCGTGCGTTCTGGCAACCGCTAAATGATCTCCCTTTTGTGGCAATGGTTGCCAGACAGATGACCCATTACGGGGGCAATCAATAAACCTAGGCATTCTTTGCTCTAAAGAACTAAAATTCTGGCTATACAGACACCAATGAATGCATTAACAGATTTATAGTATTAGAATTCTATTGGGACCCTAGAACTGAAATTAGTTGTCCCATGAACGCATCAAAAAGGCCAAGTCAGCGACATCAAGCTTACCTCTTCCCTTACGTAGCATCCATCATAGGCGGCAGCAATCACCATTGTGTTATTGGTGACATGACTTGCCCAGATCCCACAAGCAGAATCATTGGCGGGATCCTGAAATTTATCCTGGAAATCTGAACACAAGTTAAAATGGATTACTTACTAAGGCAGATACCAAACCAACAACAAGTGTCACATTCACTTCTGAAGGAAGATTAGCACCAGATTGTTAGACCAGCCAAACCACAGAAAGTCCTCGTTAGGCAAAACATTTAAAAGTACAACTAAAAAGGCTAAAACTTCCTTGTGTACAGAGTGGAGAGGTGTTAGAACACCTGTCAGTTTATTGCCATCTGTGCCCTGGGAGGATTCACCCTCTCCATTTGACCTACATACCATGACCATTGAAAGTGAAATGAAAAATCCTGAATCGTGAGTTGTTCAACATAAAAGGGACACTAGTTCTGGTGACCTGGGGGGGGGGGGGGGGGGTCCCCAAGGGATTCCCTTATTTTTTAGTGTCGTCCCCCTGGAAGTGAGGGGGAATCCACATGCAGTTAAGGATGATAAAAAAAAAAAAAAAAAAAAAAAAAAAAAAATCTGACAGGGGTTATAACCCTCCCTTACTCTATGCAAAAATAGAAGTTTTGCCTATAGTTCCTACAGATTGGTGTTCTGGTCCCTCCCCTCTATCCACAAAAAGAAAAAAAAAAAAAAAAAAAAAAAAAAAAATGTTGCCTTTAGTTGTAAATTAAGTCAGAGCCATGTGTTCACATCAAGATCTTTGCTTTTGGTGCAGGAAATCATCATTTTGTAAAAAAAATTCTAAGAGGCTGAAAACTGCTGGATGGTATACCAGAATCTCAAGCACTGGGGCTAAACACCCAATGTGAGAGCTTCCAGCCTGTGAAGAACCAGGCCCCATTGCCAGCCAGCTTCCCAATACACAAACACAGACCAAGAATCAAAGTGAGCCCATACACCTCTTTTGAGAATGCTTAATTCTGTGCTGACCCAGCTCCTCAATAGATCTTCATGGGTAGGGCAGCCCACCAGACTCCATGGAGAAACACCCCTCCCCAACTTGCTGTGGTACAGGAAGTGAAAGCTGCCCAATGGGACAGATTAGGAGGTATACCCATCCCATCACTAGACTTTGAAATATCTCAGGACACCGGCTACATTCTAGTGCATAGCCTGGATAATAGGACACT
This sequence comes from Lithobates pipiens, assembly GCF_037356315.1. Classification (NCBI taxonomy): domain Eukaryota; kingdom Metazoa; phylum Chordata; class Amphibia; order Anura; family Ranidae; genus Lithobates; species Lithobates pipiens. The sequence continues at coordinate 12,934,203 of NW_027507758.1, read as the reverse complement.
GATCCCTATTCAACATGTGCTACGCCCATCCACCATGTTCTGTGAGCTACCAACCAATTAGGAACAGCATCCCTACTTTTAGCAATTTTCAACCTTAAACCACAATAGTTTAAAAATTAAATAAAAAAAATAAAAAAAACGTACCCAACACTTTCAGGGAAAAGGTCAACCCTTCGGTAGGTATAGAAAAGGACAATTCCATCTTGTCCAGAGCACAGTGGAGGAGCGAGGAGCTTTCAAAGTGTCCATTGGCATCACACAGCAACCAGGACACACTGACACTCCACAACAGCGCAAAGCCCAATCCTGCCCTGGAAGAACCCATCTTGATGGTGACTTGTAATACTGACCCTCAGCCCTGACCTGAGATTTATACCCTGGAGAGAGGGCGGGGCTTCATCCTGATTGGCCAGGGACTGCTATGCACACAGGTGATCCTTATACTTGCAAAGGTGACCAAGAACTGTTGATTGTGGGTCTCTTCAAACCAATCAAGGTTCATGTTCTGGGATGATTTAAAAAAGGAGCACAATTGGTTATTACTTTGTATTTTGTTTATTTTTTTAAAATGTTATTATATTTGTTGCACTATTTTTTTTTTATATGTTTCATGACTGTACAAAAATGGGGGCTGATTTATGAAAACTGGAGAAAAGAAAGCAAAGAAAACGGGGGGCTTCTATCCATAGCAGCCAATAACCTCACCCAAGAGCTCAGTTTTTGTTTTAGCTTCCAGTGTTTAATGTCAGGCCCTTAGGGGTTCTGAGGTGCTGTGTACCTTTTGTATTATTGTGGAACACTTTTTTCATGATGTAACAATTTACAAAAGTAAAAGCTGCAGAGCCATTACCAGCCGGGTTTTATCTACTTCCCTCTCAGATCAATTCTGACATTCCTTTCCTACATCATTTTTTATTTTTGCTATAAAATTACTCAAAACCCCCCAAACATTTTGCATATTTTTTTTTTAGAGACCCTAGAGAATAAAATGGCGGGTTTTGCAATTTTTTTTTTCCACACAATATTTGTGCAGCAGTTTTTAAAATGCATATTGTTTTGAAAAAATACACTTTAGGCCAGGTTCACACTATTGGGAATTGGATGTGCATCTCACCGCATCCAATTCACATGTCAGGAGATTGTGACCGGCTCTCTATGGAGGCGGTTCACACATCTCCGGAGCGGCTCCGGTGTGAATTGCGCAGGGGTCCTGTGTGTCTTCTGGTCTGTTTCGGGTCCAAATTGAGCCAAAAATTCAGACTGAGATCAGACCTGAGATGGTGAACGGGACGCACCGGACCCCTGCTGTGAGCCGCTCCATGCTGCAGTTTGAACCCAGCCTGAATCTGAGTGTACACAAACACAATATAATATCTATTTTTTGGGGAGTAAAATATAAAAGATGATATAACTCAGTGTAAATAAATACCTAACATGTCATGTTTTAACCCAGGGGTGGCTCCATCCATTAAGGGCAGGAGGAAGTCACAGTGGCGGCATTTGATGGGCACAAGTAGGGATGAGCTTTGAGTTAGAGTCGAACGTAAATTCGACTCGAACATCGGCTGTTGGATCTTTTGATGAAGATCGAACATTATGGGCCGTTCACGCCAAATTTGAGCAGCACGTCACGGCCCATAATGTACTGCGTCATCGCAGTGCATTGCTGGCTGATGATTGGCCAAGCATGCACTATGACCTGCATGCTTGGCCAATCACAGCCAATCAAAGGCAGCGTGCCTGTGGCGAATTATGGCTCAGGGGGTTAAGTACACACCCCACACTATTTAAGGCCGCCTGCATGTCGGCCGTGTGTAGAGTGTTGGTGGCATTTGTTAAAGAGAGAGACTGTCATTTCATTTAGTTTCAGCAGACAGACAATTCCTTCCTGGTGTTCTGTTGCTAATATACTTCAGGCAGGTGAGACAGATAGATAGCTGCAGTGTATTGTGTGTGTATATATATATATATATATATATATACAGTATCTCACAAAAGTAAGTACACCCCTCACATTTTTTAAAATCTTTTCTTCTATCTTTTCATGTGACAACACTGAAGAAACTACCCTTGTCTACAATGTAAAGTAGTGAGTGTACAGCTTGTATAACCACTTTCACACCGGACCACTTTGCTGGCTTAAGACCAGACCACTTTTTGCCATTTGGCACTGCGTCGATTTAACTGACAATTGCGCAGTCGTGCGACGTGGCTCCCAAACAAAAATTACGTCCTTTTTTTTTCCCCCCACAAATAGAGCTTTCTTTTGGTGGTATTTGATCACCTCTGTGGTTTTTATTTTTTTCACTATAAACAAAAATAGAGCGACAATTTTGAAAAAAAAAACGCATTCTTTTTTACTTTTTGCTATAATAAATATGCCAACGTACATAGTTGTGCGCCGGTCGGGACGTGGTTAACAGTGTAAATTTCCTGTCCCCTCAAAAAAACTCAACACACAGCCATAAATGTCTAAACCGCTGGCAACAAAAGTCAGTACACCCCTAAGTGAAAATGTCCAAATTGGGCTCAAAGTGTCAATATTTTGTGTGGCCGCCATTATTTTCCAGCACTGCCTTAACCCTCTTGGGCATGGAGGTCACCAGAGCTTCACAGGTTGTCACTGGAGTCCTCTTCCCCTCCTCCATGATGACATCACAGAGCTGGTGGATGTTGGAGACCTTGCGCTCCTCCACCTTCCATTTGAGGATGCCCCACAGATGCTCAATAGGGTTTAGGTCTGGAGACATGCTTGGCCAGTCCATCGCCTTTACCCTCAGCTTATTTAGCAAGGCAGTGGTTGTCCTGGAGGTGTGTTTGGGGTGGTTATCATGTTGGAATACTGCCCTGCGGCCCAGTCTCCGAAGGGAGGTGATCATGCTCTGCTTCAGTATGTCACATTCATGGTTCCCTCAATGATCTGTAGCTCCCTAGTGCCGGCAGCACTCATGCCGCCACAGACCATGACACTCCCACCACCATGCTTGACTGTAGACAAGACACACTTGTCTTTTTACTCCTCACCTGGTTGCTGCCACACACGCTTGTCACCATCTGACACCAATTAAGTTTATCTTGGTCTCATCAGACCACAGGACATGGTTCCAGTAATCCATGTCCTTAGTCTGCTTGTCTTCAGCAAACAGTTTGCAAGCTTTCTTGTACATCAACTTTAGAAGAGGCTTCCTTCTGGAACGACAACCATGCAGACCAATTTGATGCAGTGTGCGGCGTATGGTCTGAGCACTGACAGGCCGACCCCCCACCCCTTCAACCTCTGCAGCAATCCTGGCAGCACTCATATGTCTATTTCCCAAAGACAACCTCTGGATATGATGCTGAGCACGTGACCTCAACTTCTCTGGTTGAATATGGTGAGGCCTGTTCTGAGGGGAACCTTTCCTGTTATACCGCTGTATGGTCTTGGCCACCGTGCTGCAGCTCAGTTTCAGGGTCTTGGCAATCTTCTTATAGCCTAGGCCAGGGATATTCAATTAGCGGACCTCCAGCTGTTGCAAAACTACAAGTCCCATCATGCCTCTGCCTGTGGGTATCATGCTTGTGGCTGTCAGAGTTTTGCTATGCCTCATGGGACTTGTAGTTCTGCAACAGCTGGAGGTCCGCTAATTGCATATCCCTGGCCTAGGCCATCTTTATGTAGAGCAACAATTCTTTTTTTCAGATCCTCAGAGAGTTCTTTGCCATGAGGCGCCATGTTGTACTTCCAGTGACTAGTATGAGTGAGTGAGAGCGAGAACACCAAATTTAACACACCTGTACCTCAGTCATACCTGAAACCTTGTAACACTAACGAGTCACATGACAGCGGGGAGGGAAAATGGCTAATTGGGCCCGATTTGGACATTTTCACTTAGGGGTGTACTGACTTTTGTTGCCAGCGGTTTATGCTGTTATACAAGCTGTACACTCACTGCTTTACATTGTAGCAAAGCATAATTTCTTCAGTGTTGTCACATGAAAAGATAGAATAAAATATTTACTCACTTTTGTGAGATACTGTATACATCCCGACTTAGTGTATATATATATATATATATATATATATATATATATATATATATATATATATATGCTGTATACAGTTTAGCTTCATCTCACTGCAGACCATTCCTGGTGTATTGTTTCTAATATACTTCAGCCAGGCAGGTGACTCACTGAGCTCAGTGCATTTAAAATTATATATATATATATATATATATATATATATATATATTGTAGACATGTCACTGGAGAAGTGATCGAGGGGGTGTACATCTCACCTAGGTTGCTACACAGTGTGAGATGGTAAGTCCAGGATGGATCAGTTTCTCAGCAGCAATATGCTGCTGAGTTGTTATTTAATCTTGCCGGGCCTGGGTTTATATGGAATGGCAGGTAGGTTTGGTAGAGGGACCTGTCATTCCACACCCCCCATCCCTTGTTCCAGTTCTGGGTTTTGGATCAGGTGAGCTTTGATCCTAATTAGCCTGGGAAGGTAAAGGCTCTGCAGGGTCTGCAGGTGAGCGCTCTCAGCCAGGGAATGAACAGTCTGTGTGTTTGAGGAAGCTGCAAGCACAGCCACTGCTGGAGCTAAAATCCACCCTGCGATATCCAGGCGAAAGACGCTGTGTTTATAAGTGTCAGATAGGTGAGAAGAACCTGTTAGTAAGCGCCCAGCCGGGCTAGGTTGTTTGTTTTTGTTATTATTTTGTTCCTGTTATACACAAGAAGCACGGTGTTGCTGTATATTTTGTTTGTTGGACTGTTTGTACCACGAATAAACGCCAAGGTCTGCTTTATAAAGTCCAAGTCTGCTGTGAACTGTGTCCAAACACACCCTACCCCGGGAAGATCCCTTACAATTGGTGGAGGTAGCAGGCAACACGGTTGCTAGGGGCAACGGTGTGGACAGACTTGGCTACAGCTGCTGATGTCCTGGGTGAAAGCTGCAACTACACTCCAAGAACAGTCCAGCAACATGGAGGAGATGCTGAAGCAGTTTATGCAAGTGAGTTTGCAACAACAGCAGGCTCAGACAGAGGCCAATAGACGACATGAACAGTCCATGGCTGCACAACAGCAGATGCATAAGGAAGAGTTGCAAGCTTTGCGCCAAAGCCAACAACAACTTATCGAGCACCTGATAGTAAATCGAGAGGCGCCTGTGGTTGCTAATCCACCCACAGTGATGGGAGCCGCTCCAGAGATTTTTTTTGGGAGAAGGACTGTGCAGAAAGCGCTGCAAAAGATGACTGCTGAGGACGATGTTGAGGCCTATCTAACAGTATTTGAGCGCGTGGCTGAGCGAGAGAAGTTACCAGCCGCTGAGTGGGCAGAGGTAATTGCGCCCTATTTAACAGGTGAACCTCAAAAGGCCTACTATGACCTCAGTGAGCAAGAGGTTAAGGACTATACTCGGCTAAAAGAGGAGATACTTGCCCGACTAGGAGTTACTACTGCAGTCCGTGCCCGGAGGGTACGCAACTGGAGCTACAGTCTGGACAAATCAGCGAGGTCCCAGATGTATGACCTAATCCATTTGGCAAGAAAGTGGTTGGAGCCAGACACTTCTACCCCTGCACAAATCCTAGAGAAGGTCGTGATGGATCGCTACCTCCGAGCGCTTCCTACTGACCTGCAACGCTGGGTGGGACAAGGTGATCCTAAGAATGCAAACGAACTTGTCAACCTTGTGGAGAGGTTCCAGGCGACTGAGGACTACCTCCGTGATGTTCCTGCAGCATCTTCACCTCCCCGGAGCGCCAGATCTGTGCCGTCAGCTGGTAAGAGACTTCCATCTATTGGGGGAGTGTGGAGGGGTGCTGATGGAGGGAAAAGGGCTCAAGTGGTGTCTCAGGGACAAAAGACTGGTGATGGTCCCGGGTGGCTAAGGGGCTCTGAAAAGGACTCCTTGCCAAAGAGACCAGGCCCTATCCAGTGTTGGAGATGCCATGAGGCGGGACACGTGTCGGCCCATTGCCCTCTTACCACTGAACCCATGGAGTGTGACGCTAGCCGGCGTCAGTCGCTGTTTGCGGAACCATCTTGTGCTGCAGTTCCTGGACTAGAGACTGAACCGCAAATCTGCAATATTACAATCAATGACCTTCCCGTTGAGGCGTTAATGGACTCGGGAAGCCTCGTAACCTTGGTGCATGCTAGCCTTGTGGCTGGGGACTTAGAGTCTAAAAAGCATATGAGTGTTGTGTGCATACATGGTGATACAAAAGTGTACCCTATAGTGCTGGCTAAAGTCGGGACTGAACAAGGCACCGTACAATATGAAGTGGGTGTGGTAAAAAACCTCATGCATAATGTAATATTGGGGTGCGATTTTCCATTATTCTGGGCTCTCTGGGAAAAAAGAAAAATCCCCAAAAGGAGTGGGGATACCTCTAAGGGGGTTGCTTTGTCCCCTGTGAATGATAGAAGTGTGCAGGATGAAAATGATTGTTCTCCTTTGCAGGTCCTGGCTGGGGAGGAGGAGGCTCCTCCCACTGAGCAAAATATACTAGACTTAGAGGTGTCTAGGGATAATTTTGGCGCTGCACAATTACAGGACCCCACTCTCAAAAATGCGAGAGAGCAGGTTGCTGTTATGAATGGGGTACCTCAGGAACCAGATGCTGAAAAAAGATTTCCACATTTTTCGGTGACTAATGATCTTTTCTATAGAGTCAATAAGGTTAAGGATGAGATTGTGGAACAGCTTCTGGTACCTAAGCCGTACCGGCGTCAGGTGCTTGACATGGCACATAACCATGTTCTTGGGGGACACGTGGGGACTGACAAAACGCGAGAGAGGGTTCTCCAGAGGTTTTTTTGGCCGGCGATATATGATGACATTAAAAAATACTGCGAGTCGTGCCCCACATGTCAGGTTAGTGCCCCAGTGTCACATTTTCGCAGTCCTTTGGTTTCGCTCCCTATTATAGAGGTGCCTTTTGAGCGTATTGCCATGGATTTAGTGGGTCCCGTGGTAAAGTCAGCTAGAGGACACCAGTATATTTTGGTAGTCATAGATTATGCGACCCGCTATCCTGAGGCTGTACCCTTAAGAAACACTGCATCTAAAACAATTGCACGTGAGTTGTTTTATATGTTCTCTAGGACTGGGATCCCCAAAGAAATCCTAACTGACCAAGGTACGCCATTTATGTCAAAACTGATGAAGGAATTATGCAAACTATTTAAAGTCTCACACATCCGTACCTCTGTATACCACCCCCAGACGGACGGATTGGTGGAGAGATTTAATAAAACTTTGAAACATATGTTGAAGAAAGTGGTGGGAAAAGATGGTCGTGACTGGGATCATTTATTACCCTACCTCATGTTTGCTATTAGGGAGGTGCCCCAAGCATCCACAGGGTTCTCACCATTCGAGTTGGTCTATGGTCGTCACCCTAGGGGTCTACTGGACATTGCAAAAGAGACATGGGAGAGTGAGTCCACCCCATACAAGAGTGTTATTGAGCATGTAGCACAAATGCAGGACCGTATAGCCACTGTAATGCCCCTGGTAAGGGAACACCTCCAGAGAGCTCAAGAGGCCCAAAGTAGAATTTACAACCGGTCCGCAAGAATCAGGACATTCAACCCAGGCGATAGGGTCCTTATACTAGTCCCCACTGTTGAGAGTAAATTCTTAGCAAAGTGGCAAGGTCCTTATGAAATTGTTGAAAAGATCAGTGAGGTGAACTACAAGGTGCACCAACCAGGTAGAAGGAAGCCTTTCCAAGTTTATCACATAAACTTGATCAAGCCCTGGAAAGACAGGGAATCCTTGGTGGCGACAAATACTGTTAATAATTTGTCACCACCAATCCCTCCAGTCAAAGTAGGTGATGCTCTATCAGTGTCACAGAAACAGGAGGCTCTGGAATTTTTACAGAAAAACAAAAACAAGTTCTCTGACCTCCCAGGGCGTACACACCTCATCCATCATCACATTGAAACTGAGCCTAGAAGCAGAGTAAACCTTAAGCCCTATAGGATACCCGAGGCACGTAGGGAAGCCGTATCTGACGAGGTAAAACGTATGCTTGATCTGGGGGTAATTGAGGTGTCACAGAGTGAATGGTCCAGCCCGATTGTGCTAATCCCAAAGCCCAATGGAACTTGGAGGTTCTGTAACGATTTCAGAAAGTTGAATGAGATCTCCAAGTTCGATGCTTATCCTATGCCCAGGGTAGATGAGTTGATTGAGAAGTTAGGTAACGCCAGGTACATAACCACCCTCGATCTCACAAAGGGCTACTGGCAGATTCCACTTTCTGGCGAGGCTAAAAAGAAAACTGCTTTCTCCACCCCTGATGGGCTATTCCAGTATGTAGTGTTGCCATTCGGGTTATATGGAGCGCCTGCAACTTTCCAGAGGTTGATGGACTTGATTCTGCGACCACATCGTGATTACTCAGCCGCCTACCTCGATGATGTGGTCATTTTTAGCCCTGATTGGGAAAGTCACCTCTGTAAGGTACAGGCCGTGTTGGATACCATAAGTGATGCAGGGTTGACCATAAATGCCGAGAAGTGTGCTCTAGCCCTAGAAGAGGCCAAATATCTGGGCTACATTGTTGGGAGAGGATTGATTAAGCCACAGCTAAATAAAATTGAGGCAATACAGAATTGGCCTAGACCCCTGACAAGGAAACAGGTTAGAGCTTTCCTGGGTATTACCGGTTATTACCGTAGATTTGTGCCGAACTTTGCCTCAGTTGCTGCTCCACTAACTGACTTGACAAAGGGCGGAAAGACAGCAATGGTCACGTGGACCCCAGAGGCCGAGAAGGCTTTCCAAAGCCTTAAGTCTGCCTTGTGCCAACCACCTGTGTTAGTTACCCCCAATTTCAGGCGAGAATTTCTGGTCCAGACAGATGCCTCTAACACAGGCTTAGGTGCAGTACTCTCACAAGTAGTGAATGGTGAGGAGCATCCGGTGACGTACTTGAGTAGAAAACTAACCCCGGCCGAGAAAAATTATGCCATTGTGGAGCGAGAATGTTTGGCAGTGAAGTGGGCCCTAGAATCTTTAAAGTATTACTTGCTAGGCAGGAAATTCAAGTTGGTGACAGACCATGCCCCCCTAACATGGATGAAGTTAAACAAGGAGAGAAATGCAAGAGTGACTAGATGGTTTCTGTCCTTACAAAACTTTAATTTCACTGTGGAACACAGGCCAGGGAAATTACAGGCAAATGCTGACGCATTGTCGAGGGTGAGTTGTCTGTGGGGACAAAAGGCTCAGCCCTCCGGTCTGAAAAAGAGGGGGGGGATATGTAGACATGTCACTGGAGAAGTGGTTGAGGGGGTGTACATCTCACCTAGGTTGCTACACAGTGTGAGATGGTAAATCCAGGATGGATCAGTTTCTCAGCAGCGATATGCTGCTGAGTTGTTATTTAATCTTGCCGGGCCTGGGTTTATATGGAATGGCAGGTAGGTTTGGTAGAGGGACCTGTCATTCCACACCCCCCATCCCTCGTTCCAGTTCTGGGTTTTGGATCAGGTGAGCTTTGATCCTAATTAGCCTGGGAAGGTAAAGGCTCTGCGGGCCTGCAGGTGATTGCTCTCAGCCAGGGAAACGAACAGTCTGTGTGTTGGAGGAAGCTGCAAGCACAGCCACTGCTGGAGCTAAAATCCACCCTGCGATATCCAGGCGAAAGACGCTGTGTTTATAAGTGTCAGATAGGTGAGAAGAACCTGTTAGTAAGCGCCCAGCCGGGCTAGGTTGTTTGTTTTTGTTATTATTTTGTTCCTGTTATACACAAGAAGCACGGTGTTGCTGTATATTTTGTTTGTTGGACTGTTTGTACCACGAATAAACGCCAAGGTCTGCTTTATAAAGTCCAAGTCTGCTGTGAACTGTGTCCAAACACACCCTACCCCGGGAAGATCCCTTACAATATATATATATATATATATATATAAAAACAGGCTTGTGTTTGTGTGTGTGTGTATATATATATATATATATATATATATATATATATATAGTCTAGCCAAGCCTATACCCGACTAGGCTATTGCCTGAGTGTGTGTTCAAAGACACTTTCAGGCAGGCAGGTGATTCACTGAGCTGCCAAGCCTATACCTTACCGTAGGGCATTCCTGGTGTACTGTTTTTAGTAAACTTCAGGCGTTGTTTTGCTAATCTAACTGTAGCGCTGGCATTTTTGCCTATTAATGTAATGCAATGTAATTCTATGGACAATGTTATAGCTTAGTATTTGGCGCCATCTAGTGGCCAAATACAGGTAATGGACTTCAATTATTTTTCTTTTCTATAGCACTAGAAAGATAACAGGAAGTGACTGTTCCGTTTACATCTTACTGTAACCTACCTACCCAGAATGCCAAGTAACCAAACCCATGATCACTCTGTACTGAACTGCATGCTGGGTAGGCTATAAAAGGACACACGTGGTCATTTTCTCTCTCTTCTGAACCCATGGCCTGCCTGTAAGGACCTGTGAGGAGGTCTCTAGGGAGCACGGCCTACAGCCACTGCGTAACGGAACATCCAAAGACTCTGCCATTCATCTGATCGCTGAAGAGACAGAGTGACCGGATAGGGAAGAATCCAGAGACACCTGTTGGAGCCATCAGAGGTTCCGGTTCATCTTGCAGAGCGGTGGGACGGAGTCGGCCGGTGAGAAGCAAGACTGTGACCAGCGGATGCAGTTCACTTCCTTTAGACCCAGTTTGATGAGAGGGCTGTTGCCCACAGTTTCTTACACACTTTCCTACACCTAGACTTTAATACAGTGTCACTGGGACCTGTAGTCCCATGGAAGAGAACTTAATAAAGAAACTGAGAGGCCTCCAGCCTATTCATCACAATACTATTAGAACTGTATTAAACCAAGGCAATTACAAGTGTATCACACCACAGGAACAAGTCCAATATTAAGTTAACCCTTGTTATTCCACTCGGATTACAAATTGTTATAAACACAAATAGCTAGCAGAAGATCAAAGACTGCATCTTGTAGTGCAAGGCCTTGCACCTTTATTAAAGTAGGGGGAGCTCCCTTGTAATTGTGTTGTACCTTATTTGTCATTTTCATTCCTGTATTCACCAGAGTGTGCTGGAAGTGGGAAGATGCCCAGAGTAAGGCATAGTCACTCTGAGCACTAGTCCCAATTGGAGACACATTCTCAGGGATCACTTAACACAACTGTACATGTGCATACTGTTGTGTATTCCTTCTGTGCTGTCACTTTTTGTTGGTACTATTTTACACTAACCTCCACTAACCTATTATTGGTGTGGAGTGGTGTTCCTTTTCCAGCAGGTGGAACATCGGATACCCAGGTAATAATAAAGGTATACTCTTATTATATTGCATATTGTGGGGTTATCCTTCACTATTAGCTTCACACCAACATTGCCCCACAGCTGTATCAAGGGGACTGAGCCATGTCAGTGGGGGTTCACTAGTGGAGTACAGGCCCAAACAAATTTAGCAGCTCCTTCACGGGTCAGTTGTACATAATTGTACAGCATGTGCGGAAGGCCACCAAGTGGAAGCAGATGCTCAGAGGCCATTAAGAGGGCACGCAGGCTCTGTGTCTACAGCAAACAGTGCTGGTCGTGGGCACGGTGCATCCTCAGAATGTGGCCGTGGCGCACACCTGTCCTTTTTTTCAGGAGCTGGCCGTGTTCAGCCACAACATGCAGAAGAGTTGGTAGAGTGGATGACCAACCTGTCCTCATCCTCCTCATCCTCTCTCGCCCAGGCTCAGGGTACTTTGTCTGCCAAAGCGGCCTCTTCCCTCAGCTCAATGGCATAAGTCACTCCTTCCCTAGCCCCACCATGTCCTGAGGAGTCCCCCAAACTGTTTGACCACACTGGTGGGTACATGCTGCAGGAGGATGCGCGGTGTTTTGAGGGCTCCGATGATGGTACCCAGCTTGAGGAAGGCAGTTACGTGAGCCCAGAGAGAGGGGGTGCCCAAGAAGGACAGTAAATTGGCAGTCATGTTCCCCCAGCTGCAGCATACTGCCAGGTTTGCTCCAGTGACAAGGAGGGGACGATGATGTTGCTGACTCTACATGGGTGCCTGATAGATGAGAGGAGGAGGAAGCACATCTCCAACAAGGCAGGATGCCCTCCAGGGGCCAGCTTAAGGGCAGCTAACCGAATGCATCAGACCTCTGCATGTGCAGGGCCCTGCCGTCTCTGTCCGTTATTCCAAAATTTCTTTGGTGTGGGCTTTTTTTGAGACGTGTGCAGCAGATCGCACCATTGCGATTTGCAACATATGTCTGAAGCATATCTCGCATGGCCAAAACAGCAGCCGCTTGGTCACCACATGATTGACCAGACATATGTCGACCTGCCATGCAGTCCATTGGCAAGCATATATAAAAGACCCACACCAAAGAACAAAGCGGACCTCTCCTTGTTCCTCATCAGCTGGGATTTCCAACCCCACTATACTTCAGTCCTCTCAGAAACCTGCACTGAGAGGAATGAAGGTGTAGAATTAGGTGTGTCACTGCCAAGTACTTGCGGGCAATCTGCTATCGGTACACCAACATCCGATTGTACCAGACAAATTTCCCTGCCCCAGCTGCTGCACCGCTGAAAGAAGTTCACTCCCAGCCATCCACATGCCCAGCGGTTGAATGCTAGCTTGGCTAAATTGCTAGCACTTCAACTACTGCCTTTTCAATTGGTAGACTCTGCCCCCTTCCATGAGTGTGTGGAATGTGCGGTAGGTTCCCAAACCAGGGGCGGATCCGGGGGGGGGGGGGGGGGCAACTGCCCCCGCCAAGAATTGCGTCTGACAATACGGCCGGTTCCGCGGGTGACTCAGTTGGTGAGTGGGCAAGCGAAAGGGGGGCAGCTTGGCGGCTCAGTGTCTGAGGGCTGCTGACCAATCAGGAAGCCAGCGGGCAGGGGAGCAGGGAGATGACATCATCTCTCACTGCCCTGCATCCCTGCCGTTCCGCCCTCACTGTGCGGGAAGCTGTGGGCAGCAGAGAGATTACATCATCTCTCTGCTGTCTAACTTCACTCTGGGACACAGCAAAAGACCACCTTAGCAGAAAAGTGACACAGTAGGTGACAATCCGTAAGGTGTGGCAGGCGACGTGGCAAGTGAAAATCCGCAATGCATGGCAGGATGCGTGGCAAGTGACAATCCGCAATGTGTGGCAGGCGACGTGGCAAGTGACAATCCGCAATGTGTGGCAGGCGACGTGGCAAGTGACAATCCGCAATGTGTGGCAGGCGACGGGGCAAGTGACAATCCGCAATGTGTGGCAGGCAACATGGCACGTGACAATCCGCATTTGGTGGCAGGCGACATGGCAAGTGACAACCTCAGGGCTCCCACTAATTCTACATTATGGTGAGTTAAACCATTTCATATTACAATGTAATTATAGACATTATGCGCTTCAATCATCCTGACACCATAATAACCATGGTGCCGTAACGATTGAAGCGCCAATACCAGCCATTTCCCATAAAAATTGCCCCAAAAAATACATTTTATAGCCGTGCCCCTCCCGAGACTAGACTCTGGATCTGCCCATGTCCCAAACGCCACTTTTTCCTCACGGAAGGCGATTCCAGCTCTCTACCGGCATGTGGAAGGCAATGTCTTGGCCTCGCTGGACAGGGCAGTAAGGTGCATATTACCGCTGACTCATGGTCCAGCAGGCATGGACAGGGACGTTACCTTTCTTTCACGGCCCACTGGGTGACTTTGCTGGCCGCTGGGAAGGATGTAGGACAGGGTGCAGTAGTGTTAGAGGTTGTTCCGCCACCAGGCCTCCAAAAATGCTACTAGTGGCGATTCTGACACACCTCTCTCCTGCCTCCATGGCCTCTTCGTGTGCTTTGTCCTCGGAACCAGCGGTGCCCCATAGGCATTCAAGGGGCTACGCAAGTACACAGGCAAAAAGATGCCATGCGATGCTTGAGCTGGCGAGCTTGGGGTAACAAGAGCCACACTGGGGCAGAGATTGTCAGCTCTGCAAGAGCAGGCCGAGGTGATTGATGCCATGTCAGCTTAAGCCAGGAATGGTGGTTTACGACAATGGCACCAACCTCCCCTCTGCCCCCCCAACAGGGACACTTCACCCATGTTCCCCGTTTGGCTCTTGTCCTTACCTTGGTGGTGCAGCGGTTCTTGGGCAGGTACCCCGGCTTACCGGATATCCTGAGGCAGGCCAGGAAATTCTGTATTCATTTCTGCAGGTCATATAATGCCAGTGCTCAGCTGACCGCCAAAAGGATTTTAACCTGCCCAAGAACTGCCTAGGCTTTGAAATGCCCACCAGGTGGAACTTATTTTTTCAGTGCTGCTGGAGGTTTTTTTTTTTTTTTAACCGATCACAGTGTGCACCTGTCCACGGAATTGGTTGATCGGCTGTCCTTCATAAAAATGAAGGAGTCTTGGGAGCACCAGCTACCAAATACAATTTAAGTGCGAGATCCCTTCAAGACTGACTATTCTCAATTTTCATGCTGATAGCTTGTAACAACTTGTTTCTGGGCACCGCCACCAGTGGATAAGGCCCAGTTTAACAGGGCTGTGTAACTACAGTTTGATGCAATACTTTGCAGAAGGGCCCATTCCTGCACTGTAACTAGAGCATTTGTCATCAACCCTGTCCTCGGGATCCACCAACAGGCCAGGTTTTATTTATTACCTTGGGGAGATGCAGACTAGAATACTGCAATCACTGAGCAGCAAATTATATCACCTGTGATGCATTTCAGTTATCTTGCAAACCTGGCTTGTTAGTGGGCCCTGAGGACAGGGTTGATGACCACTGAACTAGAGTAGTTGTGAAGGGTTGCAGTGTCGTGGCACCAGTGCCTAAGGCCCAATTTTTTCTGCTCCTGTTTAACAGGGGCATGCAATTACAAATCTTGATCTAAATTTTTTCACAGCAGTGCCTGGTCCTGCACCCATCAAAAGTAACGGAGGGCTTACAGTGTTGTGGCAAAACCTAAGGCCCAAATTTCTGCACAGTATATAGGGCAGACCCCTACTCAAACATCCAAATTACAAACAAGTCCTACTTTCAAACAGCAACTATACCCCTAGGAAGGGAAATTCTCTCCTGTAAGAGTTCCTTGTTCCACTAAAATCCCCATTTTCAAAATCCAATCATTGGGACAGAAAGTGAGGTGAAATCTGCTGAAGAGGTGTGCACAGACAGCAAAACAAAGGTTACAGGGGTGATAACCCTTCCCTATGTTTCCCAAAAAGCTTAGGAAATGGTTTTTGGCTACCCTTATACCAGTTCAAAATTACAATGTCTACACAACAAACCTACAGTCCCCGTGTTGTTTTCACCACCTGTATACCGCTGTTCAGACTATATAAGGCCTGGCGGCCCCACACTTTTTTTGGGTGTGGGGTTTCCCTTAATATCCATACAAGGCCCAAATGGGCTTATAATGGGTGGAGGCTACCCATGCCTCCCCCCCACCTCAATGATTTTCATGTATATTGCCGGGACCAGACATTACATTTCTAAAGGAATAAAAGTCCTTTAAAACTGCAGCTTTAATGTAATTTTATTTAGGAACAGTTCTAAACACATGCCACTTTACAGGAATACTATAGACACCGCCCAGGCATGATAGTTGTAGGATATTTCACTTTTAGCCTCATTAAAAGCCATTTTTAAATTTCTCATGTTTGAGTCCCATAGACTTTAAAAGTTTGCGCGGCCTAAAGGTCAGCTTGCAAGCTGAACTGGGGGGGGGAAGCTTGAGTAACTAGTGATTAGAACTGGGGGACTATGGTGGAGAAGGCTCTGAGGGTTTTGGTATATCTGAAGCGCAAAAACCATGCAATGCCAAGCTGCTGTTTCCAAAGCAAGCAAAATCTTTTGTATGCAAGGAAGGTATAGACTCAGATATTTTGCAGCCCCTGTACAAAATTAGTAAGACCTCATCCAGAATATGTAGTTCAGTTTTGGGGGCGCAAGAGAAAAAACCCACCCCTGGAGAATGCAGAGAAGGGCAACCAAACTGCTAGGAGCATAGAAGATTTTGGGGGGGGGGATTCTTTCCTAAATCTACATAATAGGACTGGGTACTGATGTTTATAGGTGAAGTTGATCCAGGGATTGCCCAAAAATTTTTTATATATATATATATATATAGGAAGGAAGCAGATGCACAAGTTACAAAGCCTAGAGACTAGCAGAAATTATGCAGCAAATATCCATTCCACAGGCCCAACCATTGGAAAAAGCACAGATAATTCCAATTGTGAAAAAGGAAGTGCTTTTTCCCCCCCCATAATCGAGTTGAACGCTAATTGGTGAAGAAAGGGAGAGATCTGATAAGACAATTTACAGTAAAGAGTTATCCACTGAAGCTGGCTAATGCATGTTCAAGCAATGCACTTCTAAGCGTGGAAGGAGCCTGCCAGCATCTGGTGCACAAGTGTCTTTGCAATACCTTTAGGGCTCCTATGGGAGGTAGAGTGGGCTTAAAGTCAGACTCAAAAATGCATGAGTAGCGTTTACCATGAATTCCAATTGCCTATGTCACACAGACTATAGAAAAACCACATGCAGTTCAATACACGAAAGTGGGGGACCCAACAGGCCTCTCACACCAAAGATATGCAAGACCTGGAGTTATTTGGCTGAAGGTGGACTTTAATAACCCGATTGTTCAGAAGAGACTGAAATTTATACACAGCCAATTGTGATAGCAGTGACTTCTCCCCTTGGAATCAGTGAGAGTCTTAAGGCAAACCTCACAGCAATCTTCTAGTAGCAAAGCAATATTACTAGCTGGCAGCCCTTCTGTCTATGCTTAGACTCAATCCCATATAAGTTTAAGACAAGCACCCCCATTCTTGAAACACCCAATCAGTCCAAGTTATTAATCAATATAGGGGGGGACTTTTGGAAGAAAAAGATGCCCTCAGTTTCCTTTACATTAGAGTTAGTGTGCCCCCTTATTTACTACAATCTGGGGCAAAGATTAGCAACTGCCTGCTTCTGCCAACAGGGGGATATTATATTGGGTAAAGGAACATGGCCAACAGCTTTACAGTAACCCCAATCAAAATACATACATTTGGGTGCTTTTTAAGAAATAAGGTTCAGCCATAAAGTAGTCAAAGCCATTACAAAGATGAGGCTAGATTTAAGGAAGCCCAGGATGGACACGAGAAAAGTTAAAGTGGCTGAAGTAAGGAGATGAGCTTAGACCTGCCAACACCCCCTCCCAAGTTATGGCTAGAAGTAATGTGCCTCCTCTGGCAAGCTAGTGAAGAGATCATAGCTTTTAATGGGAACACAAGACTTGTACATCGAGTAATGGCCATGCAAGGTCTGTAGACCTTCCTGTGGTCACAACCCTCTTAAGGCAATAGGGACAGCATGATTGAGGCCCCCCCAGTTGACTCGCAAGGTGAACAAGTTCTCAGTGGTATTACCGACTGTTTGACAAATCCTTTTACAGCAACTAAAGCTGCTTGAGAGCAGCTTTAAGCATTCAGGCTTATCACATGATGGGGGTTAGTGCATAACCAGACTGGGGCAGGATATTAGCTGAGCAAGCAGGTAAGTCTTATCCTAGCCCATTTTGAAGGATAACCCCTTCTGCGTTTGGGTGGGAAACCACTTCTGACCAGCTTCAAATTTTAAGCCACAAAATGATCTTTGGCTTTTCTGGAACCATGTTGGGAATAAAGCTAGGAGACAGATTTAGAAAAATAGTTTATTCAAACATTTGCAGTTTTAAGGTTACATGTTTGACTCCTGCGGTAGATCCACAGGCCTAGAACAGCAACAGCCACAGACCCAACAACCCCAGCAGTGGCTAGTCCTCTAACCAGGTCCAACGTGGAATGATCTGATGGATCAGTACCTAGGAAGAAATAAATTAAGTCTTGAATCTCAACTGAAGACAACCCAGGACCCCCTCTCCAGATTGATTACCTTCCAGTTTTAGGATTTCTTGATTATCCACAGAAACAAATGCAACAGGTCCTTGAGAAGTCACCGTGTTCTTCAGAGACTGAAGTTCAGCCATTCGCCCTAAAAAAGGATCAAGTTTAAAATTCCATAGTGGATCTTTAAAATAAAAAAAGTTTCCCTTTTATTTAAAGTGAGTTTTGTGAATACCCAAGATTCTTCCACCTGAATATGAATTTACTCACTTCTCCTTTGACCACAAGAAACCACACAACTGTCCCTGGCAGATGGAACACAAACAGAAGCACTGCAGTGGAAGTATACCTGAAGACAAGTTTTTACACAGTTAATCACAGCAAAGCATTAGATGAAGACATACAATATGTTGCATTCACTTACCAGGCCATCAAGGGCAAGCTGGGTGGTGGAGTCCACAAATGTGAAGGTGCTGACCACAAAGCGCTGGTAGTAGTTTGGTATAGGTACGGCCTGTGAAGAAGCTCCAACAGGAATCAGCTGGCTCAAGTAGTTGTCTCCATTGAAAGGGCAACTGAAAAACCAAATTCAGAATTGAGATCTGCACAAGGTAGACGGGATAACTTCCATTCTACAGATTACCCACCTGTCAAACAAGATGGGCCATTGAGGAAGGAGTGTGGGATTGGCAGAGCTGGTGGCCCAGCAGTCATTTAGGACAAGGACCAGGTTTGGATCTGTTCTGCCGATGATGCGAACCTCCAGGTAGACTGGGTCTCTGAGCACTTTGACCACAGGGTACTGTGCATCCGTGTAGTATGAGGCATAGTTGAGATCTGCATTACATAACAAAAAAGGTAACATAGGCAACATGTTTTATTTTTTAAATAAATGGTTGGGTTCAGGGACCCTTGAAGAGATGTCTCTTGCTTGACAAAGAAAATTCTTACAATGAACAAACATTAACCCTGGATGGGGGGGGGGGTCCCTACAAACATTTCTTAATCCTGGGGAAGGTCACAACACCTTTGCCATGAGGAAGGCATAAGGCCTTATTGAACAGCTGAAGAGTTTTACATCCTAAAACATTTTACAGAAGACTGTATCTAGACCTCTTGCAGTGGCAAGGTGTAATGTTATTTCATCAAGTCAGTGGGTACAAAAAGGCAGTGTTATGGGGTACAAGTCCCCCCTTCATCAGGGCTCAACTGGCAAACCAGAAGTGAACTACAAACCTATATATGCAACCCATGCCTTTGAAGTGATGAACCACTACCACACAAGCATAAAATCTGATAGGAGTAAATTCCCAGATGCAGATCGTACCACAAGGCCAGTTAGCATGCCAGACTGGTAGCTAATCACTGACTTGCTTTAAGATTGTGAGCCATGCCGTTTTCACACCTTTGGAGGCGATGCCACAAACTGTACAGGTTCCGTGGCCTGTTTAGTTAGAGGTCATGTCCTTTATGGAGTTTTGATGCAAAGGAGTTTAGTGCCAAGTGAAGCTGCCTGGTACTTCTGGGAATGGAAATGGTCCAGCCACAAGCACCACCACGGGTGCATAACCCCCTAGCCAAGCTACAACAGTGGCCCATAGACTAACAAATGCTGCATTGTGTTGCCAAGGGCAGCTAGCATGAGCTGCTAGGGAATTAATGAGGCACAGGACAGGTTAGCAGTAAGAACTAGGCTGCCACCACATTTAGTAGAACTTAAACAGAAACGGCAAGAACCTCCCTCTGACAGAGCTCCATGTTAGGATCTGAGAACAGCTACCCTGAATGACTTTGGACAGGTATAGTAGTATCTTGGAGTTGTGTCACAGCTTTGAATATCCACCTTCCTTATTCCCAGGCATTACTATACCTTGCCCCCTTTGGAAGTGACTGAGTACCAAGCAGGTAAGGGATTGGAAACTCAGGAGATCCAGTGGCAGTGGATCAGCGAGTCTATTAAGAGACTGGGAGCTCAGTTGAGTGAAAACCTACAAGTAATGATTGTAGAGGAAGTACAGAAATTACAACTTGTGTTAGAAATTGTAATAAGACTGTTGCCATAGGAGACAGCAATCCTACATATGCAGATGTGGTGTCCTGCTAGGTGCCTTTCCCTGCATGGCCTTCTACCTATAGAAGTCTGAGTCTGCCAGTTGCCATTGTAGCTACTTAAGGGGGTCCTTGCCATAAACCCTCCTACAGTTCTGTCCAAGAACATAAATCTTTGCATTCAAGTAGTGTCTGGTGCCCATGAATCTACCTAGCATTACACCCACTATGCCTTGTAACCTAGAAGGATGTCAGCTCTTCCAACTCTGGAGGTTTTCATTAGACCAAAGGGGGACCCTGCTACACATTTAAGGAAAGCATCTCTATTGCAGGAGGGCAGATTTTGCATTACACTAGTGGTTTCCAAACTGTGGCCTTTTGCCTGGCCCTTGGAGCATTACCCTACTGCCAGTGTGCCACTGACACCAATGGGCATTATTCCTCCCACTGACAGTGGGGCACCATTACTTTCTCTAATACCAATGGGGCATAGTTTACTACTGATGCCAGGACACTTCCTACTCCCACTGGCCACATGCCAGCCCCCCCCAGAGTATGAAGGGCAGTAAACTGACCCTTTGGTGTAATTCAGGGGTTGCCAACTTCCTAAACAATGGGCTCTAGACTAGTGGAAGCATATTGGTTTGCTTATAGCAAGCTGAACACTTGTATTCTCACCTTGTGCAATCCTCATCTCCAGCTCAAGAGGACCAGATGTACTGACAGGAAGAGGTGGTGGCAGAGTGTTCACTGTAAAAGGCAGCACTGGCACAATACCAGTTTCAATGATGTTGCACTGCACAGTCACCCTAGAGAAGCAGTACATTATTAGATATAGTTCTAATGCGCACCCCCCCCCCCCCCCCCCATATCATGCACTACAGCATGACTCCTCATCTTACCTCATTGTACTGTCCCTAGTAATAGAAGATCCTTGCCATGTCTGTATTTGTCTTCCAGCATCAATAGTAGCTACATAGTTCATTGGACCATTGGGCACCTGAGTGAAAAAGTAACAGAAAGTTGCAGAGGGTGGCTTTTTGCACCCACACCACAACCTACAGAAGTGTCTGTTAAGTATACAAGTAGGGTTGATGGTGCAGTAGAGTATCAGCATACCAATTAAGCCAGTTCACAAAGGCAATAGTTAGATCACTCATGACTGGAACAGCCATATTAAATTGGCTGAATTACGGCGGGGCTGGAATGACCCAACCAGGACAGGGGCTTGCAGAGTGGCCTCTTGCCTACCGACTATGGGCACTGGCTTTTAAGGGAATGTTATTTTGGTAGGTGTTAAAATGGAGTGCTAAAGAGGCAGCTAGTGGGATCTAAAATAGTTCAGCAATCAGGGGTGTGCCCTGCAGTAAAGTTCATATGTTACTGAAACCAGACCTGTGTTAGAGGTTCTGG
Source organism: Lithobates pipiens (assembly GCF_037356315.1). Classification (NCBI taxonomy): domain Eukaryota; kingdom Metazoa; phylum Chordata; class Amphibia; order Anura; family Ranidae; genus Lithobates; species Lithobates pipiens. Next base: position 12,912,849 of record NW_027507758.1, on the reverse strand, counting down.
TCAGTGTTGGCAGCCAGCTGTAGAGTAGAAGTAACTGGTAGGCAGAAAGGAGTGATGCCACTCTGAATGCAGCATGTTTGCAATGTCAAGTTTAACAGTAGCAAGTTAGACTCACATCTGAGTAGGTATGTAGGCAAGCATTTGAAGATTGTCCATAATTGTCCCTTGTGTTCAGCAATCCCTGGCCACTCCAGTGTTCTCTGGGGTGGATGTGGAACAAGGCACTCATGTCAGTGCTAGTGAACATGCCTGAGCTTGCAGCCCCCCCCCCCCCCCCCCCCCCAGGCTCGTGACTGCTGCACAGCCAATGGAAAGGGAGCCTTATGGACTGAAACCACTACAAATGCTTGCCTATACCTACTCAAAATGTGAGTCTAGCTTACCATGAACCACTTGTGCCCTGGAAGATTTTACCCCCTGCCTGACCAGAGCACTTTTTGCAATTTGGCACTGTGTTGCTTTAACTGAAAATTGCATGGTTGTGAGATGTTGCACCCAGACAGAATTGATTCTTCCCATATGTATAGAGATTGTGCTAGCAAGGTTAACCTTTGCACATTAAGGGTCTGATTGTATTGCAATACCTACCTGATATGCTGTGGTGCAGGATAATGGGAACCTGAATGCCACAAAGGAGTTAGTGGTATCTACTTTCAGCCTGGTGCAGGAGTCCAATCCAATCATCCTGACGGAGTCCAGATGCAGAGATGGCAAGGTCAGTTCACTGGACACTGCAATCACCATGTTGCCATCAAATGTGCACTGTGTGGTCACTGTAGAACACAAAATAGGGTTTTCACCATGTAGCTCAGACATGCAATTATCTAGTCACTGATAGTGCCTACTGCAGCATTTATGGATAGTCCAAGCCAGCCATTCTCAACCAGGGTTCCTTGAGCTGTGGCTGATGAACCTCGACCTCTGTAGGCATAAAAAAAAAAAAAAAAAAAAAAGTGGTTTATCACCACAAATATTTTTAGCTGTCTTTAAGGGTGGCATTCTGAGCACTACTTCGAGGACATTCTTCCTATTGGCCACCAGTATAAGGGGCATTGTTTTTATTGACAACTGAAAGTTTTTGGGGTTCCTCCAGTGAGGAAAGGTTGAGAAAGGTTGGTCTAATCCAACATTAGTAGACAGGTTTCATTGCAGTGAAGAGTGCAAAACTATACAGAGCATAGGAAGTCAGACATCTTGAGGGTTGTCCATTGTACCCAAAGGGTCACCAAAGTGTGGCTTAGTCCAAGATTAAAAAATATAAAAATAAAACTGGCAAGACTAGTTTGCTCTAGACACCATTGTGCAGATGTTTTGCCTTGACAAGTACATTTTAAACTGGGCTTAAAGTCACTCAATTACAAAATGCATAGTATGTTCAGGCTGATACAGCTACCAACTTTAGTGGATCCAGCAACATCCTACTTACACTTGTTGCCAAAGAAACAGGGCATTGTAGCATCGCTTGGGGAGAAGCAACATCCCATTGCAGCACAGGAGTCACTGGTTACAGGTGTTTCAGCACAGGAAAGTTTGTCCTCTTTAGCAACAGCAGAGCAGACCTCAGGGCTGGGGGCATCCAGGGCTTCTATACAAGAAAGGGAAGCATAGAGCAACATGCAGTAAATCTAGATATTTCTTCAGTCAGGGCTTGAGGAGGTTAGAGACTAGGAGAGATATACCCTTACCCCGTAGTTAAGACCCCCCCCCCCCCTATAGTAAAGCATTGTGCTCTTGTTCCAGGGGACAATGACATTTTTTTTGTTTAGAAGATTAGACATGTTACCATTCTGTATGGGACATCTCTTCTCTGTCTTGTACTGGTCAACTGCACCATCATCATTTTCTTCCAGAAGCAAAACCATCATATATTCCCCATCCTAGAGAAAATAAAAACCAGCATGCATTACACCAGGGGTCTCCCAACTTCTGAAACAAAGGGGGGCCCAGTTTACTTCCTTTCAAAGTTTGGGTGGGGTGGTTAGTGGGAGAAGATGCCCTGGCATTGGTAGGCTTTGTGGTCACCGGGTGGAATAGTGTCCCAAGGGCAACTCTGCCTGCAGATGATTTGGTGAAATGCAGGAGTCTCCAAACCCAAGTTGAGTTGTCTCAGTCCATTCTGCTAAACCATGTCTAAACCTCCCTCCCCACCTATCAAGGATTTAGGCACTTATTTTACAAGTTACCAGGGGTTTTCCCCACTTATAGCCAGAACTTGTTTGGGGTAATGAAGGGTTAGAGTACTGTCCAATTTGGAAGTTCTCACTTCTGTCCTGAAGAGGCTACAAGTGAGAAGCTTCTAAAGGAAGCACATTGCTGTTGAGATATGACATCAGAACAGGCATTGCCATTTGATTTCTCTTCACTGCGTGTTCTGGCAACCGCTAAATTATCTCCTATTTGTGGGAATGGTTGCCAGACAGATGACCTATTAAGGGGGCAATCAATAAACCTAGGCATTCTTTGCTCTAAAGAACTAAAATTCTGGCTATACAGACACCAATGAATGAATTAACAGATTTATAGTATTAGAATTCTATTGGGACCCTAGAACTGAAATTAGTTGTCCCATGAATGCATCAAATAGCCCAAGTCATTGATGTCAAGCTTACCTCTTCCCTTACGTAGCATCCATCATAGGCAGCAGCAATCACCATTGTGTTATTGGTGACATGACTTGCCCAGATCCCACAAGCAGAATCATTGGCGGGATCCTGAAATTTATCCTGGAAATCTGAACACAAAAAGTTGATTGCTTATTAAGGCAGATACCAAAACAACAACAAGTGTCACATTGACTTCTGAAGGCAAATTAGCACAAGATTGTTAGACCAGCCAAACCACAGAAAGTCCTTGTTAGGACAAACATTTAAATTACAACTAAAAACTTTGTTTTGTACAGAGTGGAGAGGGGTTAGAACACCTGTCAAGTTTGTTGCCATCTGTGCCCTGGTAGGATTCACCCTCTCCATTTCTCCTACATACCATGACCATTGAATGTGAAATTAATAATCCCGAATTGCTCCACATAAATGGGACACTAGTTTTGGTGACCTGGGGTTCCCAAGGGATTCCCTTGGACTCCCTGCAACAATAGATCCCTCACCAGACTATCATTGCTAGGAGGGATCCAATGTTGCTGAGAGAGTGTTAGAGGGTCTCTTAATGCTGGGGTATCCATTGTTGCTAGATCATCATTTTACTGTTTCTTATCATTAAAAAATTCCATACAAAATACACACCACAAAACGATACTGGATTCTCTAAAAAGGTGTAGACCAGGGATATGCAATTAGTGGACCTCCAGCTGTTGCAGAACTACAATTCCCATGAGGCATAGCAAGACTGACAACCAGAGATAGAGCATGATGGGACTTGTAGTTAGTGGACCTCCAGCTGTTGCATAACTACAAGTCCCATCATGCTCTATCTCTGGTTGTCAGTCTTGCTATGCCTCATGGGAATTGTAGTTCTGCAACAGCTGGAGGTCCACTAATTGCATATCCCTGGATTAGTACAAAGGAATAGTTCTAGGGAGGTGGGCAGGGTCGCAGAGTCAAGTGGCGACTTGTAATGGAGGAGTTCCTGCACCCATTTTCTGAGAAAAGCAGCCCTGTATTTACTAATAAAATTAAATTCCCATGTACTGTGGGAGAACAGACATAGGGGGTGCAGGGTCATGGCTTAGCAACACTTTAGGGGCAGATGAATTATGTACTTCCTGGAATCCATTTGCCCTTAACCCAGGCAGATGCGCTTAGCCGAGAAAGCCACTCCTCCCCTGGGACGACAACATTTAGATCTAGGCCAGGAACCAAATAGGATGGAATAATTTACATTTCTTCAAATAGTAATGCTGAACAAACAATTTAGTTATATGTACCCCTGCCCCCCATCCATCAACATAACCCATAAATGCACATTTACTGTTAAATTAGAACGATGGGCAAAAATGTGCCCCCCCCCCCAATTTTGGATAGAGTATGGGAGGGTTATAACCCATCAGCTTTTTTTGCCAGGTGTGTCACATAACAGGAAGTGAGGAAACCCCCCCCAAAATGAAGGGAATCCCAGAACTAGTGTCCCCACTGGAAGATTTACCCCTGGGACAACTCAAGATTTTCCTTTCAATGCCCAACAGTAAAGAGTGCTACTCTCCCCACTGGGGGGGGGGGGGGGGGACACAGACGGGTGTTCTAATCCCTCCCCTCTATCCAATAGAGAAAAAAAAAAAAAAAAAAAAGAAGTTTTGCCTTTAGTTGTACATTAAGTCAGAGCCATGTGTTCATGTCAAGTTCTCCGCTTTTGCTACAGGCAGATCTTGTAAAATTCTAAGGAGCTGAAAGCTGCTAGATGGTATACCAGTGCTTACTGGAATCTCAAGCACTGGGGCTAAACACCCGATGTGAGCGCTTCCAGCCTGTGAAGAACCGGCCCCATTACCAGTCAGCTTCCCAATACACAAACACCCACCAAGAATCAAAGTGAGCCCATACACCTCTTGAGCCAGCTTCCCAATACACAATTCTGTGCTGACCCAGCTCCTCACTAGATCTTCCTGGGTAGGGAAGTGCCCTCCCCAACTTCGTGCAGTACAGGAAGTTAAGGAAATCTGCCCAATGGGATTAGAGGAATAATCTTCAGATCCACTTTGTAACAGGGGGGGGGTGGGGAGGGATACCCATCCAGTCACTAGACCTTAAAATATCTCAGGACACCGGCTACATTCTAGTGCATAACCTGGATAATAGGACACTGATCCCTATTCAACATGTGCTACTCCCATCCACCATGTTCTGTGAACTACCAACCAGTTAGTAGGAACAGCATCCCGACTTTCAGCAATTTTCAACCTTTAACCACAATAGGGTAAAAATTCAAGCAAAAATAAATAAATAATAAAAAAAAAATATATATATATAAAACTTACTCAACACTTTCAGGGAAAAGGTCGCCCCTTCAGTAGGTATAGAAAAGGACAATTCCATCTTGTCCAGAGCACAGTGGAGGAGCGAGGAGCTTTCAAAGTGTCCATTGGCATCACACAGCAACCAGGACACACTGACACTCCACAACAGCAGTGCAAAGTCCAATCCTGCCCTGGAAGAACCCATCTTGATGGTGATTTGTAATACTGACCCTCAGCCCTGACCTGAGATTTATACCCTAGAGAGAGGGCGGGGCTTCATGCTGATTGGCCAGGGACTGCTATGCACACAGGTGATCCTTATACTTGCAAAGGTGGCAAAGAACTGTTGATTGTGGGTCTCTTCAAACCAATCAAGGTTCATGTTCTGGGATGATTAAAAAAAGGAGCACCATTGGTTATTACTTTGTATTTTATTTTTTATTTTTATTATATTTGTTGCACTTTTTTTTATATATGTTTCATGACTACAAAAATGGGGGCTGATTTATGAAAACTGGAGAAAAGAAAGCAAAGAAAACGGGGCTCCTATCCATAGCAGCCAATAACCTCACCCAAGAGCTCAGTTTTTGTTTTAGCTTCCAGTGTTTAATGTCAGGCCCTTAGGGGTTCTGAGGTGCTGTGTACCTTTTGTATTATTGTGGAACACTTTTTTTCATGATGTAGCAATTTACAAAAGTAAAAGCTGCAGAGCCATTACCAGCCGGGTTTTATCTACTTCCCACTCAGATCAATTCTGACATTCCTCTCCTACATCATTTTTTTTTTTTGCTATAAAATTTACTCAAAACCCCCCAAACATTACATATTTTTTTGCAGAGGCCCTAGAGAATAAAATGGCGGGTTTTGTAATTTTTTTTTCCATACAATATTTGTGCAGCAGTTTTTAAAATGCATATTGTTTTGAAAAAATACACTTTAGGCCAGGTTCACACTATTGTGAATTGGATGTGCATCTCACCGCATCCAATTCACATGTCAGGAGATTGTGACCGGCTCTCTATAGAGGCGGTTCACACATCTCCGGAGCGGCTCCGGTGTGAATTGCGCAGGGGTCCTGTGTGTCTTCTGGTCTGTTTTGGGTCCAAATTGAGCCAAAAATGCAGACTGAGATCAGACCAGAGATGGTGAACGGGAAGCACCGGACCCCTGCTGTGAGCCGCTCCATGCTGCAGTTTGAACCCAGCCTGAATCTGAGTGTACACAAACACAATATAATACCTATTTTTTGGGTTAAAATATAAAAGATGATGTAAGTCAGTGTAAATAAATACCTAACATGCCATGCTTTAACCCAGGGGTGGCCCCGTCCATTAAGGGCAGGCTGAAGTCACAGTGGCGGCATTTGATGGGCACAAGTAGGGCTGAGCTTTGAGTTAGAGTCGAACATAAGTTCTACTCGAACATTGCCTGTTCGATCGTTTGACGAAGATCGAACATTATGGGTCGTTCGCGCCAAATTCGAGCGGCGCGTCACGCCCCATAATTCACTGCAGCATCGCAGTGCATTGCTGGCTGATGATTGGCCAAGCATGCACTATGACCCGCATGTTTTGGCCAATCACAGCACCATCAGTGAAGAGTGTCATAATTGGCCAAAGGCAGGGTGCCTGTGGACAATTATGGCTCAGGGGGTTAAGTACACACCCCACACGCATGTCGGCCGTGTAGTGGGTTAGTGGCATTTGTTAAAGAGAGAGAGACAGAGAGACGGTCATTTTCATTTCGTTTCAGCCGGCAATTCCTTCCTGGTGTTCTGTTGCTAATATACTTCAGGCAGGCGAGACAGTTAGATAGCTGCAGTGTATTGTGTGTAGGGATGAGCTTCATGTTCGAGTCAAACATCGTCAGTTCGGCGAATTCTGAACATTATGGGCCGTTCGCGACAAATTCGAGTGGCGGGTCACGGCCCATAATTCACTGCGGCAGTGCATTGCTGGCTGATGATTGGCCAAGCACGCACTATACCCCGCATGCTTGGCCAATCACAGCGCTGTCTGTACAGAGACCCGTAAATGGCCAAAGCCAGGGTGGCTTTGGCTGATTATGGCTCAGGGGGTTTAGTACACACACCGCACTATATAAGGCCGCCTGCGTGGTGGCCTTGTGTAGTGTGTTGCGGTGGCAGAGACAGATAGCCAGAGAGACAGTGTGATTTCATTTCATTTGAGTTAGATAGAGCAGGCAGGAGGCTAGTCAGTTAGCTGCAGTCAGTGTATTGTGTATATATATATGCATCCTAGGTGTTGTGTGTGTGTATATATATATATATATATATATATATATATATATATATATATATATATATATACACATACACTGTATTCAGTTTAACTAGCTTCGTTCCTGTGTACTGTGTCCTTTGGACAATGTTCACTTAAAGCTACCCCAATTGCTGGTGTTCTGATGATCCTATCAGCAGGCAGCTGTAGCAATTACAGTTGGTGTGTTGTGTCATTTGCACAGTGTGCACCTAAAGCTACCCCAATTGCTGGCGTTCTGCTGATCCTATCCGCAGGCAGCTGTAGCAATTACAGTTGGTATAGTGTGTCATCTGTACAGTGTGCACCTAAAGCTACCACAATTGCTGGTGTTCTGATGATCCTATCCGCAGGCAGCTGTAGCAATTACAGTTGATGTATTGTGCCATCTGCACAGTGTGCACCTAAAGCTACCCCAATTTCTGGTGTTCTGCTGATCTTATCCGCAGGCAGCTTTAGCATTTACAGTAGGTGTATTGTGCCATCTGCACAGTGCACCTAAAGCTACCCCAATTGCTGGTGTTCTGCTGATCCTATTCGCAGGCAGCTGTAGCAATTACAGTTGGTATATTGTGCCATCTGCACAGTGTGCACCTAAAGCTACCACAATTGCTGGTGTTCTGCTGATCCTATCCACAGGCAGCTGTAGCAATTACAGTTGGTGTATTGTGCCATCTGCACAGTGTGCACCTAAAGCTACCCCAATTGCTGGTGTTCTGCTGATCCTATCTGCAGGCAGCTGTAGCAATTACAGTTGGTATATTGTGCCATCTGCACAGTGTGCACCTAAAGCTACCCCAATTGCTGGTGTTCTGCTGATCCTATCTGCAGGCAGCTGTAGCAATTACAGTTGGTATATTGTGCCATCTGTACAGTGTGCACCTAAAGCTACCCCAATTGCTGGTGTTCTGCTGATCCTATTCGCAGACAGCTGTAGCAATTACAGTTGGTATATTGTGCCATCTGCACAGTGTGCACCTAAAGCTACCACAATTGCTGGTGTTCTGCTGATCCTATCCACAGGCAGCTGTAGCAATTACAGTTGGTGTATTGTGCCAACTGCACAGTGCACCTAAAGCTACCCCAATTGCTGGTGTTCTGCTGATCCTATCTGCAGGCAGCTGTAGCAATTACAGTTGGTATATTGTGCCATCTGCACAGTGTGCACCTAAAGCTACCCCAATTGCTGGTGTTCTGCTGATCCTATCTGCAGGCAGCTGTAGCAATTACAGTTGGTATATTGTGCCATCTGTACAGTGTGCACCTAAAGCTACCCCAATTGCTGGTGTTCTGCTGATCCTATCTGCAGGCAGCTGTAGCAATTACAGTTGGTATATTGTGCCATCTGCACAGTGTGCACCTAAAGCTACCACAATTGCTGGTGTTCTGCTGATCCTATCCGCAGGCAGCTGTAGCAATTACAGTTGGTATATTGTGCCATCTGCACAGTGTGCACCTAAAGCTACCACAATTGCTGGTGTTCTGCTGATCCTATCCGCAGGCAGCTATAGCAATTACAGTTGGTGTATTGTGCCATCTGCACAGTGTGCATCTAAAGCCACCTCAATTGCTGGTGTTCTGCTGATCCTATCCTCAGGCAGCTTTAGTAATTACAGTTGGTGTATTGTGCCATCTGCACAGTGTGCACCTAAAGCTACCCCAATTGCTGGTGTTCTGCTGATCCTATCCACAGGCAGGTGGCTGCAGTAATTACAGTTGGTGTATTTGGGTAGCTTTAGGTGCACACTGTGCAGAAGACACAATTGCTGGTGTTCTTCTGATCCTATATCACAGGCAGGCAGCTGCAGTAATTACAGTTGGTGTACTGTGTCATCTGCACAGTGTGCACCTAAAGCTACCCCAATTGCTGGTGTTCTTCTGATCCTTTACCGCAGGCAGCTGCAGTAATTACTGTTGGTGTACTCTGCACAGTGTGCACTTAAAGCCAACCCAATTACTGGTGTTCTCATACTAATATTACAGGCAGGCAGTTGATTCTGATAGCTGCAGTATATCAGTATATACGTCCCAGCTTTGTGCAGCTACATCTCCCTGCAGGCCATTAGTATGTCTGGAAGGCCAACAAGGAGAGGCAGACAGTCACGAGCCAATAAAAGAGGGCAAGCAGGCTCTGTGTCTTGAGGCAACAGTGCTGGTCATGGACACGGTGCATCCTCCTCAGCACGTGGCCATGGGACACGATTGTCCTTATTTTTGGCAGCTGGCCGTGTTGAGCCACAACATGCCGAAGACTTGGTAGAGTGGATGATCAAGCCGTCCTCATCCTCTCTCACCCAGGCTTAGGGTACTGGCAAAGCAGCTGCCAACGCGGCCTCTTCCCTCGGCTCAATGGCATCAGTCACTCCTTCCCTAGCCCCACCATGTCCTCCTGAGGAGTCCCCCTGAACTGTTTGAGCACAGTGTTGGCTACATGCTCTAGGAGAATGCCCAGCGTTTTGAAGGATCTGAAGATACCCAGCTAGAGAAAGGCAGTAACGTGAGCCTAGAGAGAGGGGGTGCCCAAGAAGGTCAGCAATCTGACAGTCATATTCCCCCAGCTGCAGCATACTACCAGGTTTGCTCCAGTGATGAGGAGGGAGGAGAGGATGAGGTCACTGACTACTGGTCAGTGGTCAGGGTCAGGGTACTTGGGTGCAACTATTGTGTCCATCATATGCAGCCACTTGTGCCCCATCATATGCAGCCACTGTGCCCATGATATGCAGCCACTGTGCCCATGATATTCAGTCACCTGTGCCTATCATATGCAGCTACATGTGCCCATCAAATGCAGCCACTTATGCCCATCACATGCAGCCACTTGTGCCTGTCATTGGCAGCCACTTGTGCTGATCAAATGCAGCCACTTGTGCCCATCATATACAGCCACTTGTGCCTATCAAATGCAGCCACTTGTTCCCATCATATGCAGCCACCTGTGCCCATCAAATGCAGCCACTTGTTCCCACCATATGCAGCCACTTGTGCCCATCAATATGCAGCCACTTGTGCTCATCCATATGCAACCATTGTGCCCATCATATGCAGCCACTTGTTTCCGTCATATGCACCCTCTTGTGCCCATCATATGCAGCCACTTGTGCCCATCAAGTGCAGCCACTTGTGCCCCATCATATCCAGCCACTTATGCCCCATCAAATGCAGCCACTGTGCCATCATATGCAACCATTGTGCCCATCATATGCAGCCAGTTGTGCCCCATCAAATGCAGCCACTTTGCCTATCAAATGCAGCCACTTATACCCACCATATGCAGCCATTTGTGGCAATCATACGCAGCCACTTGTTTCCATAGAATGCTGCCACTTGTGCCAATCAAATGCAGCCACTTGTACCCATCATATGCAGCCACCTGTGCCCATCAAATGCAGCCACTTGTGCCCTTCATTTGCAGCCACTTGTGCCCATCATATGCAGCCACTTGTGCCCATAAAATGCAGCCACTTGCTTATATCATATGCAGCCACTTGTGCCCATCAAATGCAGCCACTTATGCCCATCATATGCAGCCACTTGTGCCTGTCATAGGCAACCACTTGTGCCAATCAAATGCAGTCACTTATGCACATCATATGCAGCTACTTGCTCCTATGATATGCAGCCACTTGTGCCCATCAAATGCAGCCACTTATGCCCATCATATGCAGCCACTTGTGCCTGTCATAGGCAGGCACTTTTGCTGATCAAATGCAGCCACTTGTGCCCATCATATACAGCCATTTGTGCCTATCAAATGCAGCCACTTGTTCCCATCATATGCAGCCACTTGTGCCCATCAAATGCAGCCACTTGTGCCTGTCATATGCAGCCACTTGTGCCCATCAAATGCAGCCACTTGTTCCCATCATATGCAGCCACTTGTGCCCATCAATATGCAGCCACTTGTGCCCATCCATATGCAGCCACTTGTGTCCATTATATGCAGTCACCTGTGCCCATCAAATGCAGCCACTTGTGTCCATCATATGCACCCACTTGTGCCCATCATATGCAGCCACTTGTGCCCATCAAGTGCAGCCACTTGTGCCCCATCATATCCAGCCACTTGTGTCCCATCAAATGCAGCCACTGTGCCATCATATGCAGCCATTGTGCCCATCATATGCAGCCAGTTGTGCCGCATCAAATGCACCCACTGTGCCTATCAAATGCAGCCACTTGTGCCCATCCATATGCAGCCACTTGTGTCTATTATATGCAGCCACCTGTGCCCATCAAATGCAGCCACTTGTGTCCGTCATATGCAGGCACTTGTGCCCATCAAATGCAGCCACTTGTGCCCCATCATATCCATCCAATTGTGTCCCTTCATATCCAGCCACTTGTGCCCCATCAAATGCAGCCACTGTGCCATCATATGCAGCCATTGTGCCTATCAAATGCAGCCAGTTGTGCCCCATCAAATGAAGCCACTTTGCCTATCAAATACAGGCACTTGTGCATAGCCATTTGTGGCAATCATATGCAGCCACTTGTTCCCATTGAATGCAGCCACTTGTGCCCATCAAATGCAGCCACTTGTACCCATCAAATGCAGTCCCTTGTGCCCATCAAATGCAGCCACTTGTGCCAGTCAAATGCAGCCAGTTGTGCCTGTCAAATGCAGCCACTTTGTCCTATCAAATGCAGCCACTTGTGCCCATCATATGCAGCCACTTGTGCCCATCATCTGCAGCCACTTGTGCCCATCATCTGCAGCCACTTGTGCCCATTAAATGCAGCAACTTTTGACCATCATATGCAACCACTTGTGCCCATCAAATGCAGCCACTGTGACCATCCATATGCAGCCACTTGTGCCCATCAAATGCAGCCACTTGTGCCCATCAAGTTCAGCCAATTGTGCCCATCATATGCAGACATTTGTGCCCATCATATGCAGCCCCTTTTGCCCCATCAAATGCAGCCACTGTGCCTATCAAATGCAGCCACTTGTGCCCATCATATGCAGCCACTTGTTTCCATCAAATGCAGCCAATTTTGCCCATCATATGCAGCAACCTGTTTCCATCAAATGCAGCCATTTGTGCCCATCAAATGCAGCCATTTGTGCCCATCATATGCAGCCCCTGTGCCCACCATAGGCAGCTATTGTGTCCATCATATGCAGCCACTTGTGCCCCATGATATGCAGCCACTGTGCCCATGATATGCAGCCACTGTGCCCATGATATGCAGCCACCTGTGCCTATCATATGCAGCTACATGTGCCCATCAAATGCAGCCACTTGTGCCCATCATATGCAGTCACTTGTGACCATCAAATGCAGCCTACTGTGCCCATTAAATGCAGCCACTTGTGCCCATTAAATGCATCCACTTGTGCCCATCAAATGCAGCCACTTGTGCCCATGATATGCAGCCACATGTGCCCATCATATGCAGCCACTTGAGCCCATCAAATGCAGCCATTTGTGCCCATGATATGCAGCCACCTGTGCCCATGATATGCAGCCACTTGTGCCCATCAAATGCAGCCACTTGTGCAGATCATCTGCAGCCACTTGTGACTGTCAAATCCAGCCACTTTGTCCCATCAAATGCAGTCACTTGTGCTCATTAAATGCAGCCACTTGTGCCTGTCAAATGCAGCCACTTGTGTCCTTCATATGCAGCCACTTGTGCCCATCATATGCAGCTACTTGTGCCCATCATAAGCAGCCACTTGTGCTCATTAAATGCAGCCACTTGTGCCTGTCAAATGCAGCCACTTGTGCCTGTCATATGCAGCCACTTGTGCCTATCATATGCAGCTACTTGTGCCCATCATATGCAGCCACTTCTGCTCATTATATGCAGCCACTTCTGCCCATCAAATGCAGTCACTTGTGCCCATCAAGTGCAGCCACTTGTGCCCCACCATATCCAGCCACTTGTGCCCCATCAAATTCAGCCACTGTGCCATCATATGCAGCCATTGTGCCCATCATATGCAGCCAGTTGTGCCCCATCAAATGCATCCACTTTGCCTATCAAATGCAGCCACTTGTGCCCACCATATACAGCCATTTGTGGCAATCATATGCAGCTACTTGTGCCCATAGAATGCAGCCACTTGTGCCCATCAAATGCAGCCACTTGTACCCATCATATGCAGCCACCTGTGCCCATCAAATGCAGCCACTTGTGCCCATCAAATGCAGTCACTTGTGCCCATCATATGCAGCCACATGTGCCCATCATATGCAGCCACTTGAGCCCATCAAATGCAGCCATTTGTGCCCATGATATGCAGCCACCTGTGCCCATGATATGCAGCCACTTGTGCCCATCAAATGCAGCCACTTGTGCAGATCATCTGCAGCCACTTGTGACTGTCAAATCCAGCCACTTTGTCCCATCAAATGCAGTCACTTGTGCTCATTAAATGCAGCCACTTGTGCCTGTCAAATGCAGCCACTTGTGTCCTTCATATGCAGCCACTTGTGCCCATCATATGCAGCCACTTGTGCCCATCATATGCAGCCACTTGTGCTCATTAAATGCAGCCACTTGTGCCTGTCAAATGCAGCCACTTGTGTCCGTCATATGCAGCCACTTGTGCCCATCATATGCAGCCAATTCTGCCCATCAAATGCAGTCACTTGTGCCCATCAAGTGCAGCCACTTGTGCCCCACCACATCCAGCCACTTGTGCCCCATCAAATTCAGCCACTGTGCCATCATATGCAGCCATTGTGCCCATCATATGCAGCCAGTTGTGCCCCATCAAATGCATCCACTGTGCCTATCAAATGCAGCCACTTGTGCCCACCATATACAGCCATTTGTGGCAATCATATGCAGCTACTTGTGCACATAGAATGCAGCCACTTGTGCCCATCAAATGCAGCCACTTGTACCCATCATATGCAGCCACATGTGCCCATCAAATGCAGCCACTTGTGCCCATCAAATGCAGTCACTTGTGCCCATCATATGCAGCCACTGTGCCATCATATGCAGCCATTGTGCCCATCATATGCAGCCAGTTGTGCCGCATCAAATGCAGCCACTGTGCCTATCAAATGCAACCACTTGTGCCCATCCATATGCAGCCACTTGTGTCTATTATATGCAGCCACCTGTGCCCATCAAATGCAGCCACTTGTGTCCGTCATATGCAGGCACTTGTGCCCATCATATGCAGCCACCTGTGCCCATCAAATGCAGCCACTTGTGCCCCATCATATCCAGCCAATTGTGCCCCTTCATATCCAGCCACTTGTGCCCCATCAAATGCAGCCACTGTGCCATCATATCCAGCCATTGTGCCCATCAAATGCAGCCAGTTGTGCCCCATCAAATGCAGCCACTTTGCCTATCAAATGCAGCCACTTGTGCCTAGCCATTTGTGGCAATCATATGCAGCCACTTGTTCCCATTGAATGCAGCCACTTGTTCCCATCATATGCAGCCACTTGTGCCCATCAATATGCAGCCACTTGTGCCCATCCATATGCAGCCACTTGTGTCCATTATATGCAGTCACCTGTGCCCATCAAATGCAGCCACTTGTGTCCATCATATGCACCCACTTGTGCCCATCATATGCAGCCACTTGTGCCCATCAAGTGCAGCCACTTGTGCCCCATCATATCCAGCCACTTGTGTCCCATCAAATGCAGCCACTGTGCCATCATATGCAGCCATTGTGCCCATCATATGCAGCCAGTTGTGCCGCATCAAATGCACCCACTGTGCCTATCAAATGCAGCCACTTGTGCCCATCCATATGCAGCCACTTGTGTCTATTATATGCAGCCACCTGTGCCCATCAAATGCAGCCACTTGTGTCCGTCATATGCAGGCACTTGTGCCCATCATATGCAGCCACTTGTGCCCATCAAATGCAGCCACTTGTGCCCCATCATATCCATCCAATTGTGTCCCTTCATGTCCAGCCACTTGTGCCCCATCAAATGCAGCCACTGTGCCATCATATGCAGCCATTGTGCCTATCAAATGCAGCCAGTTCTGCCCCATCAAATGAAGCCACTTTGCCTATCAAATACAGCCACTTGTGCATAGCCATTTGTGGCAATCATATGCAGCCACTTGTTCCCATTGAATGCAGCCACTTGTGCCCATCAAATGCAGCCACTTGTACCCATCATATGCAGCAACTTTTGACCATCATATGCAACCACTTGTGCCCATCAAATGCAGCCACTGTGACCATCCATATGCAGCCACTTGTGCCCATCAAATGCAGCCACTTGTGCCCATCAAGTTCAGCCAATTGTGCCCATCATATGCAGACATTTGTGCCCATCATATGCAGCCCCTTTTGCCCCATCAAATGCCGCCACTGTGCCTATCAAATGCAGCCACTTGTGCCCATCATATGCAGCCACTTGTTTCCATCAAATGCAGCCAATTTTGCCCATCATATGCAGCAACCTGTTTCCATCAAATGCAGCCATTTGTGCCCATCAAATGCAGCCATTTGTGCCCATCATATGCAGCCCCTGTGCCCACCATAGGCAGCTATTGTGTCCATCATATGCAGCCACCTGTGCCCATCAAATGCAGCCACTTGTGTCCGTCATATGCAGGCACTTGTGCCCATCATATGCAGCCACTTGTGCCCATCAAATGCAGCCACTTGTGCCCCATCATATCCATCCAATTGTGTCCCTTCATATCCAGCCACTTGTGCCCCATCAAATGCAGC
Source organism: Lithobates pipiens (assembly GCF_037356315.1). Classification (NCBI taxonomy): domain Eukaryota; kingdom Metazoa; phylum Chordata; class Amphibia; order Anura; family Ranidae; genus Lithobates; species Lithobates pipiens. The sequence continues at coordinate 12,896,987 of NW_027507758.1, read as the reverse complement.
CACTGTGCCATCAAATGCAGCCACTTGTGCCAGTCAAATGCAGCCAGTTGTGCCTGTCAAATGCAGCCACTTTGTCCTATCAAATGCAGCCACTTGTGCCCATCATATGCAGCCACTTGTGCCCATCATCTGCAGCCACTTGTGCCCATCATCTGCAGCCACTTGTGCCCATTAAATGCAGCAACTTTTGACCATCATATGCAACCACTTGTGCCCATCAAATGCAGCCACTGTGACCATCCATATGCAGCCACTTGTGCCCATCAAATGCAGCCACTTGTGCCCATCAAGTTCAGCCAATTGTGCCCATCATATGCAGACATTTGTGCCCATCATATGCAGCCCCTTTTGCCCCATCAAATGCCGCCACTGTGCCTATCAAATGCAGCCACTTGTGCCCATCATATGCAGCCACTTGTTTCCATCAAATGCAGCCAATTTTGCCCATCATATGCAGCAACCTGTTTCCATCAAATGCAGCCATTTGTGCCCATCAAATGCAGCCATTTGTGCCCATCATATGCAGCCCCTGTGCCCACCATAGGCAGCTATTGTGTCCATCATATGCAGCCACTTGTGCCCCATGATATGCAGCCACTGTGCCCATGATATGCAGCCACTGTGCCCATGATATGCAGCCACCTGTGCCTATCATATGCAGCTACATGTGCCCATCAAATGCAGCCACTTGTGCCCATCATATGCAGTCACTTGTGACCATCAAATGCAGCCTACTGTGCCCATTAAATGCAGCCACTTGTGCCCATTAAATGCAGCCACTTGTGCCCATCAAATGCAGCCACTTGTGCCCATGATATGCAGCCACATGTGCCCATCATATGCAGCCACTTGAGCCCATCAAATGCAGCCATTTGTGCCCATGATATGCAGCCACCTGTGCCCATGATATGCAGCCACTTGTGCCCATCAAATGCAGCCACTTGTGCAGATCATCTGCAGCCACTTGTGACTGTCAAATCCAGCCACTTTGTCCCATCAAATGCAGTCACTTGTGCTCATTAAATGCAGCCACTTGTGCCTGTCAAATGCAGCCATTTGTGTCCTTCATATGCAGCCACTTGTGCCCATCATATGCAGCTACTTGTGCCCATCATAAGCAGCCACTTGTGCTCATTAAATGCAGCCACTTGTGCCTGTCAAATGCAGCCACTTGTGCCTGTCATATGCAGCCACTTGTGCCTATCATATGCAGCCACTTCTGCTCATTCTATGCAGCCACTTCTGCCCATCAAATGCAGTCACTTGTGCCCATCAAGTGCAGCCACTTGTGCCCCACCATATCCAGCCACTTGTGCCCCATCAAATTCAGCCACTGTGCCATCATATGCAGCCATTGTGCCCATCATATGCAGCCAGTTGTGCCCCATCAAATGCATCCACTTTGCCTATCAAATGCAGCCACTTGTGCCCACCATATACAGCCATTTGTGGCAATCATATGCAGCTACTTGTGCCCATAGAATGCAGCCACTTGTGCCCATCAAATGCAGCCACTTGTACCCATCATATGCAGCCACCTGTGCCCATCAAATGCAGCCACTTGTGCCCATCAAATGCAGTCACTTGTGCCCATCATATGCAGCCACATGTGCCCATCATATGCAGCCACTTGAGCCCATCAAATGCAGCCATTTGTGCCCATGATATGCAGCCACCTGTGCCCATGATATGCAGCCACTTGTGCCCATCAAATGCAGCCACTTGTGCAGATCATCTGCAGCCACTTGTGACTGTCAAATCCAGCCACTTTGTCCCATCAAATGCAGTCACTTGTGCTCATTAAATGCAGCCACTTGTGCCTGTCAAATGCAGCCACTTGTGTCCTTCATATGCAGCCACTTGTGCCCATCATATGCAGCCACTTGTGCCCATCATATGCAGCCACTTGTGCTCATTAAATGCAGCCACTTGTGCCTGTCAAATGCAGCCACTTGTGTCCGTCATATGCAGCCACTTGTGCCCATCATATGCAGCCAATTCTGCCCATCAAATGCAGTCACTTGTGCCCATCAAGTGCAGCCACTTGTGCCCCACCACATCCAGCCACTTGTGCCCCATCAAATTCAGCCACTGTGCCATCATATGCAGCCATTGTGCCCATCATATGCAGCCAGTTGTGCCCCATCAAATGCATCCACTGTGCCTATCAAATGCAGCCACTTGTGCCCACCATATACAGCCATTTGTGGCAATCATATGCAGCTACTTGTGCCCATAGAATGCAGCCACTTGTGCCCATCAAATGCAGCCACTTGTACCCATCATATGCAGCCACATGTGCCCATCAAATGCAGCCACTTGTGCCCATCAAATGCAGTCACTTGTGCCCATCATATGCAGCCACTGTGCCATAATATGCAGCCATTGTGCCCATCATATGCAGCCAGTTGTGCCGCATCAAATGCAGCCACTGTGCCTATCAAATGCAACCACTTGTGCCCATCCATATGCAGCCACTTGTGTCTATTATATGCAGCCACCTGTGCCCATCAAATGCAGCCACTTGTGTCCGTCATATGCAGGCACTTGTGCCCATCATATGCAGCCACCTGTGCCCATCAAATGCAGCCACTTGTGCCCCATCATATCCAGCCAATTGTGCCCCTTCATATCCAGCCACTTGTGCCCCATCAAATGCAGCCACTGTGCCATCATATCCAGCCATTGTGCCCATCAAATGCAGCCAGTTGTGCCCCATCAAATGCAGCCACTTTGCCTATCAAATGCAGCCACTTGTGCCTAGCCATTTGTGGCAATCATATGCAGCCACTTGTTCCCATTGAATGCAGCCACTTGTGCCCATCAAATGCAGCCACTTGTACCCATCATATGCAGTCACTTGTGCCCATCAAATGCAGCCACTTGTGCCAGTGAAATGCAGCCAGTTGTGCCTGTCAAATGCAGCCACTTTGTCCTATCAAATGCAGCCACTTGTGCCCATCATATGCAGCCACTTGTGCCCATCATCTGCAGCCACTTATGCCCATTAAATGCAGCCACTTTTGACCATCATATGCAACCACTTGTGCCCATCAAATGCAGCCACTGTGACCATCCATATGCAGCCACTTGTGCCCATCAAATGCAGCCACTTGTGCCCATCAAGTTCAGCCAATTGTGCCCATTATATGCAGACACTTGTGCCCATCATATGCAGACACTTGTGCCCATCATATGCAGCCCCTTTTGCCCCATCAAATGCAGCCACTGTGCCTATCAAATGCAGCCACTTGTGCCCATCATATGCAGCCACTTGTTTCCATCAAATGCAGCCAATTTTGCCCATCATATGCAGCAACCTGTTTCCATCAAATGTAGCCATTTGTGCCCATCAAATGCAGCCATTTGTGCCCATCATATGCAGCCCCTGTGCCCATCATAGGCAGCTATTGTGTCCATCATATGCAGCCACTTGTGCCCCATGATATGCAGCCACTGTGCCCATGATGTGCAGCCACTGTGCCCATAATATGCAGCCACCTGTGCCTATCATATGCAGCTACATGTGCCTATCAAATGCAGCCACTTGTGCCCATTAAATGCAGCCACTTGTTCCCATCAAATGCAGCCACTTGTGCCCATGATATGCAGCCACATGTGCCCATCATATGCAGCCACTTGAGCCCATCAAATGCAGCCATTTGTGCCCATCATATGCAGCCACCTGTGCCCATGATGTGCAGCCACTTGTGCCCATCAAATGCAGCCACTTGTGCAGATCATCTGCAGCCACTTGTGACTGTCAAATCCAGCCACTTTGTCCCATCAAATGCAGTCACTTGTGCTCATTAAATGCAGCCACTTGTGCCTGTCAAATGCAGCCACTTGTGTCCTTCATATGCAGCCACTTGTGCCCATCATATGCAGCCACTTGTGCCCATCATATGCAGCCACTTGTGCTCATTATATGCAGCCACGTGTGCCTGTCAAATGCAGCCACTTTGTCCCATCAAATGCAGTCACTTGTGCTCATTAAATGCAGCCACTTGTGTCCGTCATATGCAGCCACTTGTGCCCATCATATGCAGCCACTTCTGCCCATTATATGCAGCCACTTCTGCCCATCAAATGCAGTCACTTGTGCCCATCAAGTGCAGCCACTTGTGCCCCACCATATCCAGCCACTTGTGCCCCATCAAATTCAGCCACTGTGCCATCATATGCAGCCATTGTGCCCATCATATGCAGCCAGTTGTGCCCCATCAAATGCATCCACTGTGCCTATCAAATTCAGCCACTTGTGCCCACCATATACAGCCATTTGTGGCAATCATATGCAGCTACTTGTGCCCATAGAATGCAGCCACTTGTGCCCATCAAATGCAGCCACTTGTACCCATCATATGCAGCCACCTGTGCCCATCCAATGCAGCCACTTGTGCCCATCAAATGCAGTCACTTGTGCCCATCATATGTAGCCACTTGTGCCAGTCAAATGCAGCCAGTTGTGCCTGTCATATGCAGGCACTTGTTCCCATAAAATGCAGCCACTTGTGCCCATCATATGCAGCAACCTGTGAGCATCAAATGCAGCCATTTGTGCCCATTATATGCAGCCCCTGTGCCTATCATAGGCAGCTATTGTGACCATCATATTCAGCCACTGTGCCCATGATATGCAACCACCTGTGCCCAACATATGCAGCTACTTGTGCCCATCAAATGCAGCCACTTGTGCCCATCATATGCAGCCACTTGTGACTGTCAAATGCACCCACTTTGTCCCATCAAATGCAACCCCTTGTGCTCATCAAATGCTGCCACTTGTGCCCACAAAATGCATCCACTGTGACTTCTACCCGCCCTAAATGGACGGGACACCCCTGGGTTAAAGCATGAGATGTTAGGTATTTATTTACACTGAGTTACATCATCTTTTATATTTTACCCCAAAAAATAGGTATTATATTGTGTTTGTGTACACTCAGATTCAGGCTGGGTTCAAACTGCAGCATGGAGCGGCTCACAGCAGGGGTTCGGTGCTTCCTGTTCATTAAAAACTGGAAGCTAAAACAAAAACTGAGCTCTTGGGTGAGGTCATTATTATTATTATTAACGATTTATATAGCGCCAACAGTTTACGCAGCGCTTTACAAAGTATAGGGGGGACAACACAATTACAGTACAATACAAGAGGTACAGGAGGGCCCGGCTCGTAGAGCTTACATTCTAAAGAGAGGGGGTGGTGATACAAAAGGTAATAGCTGCAGAGAATGATTTGATGGGGGTGGTTCGGGGACAGTTAGGTGGGTGTGGGATAGGCTTATTGGCTGCTATGGATAAGAGCCCCATTTTGTTTGCTTTCCTTGTTCCAGTTTTCATAAATCAGCCCCCATTTTTGCACATTCATGGAACATATAAAAAATAAAAAACAAAAACAAATATAATAAAATAAAATAAAAAGCAAAAATATACAAAGTAATAACCAATTGTGCTCCTTTTTTTTTTAATCATCCCAGAGCATGAACCTTGATTGGTTTGAAGAGACCCACAATCAACAGTTCTTGGCCACATTTGCAAGTATAAGGATCACCTGTGTGCATAGCAGTCCCTGGCCAATCAGCATGAAGCCCCGCCCTCTCTCCAGGGTATAAATCCCAGGTCAGGGCTGAGGGTCAGTATTACAAGTCACCATCAAGATGGGTTTGTCTAGGGCAGGATTGGGCTTTGCACTGCTGTTGTGGAGTGTCAGTGTGTCCTGGTTGCTGTGTGATGCCAATGGACACTTTGAAAGCTCCTCGCTCCTTCACTGTGCTCTGGACAAGATGGAATTGTCCTTTTCTATACCTACTGAAGGGGTGACCTTTTCCCTGAAAGTGTTGGGTAAGGGTTTTTTTTTTTTTTCCTTTTTTGCTTTAATTTTTGACCTATTGTGGTTTAAGGTTGATAATCGCTGAAAGTAGGGATGCTGTTTCTACTAAATGGCTGGTATCTCACAGAACATGGTGGATGGGGGTATTAATTGTTGAATAGGGATCAGTGTCCTATTATCCAGGATATGCACTAGAATTTTTAGCTTGTGTCCCGGGATATTAAAGATCTAGTGACTGGATGGGTATACCTCCTTATTACAAAGTGGTACTGAAGATTATTCCTCCTACCTTTACCACTCCTCCTAATCTGTGTCCCATTGGGGGAGAGATCCTTTCACTTCCTGTACAACAGGAAGTTTGGAGGGAGTGGGAGGTGCTGCTCCATGGAGTCTGGTGGGCTGCCCAACCCATGAAGATCTAGTGAGGGACTGGGTCAGCACAGAATTAAGCCTTCTCGGGGGGAGGTTGTTATGGGCTCACTTTGGCTCTTGGTTGAAGGGTGTTTTGTGTATTGGGAAGCTGGCTGCAGGGCCGTCTTTAATTTTGATTGGGCCCTGGGCAAACATTTTCTTGGCGGGCGGGGACTCAAAATCAGTTTACTGCAGCAGATCACGCAGTGTTTGCAATTGTTTGCCAGAGGTTACAGCCTATCCTTACTGCTCACTGGTTGCTAGAGGTTACAAAACATAATTTCTGCTTGCTGATTGGTTGCTACAGGTTAATGCACATCATTACCTCTCACTGAGCAGTGGAGCAATCCTAAATTGCGCAAGTAAAGGGGCACATTAATACACATACTAACAGGAGAGTGTCAGACTGCAGGAGACAATAAGAGACTGGGGACATGCTGCAGGAGACAGTCAGAACTTTCAGCAATGCACAGCTTGACAGGTGAATAACACAGCTCAGGGTTTAAGCAGTCAGGCATTTTATGGGTGCAAGGACATACCTGGGCAGCCAAACACACTACATACATTTAGAGCTATGTGGGCGGGGCTTCCATTCACTGATCTCACTACAACAGCCAGGAGCTCCACTGATACTTTGTAGGGGGGGGCCGTCATCTGTGAATTGGGGCCCCGATGAAGGTTTTGCAGAGTGTACAGAAGACATGGGAGGCTGTATTCCCATGCTAGCCACCTGAGGGGGCAGGGCCAGGAGCTCCACTGACTCTCTGACCCTGCCCCCGTACAGCCGCTCTGTTCACAGCATACAGGCTGCAATGAGAGCCAGTGATCGGAGTGGGAGCATCAGTGGATCGCCCAGCCCCCTCTATACTGGCTGGGGAATACGGAGGGGCGGGGCCGGGATCTTCACTGACGCTCTCACTACAGCCGCTCTGTTCCGAAAATACAGGTGGGGCGGGGTCAGTGTCAGTGGAGCTCCTGGCCCCACCCCCTCTCTGCTGGCTAGCACGGGAATACAGCCTCCCGTGTCCTTTGCAAAACTTTCATTGGGGCCCCAATTCGCGGGAAGCAGTGCGGGCCCGCCTATAAACATTGGGCCCAGGGCAGGTGCCCCGTTTGCCCTGTGCTAAAAACGGCGCTGGCTGGCAATGGGGCCCACTTCTTCACAGGCTGGAAGCTCTCACATCAGGGGTTTAGCCCCAGTGCTTGAGATTCCAGTAAGCACTGGTATACCATCCAGCAGTTTTCAGCCTCTTAGATTTACAGGATCATCTGCCTGCCACCAGGGGTTTTGTTTGTTTTCCCTTGGCTATTAAGTGACTTAAATGGTCAGTTTTGGTGCTCAGATATGTTCTAGCCTAAAAGAGAACTTCTATTAATTTCTTGCATAGAGTAAAGGAGTGTTATAACCCCTGTCGGATTTTTAATAATACTTGGCTATGGGACAGGAAGTGAAGGGGAAACCCTGGAATTTAAGAGAATCCCTTGGGGACCCCCAGGTCACCAGAACCAGTGCCCCCCCCCCTTGTCTGGGAACAGCTCACAATTTGGGATTAATTTCCCATTCAATGGTCATGGTATGTAGGAGAAATGGAGAGGGTGAATCCTACCAGGGCACAGATGGCAAACTGACAGGTGTTCCAATCCCTCTCTAAAAAAAAACGAAGTTTTAGCCTTTTTAGTTGTACTTTAAATGTTTTGGACTTTCTGTGGTTTGGCTGGTCCAACAATCTTGTGCTAATCTTCCTTCAGATGTGAATGTGACACTTGTTGTTTTTTTTGGTATCTGCCTTAGTAAGTAAGTTAAATTTTTGTTTTCAGACTTCCAGGATAAATTTCAGGATCCTGCCAATGATTCTGCTTGTGGGATCTGGGCAAGTCATGTCACCAATAACACAATGGTGATTGCTGCCGCCTATGATGGATGCTACGTAAGGGAAGAGGTAAGCTTGACATCACTGACATGGACTTTTTGATGCGTTCATGGGATATCTAATTTCAAAGTTCTAGGGTCCCAATAGCATTCTAATACTATAATCTGTTCTGTTAGTAATGCATTCATTGGGTGTCTGTATAGCCAGAACTTTAGTTCTTTAGAGCAAAGAATGCCTAGGTTTGTTTGACCCCCCTAAATGGGTCATCTGTCTGGCAAACATTGCCACAAATGGGAGATCCTTTACCGGTTGCCAGAACGTGCGGTGAAGGGAAATCAAATGACAATGTCCTGATGTCATATCTCAACGGCAATGTGCTTTCTTTAGAAGCTTCTCACTTGTAGCCTCTTCAGGACAGAAGTGAGGACTTCCAAATTGGACGCTACTCTGACCCTTCACTAACCCAAACAAGTTCTGGCTATAAGTGGAAAGCCCCTTGCAACTTGTAAAATAAGTGCCTGAATCCTTGGTAGGTGGGGAGGGAGGTTTAGACATGGATTAGCAGACTTTCTCAGAATGGACTGAGACAACTCAACTTTGGTTTGGAGACACCTGCATTTCACCAAACCATCTGCATGCAGAGTTGCCCTTGGGACACTATTCCTCCCGGTGACCACAAAGCCTACCAATGCCAGGGCATCTTCTCCCACTAACCACCCCCCTAAACTTTGAAAGGAAGTAAACTGGGCCCCCCTTTGTTTCAGAAGTTGGGAGACCCCTAGTGTAATGCATGCTGTTCTGGTTTTTCTCTAGGATGGGGACTATATGATGGTTCTGCTTCTGGAAGAAAATGATGATGGTGCAGTTGACCAGTACAAGACAGAGAAGAGATGTCCCATACAGAATGGTAACATGTCTAATCTTCTAAATATTGTCATTGTCCACTGGAACTAGAGCACAATGTAGCTTCTTTACTATGGGGGGAGACTACTGGGCAAGGGTATGTCGCTCCTAGATTCTAACCTCCTTAAACCCTAATGCTAGAAAAAAAATATAGATTTGCTGTATGTTCTCCTTTCTTGTATAGAAGCCCTGGATGCCCCCAGCCCTGATGTCTGCTCTGCTGTTGCTAAAGGGGACAAACTTGCCTGTGCTGAAACGCCTGTAACCAGTGACTCCTGTGCTGCAATGGGATGCTGCTACTCCCCGAGCGATGCTACAATGCCCTGTTTCTTTGGAAACAAGTGTAAGTAGGATGTTGCTGGATGTAGGAAAGTTGGTAGCTGTATCAGCCTGAACATACTATGGCCAGTCTGTAGGTAAAACATAATGACCTGCTTTTTGGCAGGTAAGGTTGCTAGTACATTGGTCATGGCTAAATGCATTTTGTAATTGAGTGACTTGAAGCCCAGTTTACAATGTACTTAAAACACAACATCTGCACAATGGTGTCCAGAGCAAACTAGTCTTATCAACTTTTTTTTTTTTTTTTTTTTTTTTTTTTTTTATCTTGGACTAAGCCACACTTTGACCTTTTGGGTACAATGGACTACCCTCTAGGTGTCTGACTTTCTACGGTCTGCTCTGTATAAATTTTGCACTCTTCACTGAATGAAACGCGTCTACAGATGTTAGATTAGACTATTCATAAACACTGAAGTAGGCACAGTGACAAGATAATTGCATGTCTGATCTACATGGTGAAAACATATTTTGTTTTCTACAGTGACCACACAATGCACATTTGATGGCAACATGGTGATTGCAGTGTCCAGTGAACTGACCTTGCCATCTCTGCATCTGGACTCCGTCAGGATGATTGGCTTGGATACCTGCACCGGGCTGACAGTAGATGCCAGTAACTCCTTTGTGGCGTTCAGGTTCCCATTATCCTGCACCACAGCATTTCAGGTAGGTATTGCAATAGTCTGACTATAGCAGTCTGATCCTTAATGTGCAAAGGGCACAATCTCTATACATGTGATATCTTGAGACATTAGGCCTGCAGTTCTTAGACTGTATAAATGCTTGGCTACAATTCTGGTCTTTAGGTTGTGATATCACTTGGTGAATATTTAAGCTAATTTGCACAAAATGGTTAGGCAGATGGCACCTTTGAACTTCAGTATTGCTGATAAAGATCATTGTAATGGAAGCACCCAAGCTGGGTCCTGGATGGTTCCATCAGTATACATCTTCCTCCAGTGTGGAACTGGGTATTATAGCCGGGCACCCATAATAGACACTAGCTTTGATGCAAACTGGAACTCTGACACTTTATAGCATAGATCAGGTAGATCCTGATCACATCACCTTAAAGCGGTTGTAAACCCTTACAAACCACTTGACCTACAGGTAAGCCTAGATTAAGGCTTACCTGTAGGTCCAAGAAATATCTCCTAAACCTATACGGTTTAGGAGATATTTGCCCGAAGACAGGCACCACTGTAGACAGCGGTGCACTGAGCGCGGCATTTCCAACAACGGAGCTGCCGCGCATGTCGGCTCCCATGCGCGGGATTGACGTCATAGCGGCGGAGCTGCAAGTCCCCCACCGAAAAGATGGATGCGCTGGACTACAGGGGACAGCGGTGACATCGCTGGCTCCTGTGTCAGGTAAGTGTGTCATAATGGTAAGTGACACATAATGGACTACTATGCGATGCATAGTAGTCCATTATGCTTTGCCCTGTCGTCGGGCAAATATCTCCTAAACCGTATAGGTTTAGGAGATTTCTTGGACCTACAGGTAAGCCTTAATCTAGGCTTACCTGTAGGTCAAAGTGGTTTGCAAGGGTTTACAACCACTTTAACAATGCAAACTAAAATGTACCTACCAGCCAACAAACTATTGGGCTAATTAAACTAGCAATCTAGTTGACTGTGCCAACCTAGTTCGCCAAGCCCACAACTCTATATACAATGTATATTGCACATTATCATAAGCATCCCACAATGGTTCAATAACGTAAGTAGTCATCTCCAAGAGATGATCAGACAATGGGTGACTCAATTGAAAAACGGCATGCACACAAATGAGACCTGTGCTGAACACGTTAAGCGGACTATAGCAGGAGACATTGGTAACTGTTTTCTATGCGCTGATCATTTTCACATCTGTGCCCAAACCAGTAATGATTTCAGACTAGGGACCAAATCTGTTAAGATGTGGATCCAAAGCAAGGCCACTCAAAGGGTCCTCCAGGCACACCTACCAAAGAGGGTAGTGCCACCTTGAGTGCAGTATGTAAGCTTGCATAGTCAAGCTTAACCAGTTGCTGAACAGCCGCTGCAGTTGTACTGCTGCAGAATGGCACAGCTGGGTGAAGTTGTGTAACATTGCTTTGCCCTCTGGCCACTAGGGGCGAGGCGCTCAGAGCTGATGCCAGTGCCCGATGGTCACAATCTGACACATGGGGAACTGGTATCTTCATAAATGGTTTCCAGTTCTGAGAAGGTCTGTTCCTATAAAGTATAAATGGCAATCTGTCATCTCCCATAAACAGTCCTTACTCTACTGCACCATCAACCCTACTCGCATGCTTAACACACGTGTGTGTGTCACCGATGCAAACTCTGCTGGACACGTTTTTAAAAGCTGAAACTGGCGTTTATAAACACCCATTTTGCAGCGTTTTACTGCGTTTGCATCTAGAATCGTTTAGTTAAGCTAACATCATAGACTCTCCCCAAGCTAAAAAAAGGTATTAACTATTTCAGCAATTTTGTGAGCAGCAGTGTACTTGTATTTAGTGTGGCACCTGCCACAAGTTGTGGATTGTTCACTTGCCATTGTTTAAAAATTTTTAATGGTTCATCATTTGCAATCATTTTTGATGTAAAAAAAAATAGGTCACCTTTAAACTCTTATAAACAAACGCAGTTGCTGCATTTTGCGTCTGAACTTTTATTTTATTTATTTTTTCTTCTGGAAAAATTAAGTTAAACGCAACTGCCTAAACGGCAAAAAAGACTGTACATGGACGCATAGGATAACATTGCATGAGTTCAGGGACAGTTGAAAAGTGTCCAACTGCCTCTGAACACGCATTTAACAGCGTCTTGTGTGCATGAAGCCTAAAAAGCTACCCTCTGCAACTTTCTTTATCATATTGAAATGTAAATGCTTTTGGTGGGTGGCTTTGCTTTTTAAAAGCTCACTGACTACCTGTCCTGGTTTGTTAAAATTTAACTTTTTCTCCACTCAGGTGCCCAATGGTCCAATGAACTATGTAGCTACTATTGAAGCTGGTAGACAAATACAGACATGGCAAGGATCTTCTATTACTAGGGACAGTACAATGAGGTAAGATGAGCAATCGTGCTGTAGTGCATGGGGGGGGGGGGGGTTGATGGCATTAGAACTATCTAATAATGTACTGCTTCTCTAGGGTGACTGTGCAGTGCAACATCATTGAAACTGCTATTGTGCCAGTGCTGCCTTTTACAGTGAACACTCTGCCACCGCCTCTTCCTGTCAGTACATCTGGTCCTCTTGAGCTGGAGATGAGGATTGCACAAGGTGAGAATACAAGTGTTCAGCTTGCTATTAGCAAACCAATATTCTTCCACTAGTCTAGTGCCCATTGGTGTAATGCAGGGGTTTGCCAACTTTCTAAACAAAGGTTCAGTTTACTGCCCTTCATAATCTGGGGGGGGGGGGGGGGGCTGGCATCTGGCCAGCATAAAGTGTCCTGGCATCAGTAAACTATGCTCCATTGGTATTGGGGAAAGCAATGGTATCCCACTGTCAGTGGGAGTAATAATGCCCATTGGTGTCGGTGGCGCACTGACAGTAGGGGAATAATGCTCCAAGGGCCAGGCAAAAGGCCACAGTTTGGAAACCACTAGTGTAATGCAAAATCTGTACTAATTGCATGATTTCACATGGTGGTGGCCCTCCTGCAATAGAGATGCTTTTTGGCTTTCCTTAAATGTGTAGCAGGGTCCCCCCTTTGGTCTAATGAGAACCTCCAGAGTTTGGGAGAGCTGACATCCTTCTGGATTACAAGGCATAGCGGGTGTAATGCAAGGTAGATTCATCGGCACCAGACACTACTTGGATGCAAAGGTTTATTTATTCTTGAACAGGACTGTAGGAGAGGGTTTAGGGCCAGGACCCCCTTAAGTAGTTACAATGGTAACTGGCAGACTCGGACTTCTTCTATAGGTAGATGGCCATGCAGGGAAAGGCACCTAGCAGCAGACCACATCTGCATGTGTAGGATTGCCGTCTCCTATGGCAACAGTCTAACAATTTCTAACACGATTTGTAATTTCTGTACTTCCTCTACAATCATTACTTGTAGGTTTTCACTCAACTGAGCTCCCAGTCAATAGATTTGCTGATCCACTGGATCTCCTGAGCTTTTCCTACCTTAAGCGCCCCCCCAACTTCCCTACTGGGTCCCTAGCTTGGTACTCAGATACTCCCAAAGGGGCAAGGTATAGTAATGCCTGGGAATAAGGTGGATATTCAAAGCTGTAACACAACTCCAAGATACTATTATACCTGTCCAAAGTCATTCGTAGGATCTGAGAACAGCTACTAACATCGAGCTGTCAGAGGGAGGTTCTTGACATTTCCATTTAAGTGCTACTAAACATGTTGACATGAGGTGTGATGGCAGCCTAGTTCTTACTGCTAACCTGTCCCTCAATTCCCTCGGCAACACATTGCCGCATTTGTTAGTCTATGGGCCGCTGTTGTAGTTTAGGCATTATGGACATGTGGTGGTGCTTGTGGCAGGATCATTTCCATTCCCAGAAGTACCAGGCAGCTTCACTTGGCACTAACCTCCTTTGCATCAAAACTCCATAAAGGACATGACCTCTAACAGGCCATGTAACTTGTACAGTTTGTGGTATCGCCTCCAAAGCGGTGTAAAAATGGCATGGCTCAGAATATCGAAGCAAGTAATCAGCTACCAGTCTGGCATGCTAACTGGTGTCATGGTAAGATCTGCATCTGGGAATTTACTCTTATCAGATGTTATGCTTGTGTGGTAGTGGTCCATGACTTCACCATATATAGGCTTGTAGTTCACTTCTGGTTTGCCAGTTGAAACCTGATGAAGGGCCCCTCTTCCCCAGGTTTAGGGAATGTTTGTAGTGACCCCCCCCCCCCCCCCTTCCAGAGTTAAGATATGTTTGTTCACTGGAACCACATAACTTTTATAAAGTGGTGCCCATGTTACCTTTTTGTTATGTAATGCAGATCTCAACTATGCCTCATACTACACGGATGCGCAGTACCCTGTGGTCAAAGTGCTCAGAGACCCAGTCTACCTGGAGGTTCGCATCATCGGCAGAACAGATCCAAACCTGGTCCTTGTCCTAAATGACTGCTGGGCCACCAGCTCTGCCGATCCCACACTCCTTCCTCAATGGCCCATCTTGTTTGACAGGTGGGTAATCTGTAGAATGGAAGTTATCCCATCTACCTTGTGCAGATCTCAATTCTGAATTTGGTTTTTCAGTTGCCCTTTCAATGGAGACAACTACTTGAGCCAGCTGATTCCTGTTGGAGCTTCTTCACAGGCTGTACCTATACCAAACTACTACCAGCGCTTTGTGGTCAGCACCTTCACATTTGTGGACTCCACCACCCAGCTTGCCCTTGATGGCCTGGTAAGTGAATGCAACATATTGTATGTCTTTATCTAATGCTTTGCTGTGATTAACTGTGTAAAAACTTGTCTTCAGGTATACTTCCATTGCAGTGCTTCTGTTTGTGTTCCATCTGCCAGGGACAGTTGTGTGGTTTCTTGTGGTCAAAGGAGAAGTGAGTATTATGTCCAGGTGGAAAAATCTTGGGTTTTCACAAAACCCGCTTTATATAAAAAGGGAAACGTTCTTATTTTAAAGAACATCCACTATGGAATTTTAAACTTGATCCTTTTTTAGGGCGAATGGCTGAACTTCAGTCTCTGAAGAACACGGTTACTTCTCAAGGACCTGTTGCATTTGTTTCTGTGGATAATCAAGAAATTCTAAAACTGGAAGGTAATCAATCTGGGGAGGGGGGGGGGGGGGGGGGGGTTTGGCTTCAGTTGAGATTCAAGACTTAATTTAT
This sequence comes from Lithobates pipiens, assembly GCF_037356315.1. NCBI lineage: Eukaryota > Metazoa > Chordata > Amphibia > Anura > Ranidae > Lithobates > Lithobates pipiens. Next base: position 12,881,797 of record NW_027507758.1, on the reverse strand, counting down.
GATTTCTTCCTAGGTACTGATCCATCAGATCATTCCACGTTGGACCTGGTTAGAGGACTAGCCACTGCTGGGGTTGTTGGGTCTGTGGCTGTTGCTGTTCTAGGCTTGTGGATTTACCGCAGGAGTCAAACATGTAACCTTAAAGCTGCAAATGTTTGAATAAACTATTTTTGTAAATCTGTCTCCTAGCTTTATTCCCTACATGGTTCCAGAAAGGCCTAACTTCATTTGTGGCTTAAAATTGAAGCTGGTCAGAAGTGGTTTCCCACCCAAAAAAATGCAGAACAGGTTATCCTTCAAAATGGGCTAGGATAGGACTTATTACCTGCTAGCTCAGATAATATCCTGCCCCAGTCTGGTTATGCACTAGCCCCATCATGTGATAAGCCTGGATGCTTAGAGCTGCTCTCAAGCGGCTTTAGTTGCTGTAAAAGGATTTGTCAAACAGTCGGTGATACCACTGAGAATTTGTTCACCTTGTAAATCAACTAGGACTCAATCGTGCTGTCCCTATTCCCTTTAAGAGGGTTGTGACCAGGGTGCACTTTTATTTATCTTTTCCCCTCCAGAATAGGTGCAGGATCTCCCCAATTTTCCTCTACTCACCTCCAAGCACCATTCCACCACCTACCCACTTCCCGTAACAATAGATCTCTCAGACAGCATCAGGGAAGGGGAGACACTTGCCACCAATGTAAAGCTAAAAGGGAGGGCATCTTGACTTTCTAAACTCCCTGCCAACCACCCGCCCCCCCCCCCCCCACCCATATCTTGATTAAGAACTTGGACTGACTAACTAGGTGTTTCAAGAATTGGGTGGGGGGGGGGGTGCTTTGTGCTTCTTTTAACTGTATATGGGAATCAAATCTATTGGGCATAGCATGAAGGGCTGCAAGCTGGTACTCTACTTGCTACTGTCATGGTTTTAATAGTTTTATGGAAAATATTGTTAGGAAGTCACCTGTCCAGTATAGAAACTCATAAATGGCTCTGCCTGAGAGACTAAGATGTTTAAACCATGAAGTAGCAGTGATCATGTGCCAGAATGGAGGTAGCTGGTTGTAAATTAACAAATGTTTCTTCACGTTCTTTCTACCTCCTGTAGGGGAGGAAGGGGGGTCTATGAAGACGGGCAGACCAAATTGGACAACTTGTGGTTTTTCTATAGTATGATGATGTGTGACATAGGCAATTGGAATTCATGGTAAACACTATTAATGCGTTTTTTGATTTGGACCTTAAGTCCACTCTCCAATCCATGGGAGCCCTAACAGTATTGCAAAGACACTTGAGCACCAGATGCTGGCATGCTCCTTCCACTCCTGGAAGTGCGTTGCTTAAACATGGATCAGCCAGCTTTTTTTTTTTTCTGTAAATTGGTCCTATCAGATCTCGCCAATAAGCATTTAGCTCCATTCTGGGGAAAAGGCACTTCCTTTTTCACAATTTGGAATTTATCTAATTTTTTTTTTTTTTTTTTTTTTTTTTTTGTAATGGTTGGGCCTGTGGCATGGATATTTGCTGCATAATTTCTGCTAGTCTCTAGATTTTGTTCATCTGCTTCCTTTCCTTGTTTTTAGGCAACCCCCTGGATCCACTTTAACTATAAATTTCAGTACCCAGTCATATGTACATTTAGGAAAGAATCCAGGCCTTTCTTAAAGCAATCTACTGAGCTGGCCAGAACCACCTCTGGAGAGTCTTCCACATCACTTACTGTGCCTAAACCTTTCTGTATTTGGAGATAATCTCTCTTCCTCTAGATGTAAAGAGTGCTTTGTCCTCCCAGTTTTGACCACAAAGTGAATAACACAAAGTTCACTATATACCACCTTATATATTTGTACATGTTGACCCCCCCCCCTCCCCCCCCCCCCCCCCAAAAAAAAAAGATATATTCCTTATAGCTAAGCTCCTCCATCAGTTTGGTTGCCCTTATCTGCACCTTCACCAGTTCCCCATAGTCTCTTATTTTATTTTTTTGTGAACTGGTGCACACAACTGAACTGCATATTCCAGATGAGGCCTTATCATTTTGCACCCCCTATATAAATTAGTATCTCTTTCTGGAGTCTATACCTCCCTTGCATACAAAAGATTTTGCTCACTTTGGAAACCACAGCTCGGCATTGCATGCTATTGAGCAGATGCTTATGATCTACCAAAAGCCCCAGTTCTTCCAAACCCCCCCCCCCCCCCCCCTAGTATGTATGATGCATGTGCACAACTTCACATTGATTTAACATTAAACCTCATTTGCCACATCATCGCCCATAGGGATGAGCCAAATGCCCCGAGTTCGGCTTGCACCAGAACTTGTGAATGGACCAATAGTTTGGACAAACTTTCAAACTCTAATGCCCTGTGCCCCCCCCCCCCCAGCCACTTTGGGTCTCTTATAGATATTAAGGGGAAACCCTGCACCCAAATAAAAAAAGTGGAGCCTCCAGGCCCTATATACTTGGAACAGCAGTATATAGGCGGTGCAACTGTTTAAAAAACGTACCAGTTCAAATTCAAACAGATTCTACTTAAAGTGTAGCTCCAGCCAAAAACTAGTTAAGCTTTTTGGAAAACACAGGGAAGGGTTATCACCCTTGTAACATCTTTGTATGCAAGGGAGGTATAGACTCCAGAAGGATATCATTTTGCACCCCCTGTATAAATTGGTAATTCCTCATCTGGAATATGCAGTTCAGTTTTGTGCACCAGTTCAAAAAAAAAAAAACATTTCACCTCACTTTCTATCGCAATGACAAAAGGATTTTGAAAATGTGGGGTGTTTTTAGTGAAACAAGGAACTCTTACAGGAGAGAATTTGCCTTCCGGGGGTAGATTTCCTGTTGTCTCCTCCTGTTTGAAAGTAAGGGTCTGCCCTATATGCTCTGCAGAAATGTGGGCCGTTGGTGTTGCCACAAAACTAAGCCCTGAGTTACTCTTGGTGGGTGCAGGGATGGGCCTTGCTGTAAAATATTAGATCAAGAATTTTAATTGCACGCCCCTGTTAAACAGGGGCAGAAAAATTGCCTTAGGCACTGGGGCTACAACACTGCACCCCCTCACAGATACTTTAGTGCAGTGGTCATCAACCCTGGCCACAGGGCCCACTAATAGGCCAGGTTTGCAAGATAACTGAAATATATCACAGGTGATATCATTTACGGCTCAGTGATTGCAGTATTCTAGCCTGCATCTCCCCAAGGTAATACATAAAACCTGGCCTGTTGGTGGGCCTTGAGGACAGGGTTTATGACCACTGCTCTAATTGCAGTGCAGGAATGAGCCCTGCTGCAAAGCATTGCATCAAAAGTTGTAATTACACGCCCCTGTTAAACTGGGCCTTGGGGGGGTGGAGCTAGCACGGACATGTGAGTAGCATTTTACAGGAGCTCTGGGTGTGACACTACATTCTGTAATCATCCTGAGTGTCAGAGCCACAAATCCTCCAATACCTGTACCCCCTTACCCCCTGCTGAACAACCGGGCATGGTTAAGTAAGACCAGCGCCTATGGAACCGGCCGTAGAACGATTATCCCGCTATGCATGGGGGTTCCAAGATGGCGGCGTGCACAAGGCTGCAGACCAGGGCCCCAGCAGTACACAGAGTAGCGGAGCTGACAGATCGCCCACACACTCTGGGAAGGTAAGCCCGCAGCTCTCATGACAGACAAAGAGTCCTGTCCCTAGATAGACTTTATAATACAGATAAAAGGGGCACAGAGCTAGCAGATGCAGCAGAGGAACCATCACTAAAACAAATCATGGAGGCTATTTGCACCTGCCAAACTACGCTCACTGAGCACATAGATGGGATGGGGGCAGAAATGTCCTTTAGGAAGCAGGATGTACAGAACATCAGGGAGAGAGCCTCAGAAGCAGAGCAAAGAATTAGGCTGGATTCACACCTATGCAGTTTTAGTGCTTTTTGCAGATTTGCACTACAGTCCATTTACCACGGTTTTCTATGGAACACATTTTGTAGTGCACATATGCAAAAAGCACTAAAAATGCATATGTGTAGAAATTGTGGAAGGCCTGGCAGAGGGACATTCCTTCCCTGGAGAGGGAGGATTGGGGTGACTGTTTCCAGGATAGTCTTGGCCTGGTGATTTCTTCTAGAGATAAGGTAATACAGACCAAGTTTTTACATAGGGTTTATTACACTCCACAGCGGTTGCACAGACTGTATCGACAGCGGGACCCTGCCTGTACCAGATGTGGAGCAGCAGAGGGAACGTTCTTCCACATGTTCTGGAGCTGCCCGGTGGTGGCCGCTTTTTGGACTGATGTGTTTGACACCATTGATGGCCGCTTGGGCTTCCCTCTGCCTCGATCTCCGGAGCTGGCTCTTCTTGGCATTCAGGACGAGGATCAGAGGCCACGCTATTCCAAACTCCTGATTGCCTTTCTGCTTTATTATGCCAAGAAGGCCATTCTCCTTCGCTGGACCTCTGCTTCCCCCCCCGACGCTGACCCTGTGGGAGGACATCATTAATAAAGCCCTCCCGTTGTACAAAATGACATATATTAGTAGAAAGTGCCCTAGGAAGTTCGATGGCATATGGCTGCCCTGGACGGGTGGAGACAGGGCGGAGATATAGATACGGGAACTCTCACCGATAGAACTGTGGGTCGGGCCTTCTCCCCCCCTGGCCCCCCCCTCTCCTCCTTTTCCCCCCTCTTTTTCCTTTTCTTTTTCTTTTTCCTTCTTTTGTCCTCCCCCCGTGCTGTTGCTCCTCTCTCCTCCTCCCTTTTCTTTTTCCCTCGGGCTTCCCTATTTCTACATGCACCCCCCCCCCCCCCCCCTTCTGTGGGATTTGAGGTGGGCATGGTGGCTATCGTTCTGCATTATATCTTGTGTGATCTCTAGCTGGCCACTGCCCTCGCAGGGTCTGTCGGGGAAGGTTGTTGTGTAATATATATTGCATTCCATGTGGGTAGTACTGTATTCTAATTTCCTTTTTCTTTGTTATGTGTTTGTACACCACCTGTTTTAATTTGTTTTTTTTTTTCTGTTTTCTGAATTGTAACTTGTGTCTCTAATATTAATAAAGCGAACTTTATTCACCGTGAAAAAAAAAAAAATGCATATGTGTGAATCAGGCCTTAGTGATATGGAAGTTGTGGTGCATCCCATGGAGGCTTAAGTTCTAAATTTGCACAGAGAAGTAAGTGTTCACACAGGTAAGCTGGGAGACATGGAAGACAGACAGAGGAGAAACAATGTCCACTTTGTCGGTTATCTTGAAAAAGCTGAAGAAACGACCTGAAGATTTTTTTTCAACTCTGGCTTAAAGATAATATGGCTGACACTACTTTCTCACACTTATTTGCCATAGAAAGGCCTCGCAGGATCCCATTTAAGCCTCCCCCCTTCTGGAGCATACCCACGCCCTATGATTGCCCACATTTTGCACTTCAGGGACTGTGACAGACCTAGCCGGGACACAGGCTTTTTGAGAGGACAGAATGCAAGCCTCTTGCTGACTGATTATGGGCCTTGGATTTTAAGGGGCACAGGGTGAATGAGAACCCCACTATAATCTGTGCTAGTCAGATTCAATGCTGTATATATGCATATATAATGTGTGTTATCTCATGCTGTTGGGACACATACTGTCAGATGCTAATGTCATGAACTCCAGCCACCTGTCTGTTGTCTTGTATAATGTAAATTAGTCTAGTCTGGCTTGTAAAAGTATTCCACAAATTTAGTTTTTTGTGCTACTTAACCCTGTGTTGATGTTTATGGTAATGTGTATTGAATTGTTAGTGAGCTAGAAGCCAAAAAGTCTTATCTCTCAGTCCACTAGTCTGAGTGTTAATTTAGATAATTAGCTCAGGTTAATTCTGTTTCTGGCTACAGTTGTATTGTTAGAATAAATGATCAGGAGGGGGGACCTCCCCTTCTACTGTATTATAAATACTTGTCATTTTGGTTCTAATAAATGAGTCCATGTTAGCACTAAGTAAGTCTCATCTTGTTTTGTGCTTGTGAGTGGTTGGAATATCTGATATCTATATTCAGACTGGGAGGAAGCAGGATATACTGACAGAAGCACTCAATCGGAGTGTGGGATAGGATCCGTCGTATTGGTGGCAGCAGTGGGATTGCTTCCTGCAGTCTGGGACATCCAAACCTCCACCTGGATCCAAGATCAGGATAGCAGACTTCAGTCACCCCAGTGGACATATGGACCTGGCAATAAAGTTTCCAGGGCTGCTGCGGATCGTCCTTTCGGCATACACCAGGACTGTGTCCGAGGATGAATACCTGGAGCACAGGCAGCAGATTCGTGTGGAGCTCTGGATTGGAGCCCTCCAGCTCGCTGGTATAAAACGGGGCAAGTGCTTTCCAACCCAAGAGCAACGGGCCAGTGACCAACGGGCATTGCGGATGGCATTCCTGGGAGAGCGGCCCCAGGAGCAATGGGTGACTGAGTTGGACAGGCTGGTCCAGCAGGAGATAGAGCTGGACAATCATTATCGGGCTCTGCAATGGCACGCAGAGCAGGGATATTTAGGGGAGACAACAGAATGCTCTCCAGAGGGATATGACTTTGGAGGCCCTGGATTGCTGTGGGAGAGCCTTACAGATCGTTTTGTGTTTGGCAATGAAGGGGAACCTACCCTTGAGGACCTGCGAGAATATAGAGAGGCTATGCTCGGTCTTGCAGGGGTCTCGGAGCTTAAAACTGATCTGGACCATTTGTTAAGGAAGGAACGGCATCTGGAAAGGGCATACAGGAAACTGCTAGAACACGTTCAGCAGCATGCCAGAGAATCGGCAGTGGAAACTCCAGAGATTATCGTCCCCAAACCTGAAGTGCTGACACCAGGGCAGAGTTCTGCTAACTTCTGCTCAGCACCAACAGTGGCTTTGGCCTTCTTGAGAGAAGAGGTAGTCGGCCTTTCTCCCACAACACTGACAGGGACATGTGATTTTCTGCCAGCAGCATCTATGGAGTTACAACAAACTTCTCCAGCTGAGGATCTGGTAACTGAACAGAGGGTCCAAGACCTCTGTCCCACACTTTTAGTAATTCCAGAGATTGGGGATTTAATAGACGTTTCTGTAGAGGAGGAACCACCTAGCAAACCCCCAGCAGAAGTGCTGGCAACCTGACAGAGGGTCCAAGACCTCTGCCTCACACCTGCCACAATTCTGGTGGCCCAGGGTGAGGAGGTGGCCGTCTATCGTGAGCTGTAGATCAGGATCCAAGGAGAGAATGCAGTCGTCGCCTCACAACTGCAGCTTGATCTGGTGTCGGTGGATGGGCCTGTGGTCTCCACTAACAGAAAACCAGCAGTAGTGCTGGCAACTGGGCAGAGTGCTACCAACCTCTGCCCAGCACTGGCAACAACTGCGGAGTTCCAGGGAGCTGGGGCAGTCGGGCTCTCTCCCCAACAGTTAGCTGGAGCAGATGATGTAGGGAAGCTCCTATGCCCAGCTGAACTGCTGGCAATGGAACAGAGCACTGCTGGCCTCTGCCCACAATAAACAGAGCACAGATTTCCTGTAAAGGTGGATGGGACTTCAGTCTCCACCTGTATACCCCAGTGATTCTGGACAGTAGGCCCAGATGCCCAACAGCATGATGGACTGAGCCCAACCACCCTGCCTTCTCTCCTGTGGCTAAAGGGACTCCAGGGGGAAGGACTGGTCTGCACTTCTCCCCAGCAGGGAGTATGTTCTGTGAGAGAGGCAGAGGTTGGCTGGGTGAGTAGTGGTCTGTTTGGAACAATTTGTTTGGGGTACTGTGTGGGTACAGGCATCAGAGGACTGGAACTATGGACTAACTTCGGAGTCAACCCGTCTGGGGTCTCCCCCTGTGTTAGTCTTCTGCCGAAAGGGGAGAGATGTGACGGGAGGGCACATGGAACCCAGAATCCCTTGGAAAGGTTGGGAAACCCATGTTTCAGCTCCCCATATAACTCTTATGTCTAAGTCACCCTGTGCCATCCTGGTACAGGGTGAGTGAGAAAATATATCTTGGATTACTTAAAATGTAAGTGCATAGATCCTGGGAGATACTGGGGATAAATATTAAAGACTATTCTTAGGTCGTTTAATTCTGAACAATACACAATCCTTTAAAGAGCTGATTACATTGACCTCCAGAGACGGACTGTCTGGTCACCTAGGCTGCCTTAAGTGCTGGGGTAATTAACATGTTAATTGTGTAATTGTCTTTTAAGTTGTTGCTATAGGGGAGTATCCATGAGCAGCCCTACCTCGTTATCTACCCCCTTGTGTAAAATATGTGTATAAAAGGCTGTATTCTGTGGAATAAGCGGGATATACTGACGGAAGCACTCAACTGGAGTGTGGTATAGGATCCGTCACAGGGACCATGAAAATATACTCAGGCAGCCCGCACTGCAGGGGAGCTACAGTACAATGGAAACCTCATCTCCATATAGCCAGACTTCTCTGCGCCCCACGCAAAAACAAAGAGCCGGCTTCATACATGTGAAGAAGCGACTTAGGGATTTTCAACTTCCCTATAGCATGCTCTACCCTGCAAAATTGAGAGTGGTTGATGGAGGGAAAGTATCATTCTTTAACACCCCCCACGGAGGCCTCAAGATGGTTGGACATTAGGGGGTGCCGCAGCCCAGATGAACATCGATAATGGATAACGGGACAAGCAAGGTACAAATGCGAAACTAAAGGATACAAACTCCTACGTCATTTCATAGGACCAAACTTGGCTGTCATATAATGACACTACAATACTCTGACGAACTGTCCCGCATGGACCTAGCTACGGTTCAGAACACTATTTACCTGAACTGTTTCAGGTATAAAGAAGTGAGAACAAGCCAAGGACTATTGAAGTTTTGTCTGACTACTGCCAGTTTTGGTGTGGGTGGGTTTTTTATTTTTTTGTTCCTGGTCAGGTATTCTTGGACAATTTTTTTTCCCCCCTCTCCTTTCCTTGTTTCAAATGTCCCCTCCCCTGACAGCTAGACCTTACCTGGATTGCCTAAAGGACTTTTAAACTGGCTGATATTCAGTTCCTACAGGTTGTACTGCTTATTGATATGGGGTGTGACCCCCCCCGCCCCCGAGGTCACTTTACTTATCCATATGGTTATGGGATTCGGGCACACAACAGGTTGGAGTTGTGTGCAGGTTGGGTTGGGATTATGTTACTGTTAACTGTTGGTGTGTGCTGCTGGTCTGCTTTGTCCTGTTCCCCATAGGAGAAATCGTCAATCAGGACCTTGCTTGCAAGAGGTCCCCCTGGGTACAGTCATCTATTTTCTTTGCATGTAATGGAGGGTAAGATAACCTTACTGTCATGGAATGTACGTGGTATGAATTCAAAGATTAAGAGATCTCTCATATTTGATTTTATAAAAAGGTACAAACCTCATATATTATATTCCTACAAGAAATGCATCTTCAGGGGTCTAAAGTTATGGCGCTAAAAAAAAGGCAAATATCATGCGGGTACTTCATGCTGAGTACTCTACATACTCTAGAGAGGTAGCTATACTGGTAACCAAGAAAGCCGCAGCACATATAATACAAGTCAAACTTGACCCTAATGGTAGATATGCTATACTGGTATGCCAAATGTACAATGTATCTTTAACGTTGGTATATGTTCCGCCCCCCTTCTCCTTCCCAATACTGGAAAATATTCTCAAAGAAGCTGTATTAATTGCACAGGGACCTATACTACTCCTAGGAGACTTTAAGGCAGTGTCAGATGGGGCTCTTGATAGGCATGGCAATGTTTCTGAATCTCGCCATAATCTATCCTCATGGCTGGAGAGCTATGCTCTCAGACATATGGAGACAAAAAAAATCTTGGAATCGGAGAATATACATGCCACTCTGAGACCCACAGGACACTTTCTAGAATATATTTAGTACCATTGTCAGTAGACGGACTTCCATATATAGCTTATGTCAGACATCTCCCTAGAGCTATATCAGATCACTCCCCGTTGGAGGTTACACTGGATCTGAGTGCTCCACGGGGAAGGAGACAGTGGTGGATGAATACAAACTGGCTCCAAGAGGAGTTCATTACTATTAAATGCAAAACGAGCATTGAACAGTATTGGAGGGAGAATGGGATGCAAACACCAATGGCCAATCAATGGGATGCCTTTAAGGTGACCATGAGGAGTCTTCACCACTAAGACCCCTTGCAGTTGCGGCTTCTTTCAGGCACTTTTTTTAACGGTAAAGTGTCTGAAAAATGCCCCAGTGTGAAAGAGATCTCAGTGTGAAAGCACTCTGGGCTTTCACATTGGGATTGCAGTTGCGGCTTCTTTCAAGCGCTTTACAGGCGCTTTTTTTTTTTTAACGCTAAAGCGCCTGAAAAACGCCCCAGTGTGAAAGGGGTCTAAGACTAGAAACTTCTCTAGGGCGCTTAACGCTGATATTAGAGATGCAGAGGGCAGGGCCTCTGGCGCTGAAAGGGAATATTTACAAGACTCCACACCTACTAATTAAACACTGTGGCAGGCCCAAAGGCGACAGTACAGTTTACTCCTGACCGAACGCACGGCCAAAAAGCAACTACGCCAGGATAGGTCCTCCTTTGAATTTGGAGATAAGAGTGGTCGCCTTCTCTTCTTCTTAGCAAAACCACTCAATACCACGATTTCGGTGATGAAAATGAAAGAAAACGAATGGAGAGGCGGTAGGGGAATCTCAGGAGATTCTAAACACATTTCTCAATTTCTACGGAACCCTGTACCAGACTCAGACTCATATTGACCAGGAACTAGCACTCTATATGCAGGACTTTAACCCTCCCTTCACTGGTTCAGGAAGATAGGGAAACTTTGGAACTACCAATATTGCTCAAATAAATAACCGACGCAATCTCCTCCTTTTAAATCTGGTAAATCACCTGGCCTAGAGGGACTCCCAGTGGAGTGTTGCCAACTACATAAAGAGAAACTAGCCCCAACTCTCCAAAAAGTTTTTATAGCAGCAGAGAAAGAGGGCATACTGCCAGACTCTATGATGGAGGCCTTAATTGTAGTTATCCCCAAACCTGGGAAGGATCCGCAGGAACGTGAGTCATCTTTGATTAACTCGGACGTCAAAAATACTGGCCAAAATATTGGCCGGTAGGTTGAAGTCGGTGATCCTTAAATTAATTCAGATCAGGCAGGATTCATACCCGGTAGATCTACCCATATGAATTTGCGCAGGCTATATGTCAACCTGCAGATTCCACATGTGAATAAGGGCAAGAGAGTAATTGCATCTTTGGACACCAAAAAGGCGTTCGATTCCATGGAATTTGCCCTCTTAAGCAAAATGGGTTTTGGACTAAAGTTTACCTCATGGGTTAGGCTATTATATAAGGACCCCCGAGCAAGTATTAGAGTGAATGGACTTATCTCTGACTCCTTTCAGATTCATAGGGGAACGAGACAGGGGAGACCCCTGTCTCCTCTGCTATTTGCTCTGGCCATTGAGCCACTGGCAGCTAAGCTCAGAGTTAATAACACCTTACAAGGATTTCTGGTTGGGTACTTGGAGGAACGTGTATTGTATCATGGACAGCATGCTCCTATACTTAAAAGACTCTGTGTCTTTAACCACAGCAGTCTCCCCGATTCGAGAATTCAGAGATTTCTCTGGCTTCCAAATCAATTGGACCAAGTCGGTCCTTTTTCCTCTAGACGCCCAGCCGGACCTAACCCTCCCAAGCTCAATGCCCCCAGGCCATTGTAGAAAAGTTCAAATACCTAGGAATAACTATCCAATTACTGGCAGACTCGTTCACTGAAGTTAATCTGTGGCCCATAAAAAGAGCTTTTGGTGATAGAATACAGAAATGGAAAGATCTCCCACTTGCACTCTACGATAGAGCCAATTTATTCAAAATGATTTTTCTTCTGAAATTTCTATATGTGCTGTCCAATGTCCCTACATACATCCCAAAGAAAATATTCAAAATCAAGATTGTGTGAGGTATAGGTTAAGATCCGCTTATTAGTAGCCAACATCCCAACATGAAATACTATAGAAGTTTTCCCCTTAAAAAAGGCGGGACTTTTTAGGCATAGACTGTGACACCAATTGGTTTAGTAAAAATATAAAAAAGTAGTTTTATTTAGACATAAAGAGAAAGAACAAAAAATTATATATTGACATACATTTCCAAACAGGAGAAAGGGACACATTACTTCCTCCATGTACACATATTCATAAAACCAGAAAACATTGAAAGGTTTGCTTCCTAAATCTTGTTCCAAAGGAACAGACTCCTATTACGTTATATATAGGCGTATTCAAAAAATTGTACAAACAAAATCAAGTTGCGTAAATATTGTGCATCCAATGTAACCTACGTGTTACGGAGTTATCTTACTCCTTCTTCAGGGATGATCCATTTTAGCACATTAACTTTACAAAAAAGTAGAATCTATAAAGACATAAGAAACAAATATATACGTACAATTTCAAGAAAAAAAAAAAAAAAAGCCACCACACCACTAAAACGCACCACCTATAGGTTCTTCACTCCAAGATGTAGGTCTGGGCTCACAAAGGGGGGGGGGGGGGGGGTTGGTGTTTGACCACCTTCCTGGATGGGAACCGGGACCGCAGTGATAGGCGGACTGTAAGGGAGGAGATGTGAGAATAGAGTAGATGCATGGGAAATTTTCACATGCCTAAATTTAAATATTACATGTATTTTACTACAGCACCATTAAGGGCAATCAAAGGTTCTATATGTTAACCCTCTTGTGTGACTTCCGTCTTTATATTCATACCAAGAGGGAAACACCCCTAAGAAAAGGGGGGACTCTATATAGAAAAACTATCTCATGGTAATCATCCCGTAAGATAATAATATTGCAATATCTTTGAAAAATCTTACCCAGAAACGTCTCTTGAGATGGTTCTCTGTGTCCAGAAAAAAACTGGGATTCCTATGTTGGAATGTATAATTTTAAAATAAGATGCCCAAATGTTGTTGTTCGCAACTCTTTCAAACGTTTAAGGCAATCTATTTTGCTTATATTCGCCGCAATGTCTCTGTAGTCCAAGGGCTTTTGGTACTGTGAGAAAAAAATTCCCCCAGAGACAGACGTGTCAAGTCCAGCCTAAAAAGGGGAAGGGGGAGGACAGTTATATCCATTAATTCCCCTTCATTTCTTCAATAAGGTTGCATGCAAACCGACATAAAAAAGTATATCTGTTTCATTACCTTAGGTTGTATCTCTCAACTAGGCTTGTGCAATTCGTTTCATAACGAATCGAAATTCGGCCGAATTTTGCATCCGAATTTGATGCATCCGAATGTCCGAATAAAAAAATAACAAATTACAACGAATACGAAAGAAATATAACGAATGAATTCGACATGATTCGAAATTATTTCAACCGCATTCGAAATTATTTCAACTGCATTCGACATTATTTCAACCACATTCGAAAATATTTTGTGACCCGACTTTAGGGCCATGTATCTCGGGGTCACTTGGTGCTAGACACTTCAAATTTGGATATGTTGTAGTGTTAGTACTATTGTGTTTGCATACCAAATTTGGGGTTTCTAGCTATAAGTGACCCCGAGATATGTGGCCCCAAAATCGGGTCGCAAAATGTTATTAGAGCAGAGAATAACATTTTGCGACCCGATTTTGGGGCCACATATCTCGGGGTCACTTATAGCTAAAAACCCCAAATTTGGTATGCAAACACAATAGTACTAACACTACAACATATCCAAATTTGGAGTTTCTAGCACCAAGTGACCCCGAGATACATGGCCCTAAATTCTGGTCACAAAATATTTTCGAATGTGGTTGAAATAAATGTCGAATCATGTTGAAATCATTTAGAATCCGGTAGAAATATTTTCGAATTTGGTTGAAATATTTTTGAATGTGGCCGATTTTTCGAATTCGGTAGAAAACTAAACGAAATCCGAAAATGAATTTAAGGAAGTTAACGAATATAACTAAACGAAATTAATGAATTAACGAATTAAAACGAAACTAAACGAATTTTTTCCTTTTGCACATGTCTACTCTCAACGAATCGCCTCCTCCTTGGCCATTGCGGACTGATTGCAGACCGCTCCTGGCCCATTAATATATCTCACCGCCCCACCTCCTTACCTCCCCTTCCAGGTGAAGTAAATGTTACTCACCTGTATCTCCTATCACATCTAAAGAAAATATTCAAACATATTAATTTATTGCTAAAATCCTTCTTGTGGGGGGCAATGGGGCAGCTAGAGTCTCTTTGGAAGTGTTACAATTGCCAATCCAAAGAGGAGGACTGGCAACACCTGACCTACGTCTATATTACTAAGCATCCCAATTGGTATTTATTCACTGGAGAAAGTTCCCACAATTGAACAATGCTGCAGTCGCAGTGGAGGCAGCATCAGTAACCACATACGAAACTTTATTAAATTTCTTTTTCAGAGGAAAGACCCCCCACCCTAGAGGGTAATGAGATACTCAAGTCTGCTAAACGGATCCTGGGAATCTGTATAAAACATATAATGTACACCCCCCCCCCCCCCCATGTGGTTCAACCCTCATCTGAAGGAATGTTTCTGTTTGAAGGATGGTTTCCAATGGGCCAAATTTGGATTTCGCATACCTACATCAGCTGTACGATAATGGGGAATTAAAATCCTTCGTACAACTGAAAAGGGAACCAAATGTCCCAGATCCATGGGAATACCAGTTCACCAGACTGAAACATGCTGCTTACGCTCAGTTTGTAAATGGGATAGTATCGTTGGGGAACTCTAAACTAGGAAAATTGCTTGCTGATCCAGACCATACCAAGAGAATATCCACATATTATAATGTGCTACTGGATAGGGTGAACCCTAGAGAAAAGAAACTCAGAGGAAAATGGGTGTAGATTATACCAGAAATCACGGAGGAACAATGGGAGGGAGTTCTTGCCTCTTACATACCTATGGTCATCTCCGCAAGAGACAAGCTGATACAACTTAGATACTTACACTAAATTTATTATACTCCTCTGCGGCTGTATAAAATGGGGTGTAGGGATAACCCCACTTGTCACAAATGTCTGACACAAGTGGGCTCTTTTATAGGCATGGTATGGGCAGGGGTGGACTGACAACTCATGGGGCTCCTGGGCAATAGGAGATTATGGGGCCCCCAGGCAATCCGAGATTATGGGGCCACACAGCATACACACACACACAGCATACAATCACACAGTATACATATACATGTACACACAGTATACACAGACATGTTTCTATTGGCTGAGAAGGTACTGGAGAGGTGGGGCAGCTATAATCTTTGGATTTTTTAGACCAAAATGATGTCGGTAAGGGACATTTCAGAGACAGATGTAAAAAAAAAAGCAAAGATTTTTACATACTGTCCCTGGTTTTATTGAGGCTGGCAACCCTGATAGGGCCCCCTAGTGGCTTGAGGCCCTCTGGCAGTGTCCGAGTGGCCCATTGGTCAGTCCGCCCCTGGGTATGGGATTGTGACAGGATAAGGCCACTATGGTCTCGGGTAACTCAATTCATTGCTGATACATTGGATATACCAAACCTATGTAGTCCACTTCTTGGATTGTTAGGGGTTATAGAGGATGAGGTTATGAGCAATAATATGAGAATACTACTAAGACTGTTGTTTTATTACGTAAGGCAGCTGATTGCACTTCATTGGATCAGAAGAGAGCATCTAACACTAAATGCATGGAAAGGGTTCGTTAATGCTAACATTGCTATGTATAAAATGACATATGAGTCTAGGGGATCAATCAAAAAATGTAATAAAGTGTGGGGGAAATGGCTTAACTTAACACTCTACAAACTGATATGTAAGTACATAAGTTGTAATATATGGCAGGGTTGGAGATGGAGCGATCTTGTGGGGAGCTAGACGACAGCACACAGCGCAAAGGTTTTTTTCACCCCCCCCCCCTTAGAACTATGAAGTACTATATGCACAAAAATTGTCTTATCTATAGAAATATAAGTGTGTTTTTTTTATTGAATGTACTTTTGGTTCAAGTTGGTTTGGTTTTGACATAATTAAAAAAAAAAAGAAGCCGAATGTACAAACATGACATGGAGGTGAAGAACAATCTTTTATTGTATATGCAAACATTATTCATCTGGATATTTTAACATGTATCTGACCTTGTTTATTGCACTGATAATACTATGTATGAACATTTGGCGAATAAAACCTTAAAAAAAATATATATATATATATATGCACTCAACACAAGTAGATGCAACATAAATGCTTATCAATGCATTACAATACCATACTTTATTTATCCAGCCCTAAAGTAGACCTTACACCGCAAGAAAGCTCCAGTTACTTACTCCGCCCTCTTCCTATGCCAAAAATGATGCAATAAAGTAAAAAAAAAAAAAAAGTGCAACGTAACCATGTACTTGGGATTGGTGACATCACTGAGAATGTAGCCTATCCAATCACTAGAGACCAGTGATATCACTGATAATACAGCCTATCCATTCACTAAGGAGCGGTGACATCACTGAGAATGCAGCCTATCCAATCACTGGAGACTGATGACATCACTGAGAATACAGCCTATCCATTCACTAGAGAGCGGTGATATCACTGAGGATGCAGCCTATCCATTCACTAGAGACTGATGACATCACTGAGAATGCAGCCTATCCATTCACAAGAGACTGATGACATCACTGAGAATGCAGCCTATCCAATCACTAGAGACCGGTGACATCACTGAGAATGCAGCCTGTCCATTCACTAGAGAGGGGTGATATCACTGAGAATGCAGCCTATCCAATCACTAGAGAGGGGTGATATCACTGAGAATGCAGCCTATCCAATCACTAGAGGCCAGTGACATCACTGAGAATGGAGCCTGTCCATTCGCTAGAGAGCGGTGACATCATTGAGAATGCAGCCTATCCATTCACTAAAAAGGGGTGATATCACTGAGAATGCAGCCTATCCATTCACTAGAGACCAGTGAAATCATTGAGAATGCAGCCTATCCATTCAGTAGAGAGCGGTGACATCACTGAGAATGCAGCCTATCCATTCACAAGAGACCAATGACATCACTGAGAATGCAGCCTATCCATTCACTAGAGACCAATGACATCACTGAGAATGCAGCCTATCCATTCACTAGAGAAGCATAGACACTCCATGAACCACTGATGCCTGATCCTCCACATGTCCTCATATTTTCGGCATGGTGTGGTTCGGTGTTTTCTGACTCAACTCAGATTTGTCTGATTTTCCTCGGGGATGAAAAGTGAGGGTGGCGGATTGTATACTCAGAATGTGTTTTCTGTTTATTCTTTTCTCTCTCTTGATTGTATTAATCACTGGGTCCGTTCCCTGGATTTGCTAACCGCCGTTGTTTGTGCTAGAGACAAATCCTCCGCTCTGAGAATCCTCCTTGTGTATGAGTTGGACAATCCCGAGATTCCTTCCAGATCTCTCTAATATGGAGCCGGCATTATTATTTTTTGAAGTCATAAGTTGTATATAAACATCAATGTTTTTTTTTTTTTCTTCTTTCCATCGTACAAACATCAAAGATGGCAGGATTCCACGGAGGACCACCGCAGAGTTCATACCGAGACATACAAGGACAATTATTATTCCCAAAAATGGGCATTTATTTATTTACTGACCACAGAGGAGAAAATATGATTATATATCATAGGAGCTCTTCAGTGTTTGTCCTCCATGTCAGAGTTCATACAGCGGATAATATCATCTTTATGTTTAAATTGGACCTCCAGCCTTCCCTTTAGTCTACCACAGTTGTACCGTCTTCCCTCCCGGACTGAAATGGCTTCCTCTAATTTTACTGCACACTGTGAGCTTCTCATAATGTGCGTTAGAAACGGCAGCAAGTCAGATAGAGCCTGTATAGTGGAAATAATCCTCTTGAGGACGGGGATCTGTGACAGGTTTGTTCCAAGACTACACTCCTGCTTGATCTCAACCTGCAACCACTTGTTACTAGCCTTTGGCTTGTTTATTGACTACACTTCTGCTTGATCCCAACCTTCAACCAGTTGTTACTGTCAGGTCACCTGAGACCAGGTGACAGATGCACTCCATAGGAGTCGGAAGTGCACCGCTAGGTAGTGGACCTTAGGACTGACTGCTGCGGATTGTACCCAGGGAGATTCAGGACACAGGTCTACTGGATCACTAACACAGATCTCAGTAGGAGCTAGAGCATAGATTCCCCAGGGCGCGGAGTCTAAGAGCCAGCAGGTGTTCACCAGAGCCTCCAGTGGTGAGGATGGACTTGGCTGCAGTCTGGCTCCAGGTCGCGGCCCCTAGGGTCTCACAGCTCACACTCACAGTAGACTACAGGAGAAGGAAGCAGCAGGCTGGAACAACAAGAATAGTAAGGGGATAAGGCAGAGGTAAGGGCAACTAGCAGACAGGAACAACAGAATACACGCCAAAGGTTCAGGGTCACAGGCAGACAGGGATGGTCAGGGACATGCCACAAGGTCAAGGTCACAAGCAGACAGGAATCATTGAGAACACGCCAAGGTCGGTAACAGAGTCAAACATAGAGCACACGGGAAGCAGGAACCAGGAAGCCAGATACACAATGGATACACAATGGTTGATCAGCATTGTTGGCTTGCAGTGCACAGGTTAATATAGAAAAAGTATAGACCGCGCTAGGAAAAACAATGTGAAATTAACAAACTAACAAAATAGGCAGCAGCAATAAATGCGATATAGCACCCAACAGCAACAAAATATATGTAAGGCTGCGCCAATCCCTCTAACATAAGATAAAATACTAAATAAAATTAAATATATAAACAATAATACAATTGAGCAATAAGACCTCAAATGCTGTGTGAAGTGACAAAAAGAAAAAGAGTCCAATCTAAGAAAAGTTCATAGGTGAATCCAAATAACGGACGTAGATGTCCTCAGATGACAACACCCCAGTGGTTCAACACTTTCCAAAGCGCGTGAAGTGCCCGTCACCAAATGTTGAATGCGCTTACCAGAAAATATATGAAATGAAGCATATATAAATGGTCAGTGGACAACATCCAGGTCAGCCTTCCTCAGCTGGGTCAGCACTCCATCCCTTAGCGATCTTTCAGGATAATGATCTGTTCAGTGGTCTCGATATAAGGCACTCAAAGACCCACAGAAAAGAGAGGGACTGACATAGCGTAATAACGTAGGAACAGTTTAATAAAATAAAAAGTAATGCACTTACAGGTATGTAGATAAATTACAGCATATAAGAACAGAGTAAAAAGCCGGCCCCATTGACAACGTCAGGTATGACGAAACGCGTCTGGGAAGGCACGCAGTGACGCCACCACGTTGTAGGAGAGGAGGACGGGCTCCTGTTTGCCGGCCGGCTTTTTACTCTGTTCTTATATGCTGTCATTTATCTACATACCTGTAAGTGCATTACTTTTTATTTTATTAAACTGTTCCTACGTTATTACGCTATGTCAGTCCCTCTCTTTTCTGTGGGTCTTTGAGTGCCTTATATCGAGACCACTGAACAGATCATTATCCTGAAAGATCGCTAAGGGATGGAGTGCTGACCCAGCTGAGGAAGGCTGACCTGGATGTTGTCCACTGACCATTTATATATGCTTCATTTCATATATTTTCTGGTAAGCGCATTCAACATTTGGTGACGGGCACTTCACGCGCTTTGGAAAGTGTTGAACCACTGGGGTGTTGTCATCTGAGGACATCTACGTCCGTTATTTGGATTCAGCTATGAACTTTTCTTAGATTGGACTCTTTCTTTTTGTCACTTCACACAGCATTTGAGGTCTTATTGCTCAATTGTATTATTGTTTATATATTTAATTTTATTTAGTATTTTATCTTATGTTAGAGGGATTGGCGCAGCCTTACACAGGTTAATATAGGGTTCCCTGATAGGGCCTGGGGTGGAGCCATGCTTAGAGGAGAGGTTATAAAAACCACCAGGTGGAAGTGGCTGGCCTCTTAGTCTGAACACATGAGGGGAGGTAAGCAAACACAGGAAGTTTACTGCATAACCATGACAGTTACCAACCTTGAACTTGTTTACTGACTACATTTCTGCTTGATCCCAACCTTCAACCACTTGTTACCGACCTTTGACTTGTTTACTGACTACACTTCTGCTTCATCCGTCCCTGCTATATCTGCTACTGGACCCCGGCTTGCTCACCTTCTGGCGGGGGGATCCCGAGGACCACAACCTGGTACTAACAGACAGCTATACCCATCTCCACCATCAGGAACTCTGGTGAATACCAGTTGGAGCTTAGACCCCGCACCTCGGTTGAACCCGCATCATCCACCAGATGATTTGCTTGTATGTTTATCCAGCTGATCGGTGGGAGCCTTTAAACTGCTATAGCTTCTGGTCTCCGAGCCTGACCCCTGACCATGACAATAATATTTTCTGGGATCTCTTATATGCTTCTTACAGTTTTTTGGGGTATTTTTTTTTCCAATTAAGAAAAGGTTTATCGAACAAAGAAAAAGCAGGTGAACATACACAGGCAGAAGACATGTACAAGTCTTCAGAGCATAAAATCAAAAAGAGACAATATAATCAAACAATAGAGCAGGCCCAACAAGTCTGCATGCACTAAAATTCACAAAATATGGCAAAGGTGCACTCATAGCAGTGGCAGTCCGTCCATTAGGGGCACATGGGCGCTGCCCCCCCCCCCATCCCTGCGTCCAGCCCCCTAATCTGCATGCAGGGCGCCGGATACATGGACTCCAATGGGGGAGGGTGTTTTTTTTTTTTTTTTAACCACGTGATTAGAGCCAGAGGCTCTGATAGGCTTCAAAAAAGGGTTGGCTCGGGGGCGCGGAGCACTATGCCCGAAGCCCACCCAGTTGTGTGACAAGAGTGAATGAATATTGGCTCTTGTGACACTGTTTCTCCTCCCGGCCAATCAGGAAGCGAGTCGTGAGACCGTTTCCCGATTGGCCAAAAGGAGAAGCCATCCTATTGGTCTATGAGGAGGAGAAGTACGGCTGAGGAGATGCATGGGAAGCCCGGGACACAAAGGAGGCTGAGGGTGAAGCTGCCGCCACCTGTCAGCTCGGGGTGGATGAGCTGGTGACTGGGGGGGGGGGGTGCGGTGGGGGCTGGAGAGACGGGGGGTGTCAGGTCTATTTTTATTATTTTATTTTGTTATTACTTTTTAGAATTTTTTTTTTAATAATATTATTTATATATATTTTTTACAATTTGTTAGGAGCCCCATTGAGGGGCTTTAGTGAAATAGCAGAGAAAGGGACTGAAGACAGAGATTTCCCAGTCTCTTTCTCTGTAGCCTCTGCTGCCACAGGTGTAGGGGCATTCAGCAAAGGGAAATCTGCTTCACACAGGGTGATTAGAGTGTGCCCAGGCACATCCAGCACACCCTGTGCGCATGCCTATGGGTGCATTCGAACATAACGCTCAAGACCACTGTACTGCACCACCTGTAATAGTCAAGTAGCACTGTTACCTTATAAAAGAGTGCTGTTAGCCATGAAGTCTATCCAGTTTTTCTTTTGGTGAGGGGGCAGTGGCATCCCGTCCATTAGGGGCACACGGATGCTGCGCCCCCATCCATGCGTCTTGGCCTCTGATCTACATTCGGGGTGCCGGATTCATGGATTCCAATGGGGGGGGGGGGTTTGAAGAATATGATTAGAGCCAGAGACTCTAATTGGCTTCAAAATAGGATGACCTCGGGGCGCAGAGCACTGCGCTCTGAGCCCTCCCCCCTTTTCCACAGCTCCCGGGACAGACGCCCTGCGACAGTTGCCACCCAAAAAGTGCTACAGTTTTAAATTTTCTTTAGAAACTGATTTGTAAGTGTCCTGACTTTATTATTTGTCAGTAAGGGGATTTTCCTTACCTTTACCTTCAGTGAATGACATTTTGACCATATTATATCATAATTATGTCATCAACGCCCTTGATATAGGGGGCTGCAAGTGCGGCCCTTGGTATCACCAAAGGGCCGCACATAATATTCAGTGATAGCAGACACACAACAGGATATGGTCAAAGGCTGTAGGCATGACACAAGAGATGACCAGAGGCCAGCCGCAAATAAAGGGGGGTGCTGAGGGGGGCTGTGCCCCCCCTCAAGACTTTTGTTGTGTCTCCGAGTGTGCACTAATCCATGAGTCAGTCTGATGGGAAGAATGAATGCAAAATGGCACATTGATGGAGACAGTTGATTTAGGTGGGCAATTCTAGGGGGAAATTGATGTAAGATGGCACTCTGATTGGAACAGTGGATATAAGGGGGGATCTGATTGGAACAGTGGATATAAGGGGGGCTCTGATTGGAACAGTGGATATAAGTGTGGCTCTGATTGGAACAGTGGATATAAGGGGGGATCTGATTGGAACAGTGGATATAAGGGGGGCTCTGATTGGAACAGTGGATATAAGGGGGGATCTGATTGGAACAGTGGATATAAGGGGGGCTCTGATTGGAACAGTGGATATAAGGGGGGATCTGATTGGAACAGTGGATATAAGGGGGGCTCTGATTGGAACAGTGGATATAAGTGTGGCTCTGATTGGAACAGTGGATATAAGGGGGGATCTGATTGGAACAGTGGATATAAGGGGGGCTCTGATTGGAACAGTGGATATAAGGGGGGATCTGATTGGAACAGTGGATATAAGGGGGGCTCTGATTGGAACATGGATATAAGGGGGGCTCTGATTGGAAAAGTGGATATAAGGGGGCTCTGATTGGAACAGTGGTTATAAGTGTGGCTCTGATTGGAACAGTGGATATAAGGGGCCACTCTGGTTGGAACGATTGATGTAAGGGGCACTCTGAGGGAGACAGTTGATTTAGATCGGCACTCTTAGGGGGAAATTGATGTAAGATGGCACTCCCATTGGAACAGTGGATATAAGGTGGGCTCTGATTGGAACAGTTGATGTACGGGGGCACTCTGGTTGGAGTAGTTGATGTAAGGGGCACTCTGGAAACAGTTGATTTAAGTGGACACTCTTAGGGGTCAATTAATGTAAGATGGCACTCTGATGGGGACAGTTGATGTAAAGGGGCACTGATGGGGGCATTTCTTGTAAGTAGGCTCTTAGATGGGGACAGGTGATGTAAGGGGGCACTTATGGGGAACATTTTTTGTAATTGGGCACTCTGATTGGAACAGTTGATATAAAGGGACACTCTGATTGGAACATTTATTGTAAGGGGGCACTCTGATGGGAACAGTTGATGTAAGTGGGCACTCTGATGGGAACAGGTGATGTAAGTGGGCACTCTGATTAGAACAGTTGATGTAAGTGGGCATTCCGATTAGAACAGTTGATGTAAGAGGGCACTCTGGTTGGAACACTTGTTGTAAGGGGGCACTCTGATAGGGACAATTGATTTAGGCGGGCACTTTTAGGGTGCAATTGATGTAAGGTGGAACTCTGATGGGGACAGTTAATATAAAGGGGGCACTCAGATGGGGATAGGACTCTGCTAAGGACAGGTGTCTAATGACAGCCTGTTCACTTCCTGCACTACCAGTCAGGCTTTAATTCTGGGTCATGACTTGTGGTGCAGAAGCGCAGAGTGAACAAGGGAATACTGGTTCCCTGCATCTATGATTGACTGTTAATGACTTACACACAGTGTTACCAGTATGCCCCATGACTTTTTTTACTGCACCCCCAGATTAGATCTAGGCTAGATCTGGCCCTGTGAGCGACCACAGGCATTCGACAGGTCATGGTCAGAGACTTTGGGCACGGTACAAGGGATGGTCAGAGAATGCAACCCTCCTAGGGGAGTTGCTGGGAGACAGTTCTGGAGTCTTAGGCTAGACAGAGTAGTGGCAGAGGCAAGCATTTGGGTCATGTGATCGCCGTGATTGGTTCTCACAGTGGTCACATGATCAGAAAGCTCCCGATCCTAAGTATGAATCAGAAGCTTTGCAGTGCCGGCCGGTGACTGTGCCAGGAACGTGTATGGCGTGTGCTCTCAGCACACTTTCATGTTTAAACAAAGCCGCATATATGCGACCACTCGGTGTGAAGGGCGCTCACTGAGAGGCCGCACATCAGTGTTACAAATGTAGCGCCGGCTCCTGAAAAGCACGCGCTATTTGTTTTTGTCATTTAATATTCCTGGAACCGCAGTTTAGTTTTGGGTTCAATTACACTAAATTTTGGTCTCAGTGCCAGTCTAGCTGGATTGCATTGTGTTCTGCTTGACCATAGGTGGCACTGTCATCTCTAGCAGGTGCTAGAACGCAGTCCAGTTAGGTGCATTAAGTGCCAATTCTTTCTCGGAACCAGCCCAGTGGGAGTGTCCTCTTGCTGTGCATTCTGGGAGAGGGTACTTAAGGTGCTGACGTCACGTGCTTCGGGGTTTCCGGTCCAGAAGTGCTTTCGGTCTGTTTGGTCCTCCTGACCAGCCTCCAGGGCTCTCATGGCCTGGGGTGCGGATCTATCCAATGCCGAGTCTCTGGGGCTGGCTAGCCCGAGGCAAAGTAACTGGAGGGAGGATTCGGAGGTGGTCCGTTGCCGTCTCTGTTTGTGGAGAGGCCCAGCAACTGGAGAAGCATCCAGGGGAGGATTCTTCAGGAGAAGGCCACGCAAAAGGCTGGCTTCTCAGAAGGAGCCTGGAGGCTTAGTTGAAAGACCCCAAGCGAATCTGGTCTTGTATGGTATCGCCGGACCGGCTGCAAGATACTGGTTGTGACGGAACCGATCCCACACACCGATTGAGTGCTTCTGTCAGTATATCCCGCTTCCTCCAATCTGACTCCAATCAGATATTCCAACAGCTTACAAGCCCAAAACAAGATGAGACTTGCTTAGCTGCTCAACATGGACTGATTTATTAGAACCAAAATGCCAAGTATTTATAATACATTAGAAGACTAAAACCTAACCTAATTAGCATGAGCTAATTATCTAAATCAACATTCAGACTAGTTGACTGAGGGATAAGACTTTTCGGCTCCTAGCTCACTAACAATTCAATTGCAGGTTAATTAGCACAAACAACAAAACAACAATAGGTGAAATACTCTATAGAATCTGTGTCAAGCCAGACTAGACTAATTTACATTATACAAGACACAGACAGGTGTCTGGAGGTGATGAATAGTGTGATTCAGTCTATTGCTAACATGACATTTACATATCCAGAGTCTGTGTGTCTTCGGGGGGGGGGGGGGGGGTAACGGACCTGAATCCAAGTAACACCACCTCAGGGGCCCCCAGGCATACAGCTCACAAAGAGTACCGTTCCCCCAAATGTGAGGGCCCATAATCACAAGGCAAGAGGCTCGCATTCAGTCCCCTCCAAGAGCTTCGGCCCCAGCTAGGTCTGTCACACTGGTACCGTAGGAGGGTTTTCTAAGTTTGTCTGCATCCTTCAGTTATTCAAGTGTTCTACAACAAGTCTGTGGCAGAGACTTTATTCAAGTGTCCTACAGTAAGTCGGTGGTGTAAGGAAATGTAGAGTTACTCTTTAGATATTGTAAGGAAATGTAGAGTTACTCTTTAGATATTGTAAGGAAATGTAGAGTTACTCTTTAGATATTGTAAGGAAAGGTAGACTTACTCCTTAGGTCTGTAGAAGATAATGTTTTAGAGAATGTTTTCATCTCATGCTTGCTAAACTTGTGCTAAAATTACTAGAAGTGCTAATGCGAAGTGTGAAGCAGGATGCGTCTGCGGTTAGAGTCTTAAGCCAAGGTGATAAGGTCAAACATTGTGACGTTGAGTCTGTCTCTAGGCAGAATTGCTATGAATATCTTTTAGGTTAATATTAATTGTATATTGTATTAACATAATGCTTAAATCTGATTGGTTGTTCATGGGGCCTTCCCCCTATATGACCCCTTTTTGTTTATTGCATATTATTCTGTGAAGCCGGAATAAAAACTTTTGTATTCTTGATCATCCACACACTGTGTATGGTGTCTTGACTATCCGACCGGTCAGAGAGTTTTTCCATTGACCACCAGAGTCCAGCTCGAGCACAGGAAAGAGGGGCTGAGATAGGAACAACCTTTCAGGTGGCAGAGGCTTTGCTTTGCTTGAGCACTCTATCGACTGCTAGGCCTAGTGAGAGAAGGACTATCCGATAAGGGTGAGGATCCAGTTGTGAATGGCTATTCTATGGATTTCCTAACGTGAGAGACTCTTTTCTATTTGACTAAGTTCCAAGAGTATCTGGACTTTTTACCTAAACCCTCTAACCCTATCTTGAGGGACTGTGTTTTGTTGTTCCTTTTTTGCAAATGAAAATCCCCCAGGTGGATCTAGTGTCATTCTCTGCAGTTCTTGGGCCATCTACCTCGGGAAACCCCTAGAGCAGTGATTCTCAACCAGGGTTCCGTGGATCCCTAGGGTTCCTCCAGAGGTTGTAGGGGTTCCTTCAGCATTGGGCAATTTCTGCCTCTGAGATAAGTTCCCACCGACACCATTGATCTTTTTAGCTCTCTGTAAGGAGGTAATTCTTCCCAATTAACACAAGTGTAAGGACCATTCTTCCCACTGACCATCACACTAATGTATCATGAGTTGTAGATTTCTCATTTTTAGCAGGGGTTCCCCCGAGACCGGAGAACTATTTCAAGGGTTCCTCTGCATTGAAAAGGTTGAGAAAGGCTGATCTAGACATACACGAGGTCAAGAAGGTAATGGTAAGCCCAATCAAATCAGCCGCACCTTCGGGGGTCAGTGCTACACAAATATCAGCAAACCACCTCTCTATGCAACAACAGATACACAGTAACATTTGCTACGGTGTATCTATTTGTTGCATGGGGGAGGTGGTTTGCTATTATTTACAACACTGTTTTGAGAGAACATATTGAGCGCGGTATCAGGGGGAATCTGTTCACCTGTTACTTAATTTCTCACCATCCATCTATAGATTGACCACATACAGTGCCTTGAAAAAGTATTCATACCCCTTGAAATTTGCCACATTTTTGTTACCAGAAACGTAAATGTATTTTACTGGGATTTTATGTGATAGACCAACACAAAGTGGCACATAATTGTGAAGTGGAAGGAAAATGATAAATGTTTTTCAACATTTTTTACAAATAAATATGTGAAAAGTGTGGGGGGGGGGGGGGGGGGATTGTATTCTGCCCCCTTTACTCTGATGCCCCTAACTAAAATTTAGTGGCACCAATGGCCTTCCGAAGTCACCTAATTAGTAAATAGAATCCACCTGTGTGTAATTTAAAGAGGAAGTAAACCCTTCCAAACAACTTGGACCTACAGGTAAGCCTAGATTAAGGCTTACCTGTAGGTCCAAGCAATATCTCCTAAACCTATATGGTTTAGGAGATATTTGCCCGAAAATGGGCACCGCTGTCTACGGCGCATGCGCCGTAGACAGCGGCGCGCAGGCGCACTAAATGCGGCAAATCCATGAATGGATTTGCCAAATTTGTCGACTCCCGTGCGCATGCGCGGGAGTGACGTCATCGCGGCTTCGCCGAGTGGCAGCGGCGGAGCTGCGAGACGCGACTCCCGTGCGCATGCGCGGGAGTGACGTCATCGCGGCTTCGCCGCTGTGATTCGTCGGAGCTGCGAGACGCCACCAGCAACATGGATGCGGCGGACTACAGGGATCAGCGGCGACTTCGCTGGCTCCTGTGTCAGGTAAGTGACACATAATGAGCTACTATGCGATGCATAGTAGTCCATTATGCTTTACCTTTGCAGGGAAAAAAAGAGGAAGTAAACCCATCAGGGTTTACTTCCTCTTTAAAGAGGAAGTAAACCCTGATGAGTTTACTTCCTCTTTCATTCCCTGCAAAGGTAAAGCATAATGGACTACTGTGCATCGCATAGGAGCCCAATATGTGTCACTTACCTGACACAGGAGCCAGCGAAGTCACCGCTGTCCTCTGTAGTCCGGCGCATCCATCTTCTCGGTGGGGTCTTGCTGCTCCGCTGCTGTCATTCGGCGAAGCCACGATGACGTCACTCGCGGCATCTTCGTCATTGACGGTGCCGCCCTCAGTGCGCCTGTGCGCCGCTGTCGGCAAATATCTCCTAAACCGTGTAGGTTTAGGAGATATTTCTTGGACCTACAGGTAAGCCTTAATCTAGGCTTACTTGTAGGTCAAAGTGTGTTGTAAGAGTTTACAACCACTTTCAGCTCAGTATAAATACAGCTGCCCCGTGAAGCCCTCAGAGGTTTGTTAGAAAACCTTTGTGAAAAAAACGCATCATGAAGGCCAAGGAACACACCAGACGGGTCAGGGATAAAGTTATGGAGAAGTATAAAGCAGGGTTAGGTTATAAAAAAAAATATCTCAAGCTTTGAACGTCTCACGGAGCTCTGTTCAATCCATCATCGGAAAATGGAAAGAGTATTGTACAACTGTAAACCTACCAAGACATGGCCGTTCATATAAACTGACCGGCCGGGCAAGGAGAGCATTCATCAGAGAAGAGCCAAGAGGTCCATGGTAACTCTGGAGGAGCTGCAGAGATCCACAGCTCAGGGGGGAGAATCTGTCCACAGGACAACTATTAGTCGCCTCTCCACAAATCTGCCCTTTATGGAAGAGTGACAAGAAGAAAGACATTGGTGACAGAAAGTCATAAGAAGTCCTGTTTGCAGTTTGTGAGAAGCCATGTGGGGGGGGGGGGGGGGGGGCAGCAAACATGTGGAAGAAGGTGATCTGCTCAGATGAGACCAAAATGGAACTTTTGAAAGACGACCTGCTGAATTTCAAACTGAGCATTAGAATGGGGAAGAAAGGAGATTGAAGTGACTTTGAACGTGGCATGGTTGTTCTGGGATTTTCACACACAATCATCTCTCGGGGTTTACAGAGAATGGTGGGAAAAAGAGAAAATATCCAGTGAGCGGCAGTTGTGTGGAGGAAAATGCCTTTTTGAGGTCAGAGGAGAATGGGGCAGACTGGTTCCGTATGGTAGAAAGACATCAGTAACTCAAATGACCCCTCGTTACACCCAAGGTATGCAGAACACCATCTCTGAAAGCACAACACATCCAACCTTGAAGCAGGTGGGCTACAGCAGCAGAAGACCACACCGGGTGCCACTCCTGTCAGCTAAGAACGGGAAGCTGAGGCTACAATTGGCACAGGATCACCAAAATTGCACAATAGAAGATTAGGAAAACGTTGCCTGGTCGGATGAGTCTGGATTTCAGCTCCGACATTCAGATGGTGGGGTCAGAATTTGGCGCATGGATCCGTCCTGCCTTGTATCACCGGTTCAGGCTGGTGCTGGGCGTGTAATGGTGTTGGGGGATGGGGTATCACCAGTTCAGGCTGGTGGTGGGGGTGTAATGGTGTGGGGGATGGGATATCACTGGTTCAGGCTGGTGGTGGGGGTGTAATGGTGTTGGGGGATGGGATATCACTGGTTCAGGCTGGTGGTGGGGGTGTAATGGTGTGGGGGATGGGGTATCACCAGTTCAGGCTGGTGGTGGGGGTGTAATGGTGTGGGGGATGGGGTATCACTGGTTCAGGCTGGTGGTGGGGGTGTAATGGTGTTGGGGGATGGGATATCACTGGTTCAGGCTGGTGGTGGGGGTGTAATGGTGTGGGGGATGGGGTATCACCAGTTCAGGCTGGTGGTGGGGGTGTAATGGTGTTGGGGGATGGGGTATCACCAGTTCAGGCTGGTGGTGGGGGTGTAATGGTGTGGGGGATGGGGTATCACCAGTTCAGGCTGGTGGTGGGGGTGTAATGGTGTGGGGGATGGGGTATCACCGGTTCAGGCTGGTGGTGGGGGTGTAATGGTGTGGGGGATGGGGTATCACCGGTTCAGGCTGGTGGTGGGGGTGTAATGGTGTGGGGGATGGGGTATCACCGGTTCAGGCTGGTGGTGGGGGTGTAATGGTGTGGGGGATGGGATATCACCGGTTCAGGCTGGTGGTGGGGGTGTAATGGTGTGGGGAATGGGGTATCACTGGTTCAGGCTAGTGGTGGGGGTGTAATGGTGTGGGGGATGGGGTATCACCGGTTCAGGCTAGTGGTGGGGGTGTAATGGTGTGGGGGTGGGGTATCACCGGTTCAGGCTGGTGGTGGGGGTGTAATGGTGTGGGGGATGGGGTATCACCGGTTCAGGCTGGTGGTGGTGGTGTAATGGTGTGGGGGATGGGATATCACCGGTCCAGGCTGGTGGTGGGGGTGTAATGGTGTGGGGGATATTTTCTTGGCACACGTTGGGCCCCTTAGTACCAATTGATCATGGTTTAATCACCACGACCTACCTGAGTATTGTTGCTGACCATGTCCATCCCTTTATGTCTACAGTGTCTCCATCTTCTGATGGCTCCTTCCAGCAGGATAATGCACCACGTCACAAAGCTCCAATCATCTCACCACTGGACAATGAGGTCCCTGTCCTCCAATGGTCTCCACACTCACCACATCTCATCTAATAGAGCACATTTGGGATGTGGTGGAACAGGAGATTTGCATCATGAATGTGCAGCAACTGTGTGATGTTTTCATGTCACTATGGACAGTGGCGGTTGGTGCTCAAAATTTTTGGGGGGCGCAAACAAACTGAAAAAAAAAATCAATTGCAGCCACTGTGCCCATCGAACACACCCATTGTGCCCATCAAATGCAGCCACTTTACCATCAAATGCAGCCACTGTACCCCTAAATTACTGCCAGTGTACCTATCAATTGCCACTACTGTGCCCCATCAAATGCTGCCAGTGTGCATCGCCCAGGAGTCGAGACTTACCTGTCTCGCACCGGGTCATGCTGGCGTCCCGCACGTCCACGCTCCTCGATGTTTCCAGTCCTCTCTAACAGGTGTCCAATCACAACACCTGTTCTTTCAGCCAATCAGGTGACAGGTAACCAGACTCGAGCACCTGATTGGCTGAGAGGCGGGCCAGTGATAGGAAAGCTATTTATTTGCTTTTCTAACATAACAATGAGTATACATAGAACGCACAGCATTGTGCCCGCTGTTTACCATTTTTGAAGCCTATTAGAGCCCACGGCTCTAATCAGCTGCTTCAAAAAAAAACCGCTGCTGCAATTCAGGTGCCCTGCGCCCAACAAGGGGCCGGACACCTGAATAGGGGGCGGCAGCGGCGACCATAGACAGATTCACCTTGTTGTATCGATGCCACCAAGAATGAGGGCAAAAGGGGGTCCAACCCACTACTAGAAGGGGGTCCTAATAAAGTGTCTGGGGGAGGGGTATATAAAGAAGTTGATCTTAAATACGCCAAACTTTCACTGCATGTGAATCTTCCAGGTGACAAAGAGGTCCCATAGTGCAGAGTGTAGCATATTACAAAAAAAAAATGAATGCTTACAGACGGGCACAGAAAAAAAATAAAAAAATTCTAGTTCAGAGATCACACGGCTACAGTGCTTGAGAGAAGAAATAAAAGTCTAGAGTTTTAGTGGTGAGCTCTGTACATAGCCGGATTATTAGAACAATGACTTGCAGATTCTTAGTTGCTTCTGTGCTGTAAATATTGATATAGGCGAAGCGAGAACATTCACCAACTGGGAGGGCCGGCCCCCCACTGAGCCAATCACAGAGCAGCTGGACTGTACTTCTCCAAAGAAGAGAAATAAATGTTCATTGTTTTTAGAGGACAATAGAAGCTGCTGATTAAAGGTGGAAAGGAAATTTGTAACAGTATTTTATTACAAAATAACCAATCGTGTACTAGATGTTATGTTGTGTTATATTTTGTTATGTTGTGTTATATTGTGTTGTGTTATGGATGTTTATGAATGTGACATTCTCCTGTATAATAATAATAATGATAGACACTTCTATTTCTCCCCAAAAATAAGTCTAGTACTGAAGGTGACATATGAACTATTTGTAAACCAGGATGAGAGTTTATACAAAAATCTGTTAGAAAGTGTTTTTGCGGTCTGGAACTTACTGGGGGGGCCGGAGGGGGTGGGGGGCTCGAGGTATAAGGTCACTCACTGCTCTGTAGGGTACATTATAAAGGAGATCATTATCCTGTTTGGTCAGAAATTGGATATTTTTTGGCTGATTTTTAAAGCTAATTCTGTCTCTGCAAAACTGTCTATTACTGAGGACAAAATACATGTGTACAGTATATACCATAGATAGATAGACAGACAGACAGACAAAAAGACACTGGGCGAGATAGATAGATAGATAGATAGATAGATAGATAGATAGATAGATAGATAGATAGATAGATAGATAGATAGATAGATAGATAGATAGATAGATAGATAGATAGATAGATAGATAGATAGATAGATACTGGATGAGATAGATAAATAGATAGATAGACAGACAGACAGACACTGGGATAGATAGATAGATAGATAGATAGATAGATAGATAGATAGATAGATAGATAGATAGATAGATAGATAGATAGATAGATAGATAGATAGATAGATAGATAGATAGATAGATACTGGATGAGATAGATAGATAGATAGATATATAGACAATAGCTAGATAGATAGATAGATAGATAGATAGATAGATAGATAGATAGATAGATAGATAGATAGACAGACAGACATTGGGTTAGATAGATAGATAGATAGATAGATAGATAGATAGATAGATAGATAGATAGATAGATAGATAGATAGATAGATAGATAGATAGATAGACAAACACTGGATGAGATAGATAGATAGATAGATAGATAGATAGATAGATAGATAGATAGATAGATAGATAGATAGATAGATAGATAGATAGATAGATAGATAGATAGACAATATCTACATAGATAGACAGACAGACACTGGGTGGGAGGGATGGATAGATAGATAGATAGATAGATAGATAGATAGATAGATAGATAGATAGATAGACAGATAGACAGATAGATAGACAGATAGACAGATAGATAGATAGATAGATAGATAGATAGATAGATAGATAGATAGATAGATAGATAGATAGATAGATAGATAGATAGATACTGGATGAGATAGATAGATAGATAGATATATAGACAATAGCTAGATAGATAGATAGATAGATAGATAGATAGATAGATAGATAGATAGATAGACAGACAGACATTGGGTTAGATAGATAGATAGATAGATAGATAGATAGATAGATAGATAGATAGATAGATAGATAGATAGATAGATAGATAGATAGACAATATCTACATAGATAGACAGACAGACACTGGGTGGGAGGGATGGATAGATAGATAGATAGATAGATAGATAGATAGATAGATAGATAGATAGATAGATAGACAATATCTACATAGATAGACAGACAGACACTGGGTGGGAGGGATGGATAGATAGATAGATAGATAGATAGATAGATAGATAGATAGATAGATAGACAGACAGATAGACAGATAGACAGACAGATAGACAGACAGATAGATAGATAGATAGATAGACAGATAGATAGATAATAGATATATACACAATATCTACATAGATAGACAGACAGACAGACACTGGGTGGGAGATATAGATAGATAGATAGATAGATAGATAGATAGATAGATAGATAGATAGATAGATAGATAGATAGATAGATATAGACAATAGATCGATAGATAAATAGTCTGGCGATCTGTTGGCCAACAATCGGATGGTGTGTACGAGGCTTTAGTCCGTAGGGTTCAATATTGAGTTGGCTCCGCCCTTTGCAGCTATAGCAGCTTCAGCTCTTCTGGGAAGGCCGTCCACAAGGTTTAGGAGGGTGTCTATGTAAATAAATACCATATTATACTTACACATCAATCACAAGATAAAATAAGAAAATGGGATTGAAGTCATCTCTCACAAGGTGATAGGTTCCATGAATGGGTACCACTGGGGACAGTCTTGCCTGGGAGCTGTGAGTGGGATGAGGGTTGTGTCAGCCTCTGGACTCCTCTTGCTGCTGCTTGTTTTCGGGAAAGTGCTCAGAGCCAAGATAAATCTTGCCTGGGAGCTGTGAGTGAGACAGGCCACCAAATGGAGGACACACCAAAGATGTAGTGGAGAGGCCAGTGGATATAACAACACAGGACTGTGACCTACATATAAATTAACAAAAAAAAAAAACTCTTATAATGTGTCTTCAAAGATCTATCAGAGTGATAAAAATCAATCAAGGTGATAAAGTCAGAACTCCATAGAGAAGATGTAAAAATAAGAGCCACAAATGTGACAAGGGTACCAACGTACATTGAAAAATCAGAAACTACATCCAAGAGATGCTATACAGAGTAACAGAGTATATCAGAAGAAAAATACATTACCTGCTCTCAAAGGACCTCTTAGCATAAGCAATGGGTGAAGGTCTCTGTGTAGCAGCGGTAAAAGGACAGCCTTTAGCCCTTAATCTTCAGCCGCCTAACGTTGGGGCCCGGATTTACCTGGCTGATTCAAAGCTGCAGCTTGTTTTGGCTCAGCACTTTCCTGAGACAAGCAATGGCAAGAAGAATGCAGCTGTGTCAGCCTCTGGATTCCTCTTGCTGTTGCTTGGAACTCCATAGGGAAGATGTAAAAATAAGAGCCACGAATGTGACAAAGGCACCAACGTACATTGGAAAATCAGAAACCACATCCAAGAGATACTATACAGAGTAACAGAGTATATCAGAAGAAAAATACAATATCTGCTCTCACAGGACCTCTTAGCATAAGCAATGGGTGAAGGTCTCTATGTATCAGCTGTAAAAGGACAGCCTTTAGCCCCTAATCTTCAGGCGGCTTACGTTGGGGCCCAGATTTACCTGGCTGATTCAAAGCTGCAACTTGTCTTGGCTCTGAGCACTTTCCTGAGACAAGCAATGGCAAGAAGAATGCAGAGGGATGAGGGTTGTGTCAGCCTGTGGATTCCTCTTGCTGTTGCTTGTTTTCGGGAAAGTGCTCAGAGCCAAAATAAGATGCAGCTTTGAATCCGCTGTCTCCTCCCCAGCTGTTGTCAGATCGGCGGCGGTGGGAGGGGTGGAGGACCGTTCGGACCTTATAACTAGAATTAGAAATCACATAGAGACATGGGAAAAAGAGCTAGATCTATTTTGTCCTATTGATTAATATTATTCAATTATAGCCCCTCTTTAGGTACATCTTCAGCCTAGGAAACCCCTCTAAATCAATGACCCCCTAATAGGTAATTGCAGGAATTAAAACAAAACAAATATAAATACCCCATAAAAAATAAAATAAAAATTTGAACAAATTTTCTTTGTATTTTTGGTATAACCCTATAAGAATTCTCCGTGTTCACGTTCTCCCCATAAACGTCACCTTGTTGCCCTCATTTCAGCACGTCACCCCGCCCCCCCCCCCCCCCCCGGCACGTTGATGTCAATTATTTTTCTTTTTGTTCTGTTTTTAGTTACCAAGCAAGCCAAGCACTCCCTCTTCTCCCTCACCCCCCGCGGATCTCTGCAAACAGCAGCCGAAACGTCAATCATAAAACTCGCCCCCCCCAGAATCCTTCGGCGGATTTATGGTGGGTCACAGCTTTGAGGGGGGTCCAAATTCATGACGGACAGCTTGCTGCTCAAACAGCTCAGTCAGGATCCCCGCAGACGCGGCGGACAGGTGACCTTCCGCCGCTGACGTTGAGCGATATTGAATTTGCCATAATATTTTTCCTAGTCCCCCCCCTTAGAGACACAAGTTGGAAGTAGACACAGAAAATAAATACGCTCGGCTTGTTTTGGACATTTTTAGGAAGCTGGATTCAGCTTTGCGGTATCGCAGCGAAATTAATTTTTCTTGTAGACATCAAATTATTTAAAAAAAAAAAAAAGAAAGAAAAAAGAAAAAAGAAAAAAAAAGAGGTAAGGAATAGATTTTCACCCCAAAAACAGGTGCAAAACACATTGACGGCGTCTCGAAATGCAGAAAATATGGATTGCGCACACATCAAAGCCTTTGAAATGTTAGTTTTCCACAGTTAATACTGAAGTGATTTTAATTTGTCAGTGAGCAAGCCAAACAAAATATGGTTTGTGAAATGCTTTCATATACCAGCTAAACATCTGACTCCATTAAATCAAAAGGGTTTCTAAGAACTGACAGTAGGATACGTGAACTGTAAAAAAAAAAAAAAAAAAATTGTAATAACCTGACCTCATGGCGAAGGTTTTCCTTTTAGCTTGTCAGGAGCTTTGTGATTGCTTTTTTTTTTTTTGTTGTGAAATCAGACTGAGTTGCAGAAAGTTAATCTTTACCTTTTTTATAGTGTGCATTTTTTGGATTTTTTTCTAGGCACGTCCTCTATTAAATGATGTCTTTATATGTTATGGGGCTTGATTTACTAAAGGCAAATAGGCTGTTTATTTTGAAAGGGAATATTCCCTTAGCTTACTGAATGTGGTGACCAGAGCTGCCAATTAAGGGGCGGGAGGAGTACAGGCAGTGGCGGACTGGGCCAAAGGGGGGGGGGGGGGCAGGTAAGCAATTGCCCCCCCCCCCCCCCCCCAGGCCGCTCTGATGCCACGTAAAAAGGCCGCACCGCTTCCGCCACAGACGTGCCTAAAAGCAAAGGCGTAAGTGGTCCCTGCTTGGTGTCCTACCGAGTGCGTTGTGAGGACGAGGTCCCCCCGGCATGGATGGTGTACGCCACGTCTGAGTAGAGACCGGCTCTGTGCCCCACCAGTGACTCTCTTGCCCTAGCCAGTCCCGACTGAGCCACCATGGCTCACCCCTGCAGCCCCTGGCCTCCCCCTGCCGGCCAGTTATGGAACTCTTGGTGTAGCAGGTGCTGTCCAGAGAGTACCTGGAGCAGGGCCCCCGTGGGATGGGGGTGGGGAGGAGGCAGGGAAGAGGGCGAGTCACTAGACCATGGGTCTTTGGGTTGTACTTGCCCCTTGGGCCAAAAGTAGCCAGTCAGCCCCTGGGCACAGGCCCTATCAGGTCAGGTCAATGGGGGGGGGGGCAAGGGCTGCCTTTGGGCATTTCTTAATCCACCAATTTCCAAACCCTGGGTACCTCCTTCCTCCACTTCTTATCCTTGACTAATGGGCAGGGTTTTTTTTTTCAGTGGGAACCTGGGGGAATGCAGTTCCGGCAACTCCATCACTGATTGTATGTAATGGCAAGGGGGCGCTGGGGTGTGCTGCAGAGCCTATTGATGCTGTCTGTTTGGGGATCTATTGTAGCTGGAGGGGATCGATTTATGCCAGCAGGGTCTATTGTTGCTGGGGAGGCCTATTCTTGCTTGTGGTGAATCCACTGGTGCTGGGGAAGGCTCCTATGTTGCTAGGGGGGATCATTTGTTGCTGCTGGGAGAGATCTGCTGTTGAGGGAGGGGTCTACTGTTGTTGGCTGCTGGAGGGTCTATTAATGCTGGCTGTGGGGAGATTTTTTGTTTGTGCCAGGGGTCTATTGTTGCTGGCTGCCGGGGATCTAATTTACTGCTTTTCTTGTTATTATTAACAAATTCCATACAAATTACTTAGCACCACAAAATGATACTTAGTTCTGTATTCTCTAAGACCCCCTTCACACCGAGGGCGTTTTACAGGCGCTATAGCATTAAAAATAATGCCTGCAATCTGCCCTCAAGCAGCTGCTCCATTGTCTCCAGTGTGAAAGCTCGAGGGCTTTCCCACTGGAGTGGTGCACTGGCAGAGCGTCAGGAAAAGTCAGCAGCTTCTTTGGAGCGGTGAAGGAGCAGTGTGTTTACCGCTCCTCCACCGCTGCTCCCCATTGAAATCACTGGGGCAGCACGGCTATACCATCGGCAAAATGCTGCTATTGCGATGCATTGCAGGCGGGTTTGACCCTTTCGCGCCCCGCTAGTGGACGAAATCCAACGGTAAAACGCTGCTAAAAATAGCGGCGCTTTACCGCCGATGTTATGGACTTCTCAGTGTGAGTGGGTGGGGGTGGAACCAAGGAACAGTGCTCGGAGGTCAGTAGGTATGGAACCAAGGAACAATGCTCAGAGGTGGTTAGGGGTGGAACCCAGGAACGGTGCTCGGAGGTGGGTAGGGGTGGAATCAATGAATGCTGCTCGGAGGTGGGTAGGGGTGGAACCAAGGAACGGTGCTCAGTGGTGGGTAGGGGTGGAACCAAGGAACAGTGCTCATCGGTGGGTAGGGGTGAAATAACCCCCCTTTGTGGGATTCTCACTTGAGCCCACACTAGCTGGAAGGTGTACCTCTAGAGGACAGGTCCTTGACATCCAGGGTGCACAGGAAATGGGTTGAATCAAGCTGGGTGTCATATTGAACCCTGGACAGTAGCACCATCTAGTGGTGAAGACTTATTGTGGGGCAAAGGCATAAGTAGAACCTTTAGGGTCGGTGCAATAAAAACATGAAGGGCCCCCTAGAGCCCTCCCTTCCTTTAAAAAAAAATGCATGATTTTGATACATTTTATTTTCAA
Source organism: Lithobates pipiens (assembly GCF_037356315.1). Classification (NCBI taxonomy): domain Eukaryota; kingdom Metazoa; phylum Chordata; class Amphibia; order Anura; family Ranidae; genus Lithobates; species Lithobates pipiens. The sequence goes on along the minus strand of NW_027507758.1, from coordinate 12,843,458 downwards.
TATATAAAACAGTAAAATATTTCTCTTTCTGATTTCAATTTACTGTAATTGTCAATAGAGGTACAGTAGTTTTAGTATAGACATGGCCATCCTTAAGGACAATGTTTGAATTAGTGATGGCGGCATGCTCGGGGTCCTGAGTAGGGAAGCCGTTTAGCCTATTTCTCTGCTCCAGTGTCAGGACCCTTGCTACTTGTCCCGAGACCCTTGCCACTGGTCCCTTCCCCCTGGCTCCGGTGCCCCATTACAGTAGTCCCAGGGTCTATTCCTCTGGTCTCAGGGCCCTTTTCTCTGAGCCCGGGGCTCAGAGAAATGTAAGGAAGCAGTTTAACTTACATCCCTGCTTCAGTCTTGGGACCCTTTCCATCGGTCCCAGGGCCCGTTCCATCAGTTCTGGGCTCCTTGCCTCTGGTCCCAGTTCCCCTTCCACTGGTCCCGAGGCCCTTTCCTCTGAGCCCTGGGCCTGAGTAAGGTAATAGTTTAAGCTATTTCTCTGCTTTGGTCTCAGGACCCTTTCCATCATTCCCGGGGCCCTTTACATTGGTCCGGGGGCACTTGCCATTGGTCCCCAGGCCCTTTACATTAGTCCTTGGGCCTACTCCTCTGGTCCCGGGGCCCTTTCCTCTGAGCCAGGGCCTTAGTATGCAAGCAGTTTAACCTACATCCCTGCTCCAGTCTTGGGAGCCTTTCCATCAGTCCCAGGGCCCTTCCCACTGGTCCCAGGGCCCTTTCCCTCTGAGCCCAGCACCTGAGTAGGAAATCATCCTTGAGCTTTATTCAGTGACCTTGCCTAGGCTAAGATGGTCCCGAGGCCCTTTCCTCTGAGCCCTGGGCATGAGTAAGGTATTAGTTTAAGCTATTTCTCTGCTCTGGTTTCAGGATCCTTTCCATCTGTTCCAGGGCCCTTTCCATTGATCCTTGGGCCCTTGCCACTGGTCCTGGGGCCCTTGCCACTGGTTCCAGGACCCTTTCCATTAGGCTGCATTTTTAGGCAGGCATTTTACATCTGACATCATCATAAAGTGGTCCTTCTCTTCCTGATTTTGTGGGTAGTTAAAGTGGTCCTCCTCTTCCTGGTCCTCCTCTTCCTTTTAATGGTAGTGGTGGTGTGGTTGTGAAGGTCAAGTTTCTGTGTGCTCCTTGTGTTCTCTCAGATTTTTGGAAGATGTCTGCGAAGAACGGTTTCCTCGCATTTGCAGCAGCTGCACTACTGATGCCGGAGGAAGAAGAGCAAGAAAACAAGCGCAGATACTGGGCCTGTCCTGTTATTGACAATAGAGAACACGTGGCCAGTTCTGGGCAATGTACGGTGATCTTCGAGTGCATGAAGAAAAATTCTTTGAGTACACAAGGATGTCAGTTAAAAGGTAGGTTGATATCCTCAGCCACGCAAAAGTTTGTACAATCTGAACAATGTGTGATAGATTATATACCTACTAACTTTTCAGATTCTATACTCCAGTTTTGATGAGTTACTTGGGTTACTCTCTGCAGAGAGAAGACACCTATTTTCGGAACAGTATTCCACCGGTGGAAAGGCTCATCATCTCACTGAGGTAAGCATCATCAACACACCTTCCCGCCACTGTCAGGGCTGGGCTCAGCCCTTCCTTTTCTGAGCTGGCCGCTCAGCTGTTGGCTAATTGCCAGCTCCTATCCCTCCACAGTTACTCAGTTGTTGATGATATCCTGCTCATCAGTCCTGCCTACTTAAGCCGCCCAGCCCAGAGGATCTCTGCCTTCGCCTTGGTCAACATCACAGAAACTATCTCCTGCGATTCTGTTCAAGACTTGCTTTGCTGATATCCCTTCTGGCTCCAGATCCTGCTTGCTGTTCCACTACATTGATCCCTGACTTCTGGCTTGGCTGACTATCCGTTCCGGTTACTGAACTCCGGCTATGTTTTGACTATGTTTGTTCTTTTTAATTTTATTATTAAACAAGTGTGATTTAACTGTACTTCTGTCTCGGCCTGATTTCATGGTTTCTGACAACCAAACTCCCCATACCCTCTCTCCAAACCCCCATCTCCCACTCCCTACCCTTCTCTTCTCTCTGAAACATGTTACATGTTCCACCAAGGGTTGCCACCTGTCCAGGATTCACCCAGACAGTCCGGGTTTTGAATAATGTGTCTGGGTTTCAGTCCACCTGAATCCCAGACACATTATTCAGACAGGGCTGTGGGTGTCCAAGTAACCAAGATAGTCACATAAAAATCTGTTGCCATCCGGGAGCTGTGGGCGGCTATCTGGGGACAGGTTCGGCATTACTGGGGGGCGGGCCGATGATGTCAGCAAGAGCTATTTGGCCATGTGCACTGTTCACCGCGGTGCACTTTACGCGCTGCATTATGCCGTGTACACACGACTGGACTTTCGACGGACTGAGTTCCGTCAGACTTTTCGCCGGGGTTTTGCCGGACTTCCGTCGAATCGGACTTGTCTACACACAATCACACCAAAGTCCGACGGATTCGAACGTGATGACGTACGACCGGACTAGAATAAGGAAATTCATAGCCAGTAGCCAACAGCTGCCCTGGCGACGGTTTTCGTCCGTCGGACTAGCATACAGACGAACGGATTTTTCAACCGGACTCGAGTCCGTCAGAAAGGTTTGAAACATGTTCTAAATCTAAAGTCCGTCTGAATTTCAAAACAAAAGGTCCGCTGAAGGTCTGATGAAGCCCACACATGGTCGAATTGTCTGACGGATTGGTTCCGTCAGACCAGTTTGGTCAAAAAGTCCGGTCGTGTGTACGCGGCATTACTACCATTCTAGGGCCACCCAAAGGTGTTCCAGGTCTTTTATAATACTATAGGGTATACTATGGGAATAAAAAAATTGCCCTGCTAAAGTGTTCAGGTCTGGCTTGGAGTGAAGGCGGCAACCCTGGTTCCACCCGATGTGGGAACTTGCAACACGTTCCCAATGCTGCATCTGCTGTCATCGTTGTCCCCCCCGTGGCAGCCATATGGGGAGAATTTCCCCATACTAGCTGACACTAGCAGTGTGGCAGTGCGGGGGCCGCACCCACATGGCCACGTCATTCAACACACAGCTCCGTGTGAATGACTACAAAGCCAGACCAGTAGTAGTTCTCAATGAGCTGGGAACTGTACGGGTAAGTGGATACACTGACAGTGTGCCGGATACCTGCATGGCATCAGCGATCTGGGGATCGCTATGCAATGATAAGCTCCTGCATGCAAACAAAAAGTAAAAGATGCCCTTTTTTTATCTTTAACCACTTCACCCCCTGGAAGATTATAAAAAGTTATAGCGTCTACAAACTAGGGTACATTTTCAGGAATTTACACAGCTTTTAGTTTATGACTGCCTATCTCATTTCTTGAGGTGCTAAAATGTCAGGGCAGTACAAACCCCCCCCAAATGACCCCATTTTGGAAAGTAGACACCCCAAGGAAATTGCTGAGAGGCATGTTGAGCCCATTGAATATTTTTTTTTTTTTTTTGCCACAAGTGATTGAAAAATGACAAAGGAAAAAAAAAGAAATTACACAAAGTTGTCACTAAATGATATATTGCTCACACATGGCATGGTTATATGTGGAATTACACCCCAAAACACATTCTGCTGCTTCTCCTGAGTACGGGGATAGCACATGTGTGGAACTTTTTGGGGAGCCTAGCCGCGTACGGGGCCCTGAAAACCAATCACCGCCTTTGGGATTTTCTAAGGGCGTAAATTTTTGATTTCACTCCTCACTACCTATCAGCCCTTGTACACACGGTCAGAGATTCCGACAACCATATCCGTCTGAGTAATTCCGACGGATTAATTCTGGAAGAGGTCCGGAAGTGATGTTGCATACACACGGTCGGTCTAAGTTGTCGGAAAATCCGATTGTACATAATGCGATGACGTTATTTTGTTACGACGGGACTACGTTCAGGCTAGTAGCCAATAGCTTTGGTCTAGGAATTTGATCTGAGCATGCGTGGCACTTTGTCCATCGGAGTAGGCTACACATGATCGGAGTATGTCCGATCGGAGCATTTTGTCTGAAAATTTTACCGGCAAGTTGGAAAACTTGGTCCGTCGCATATTCCGACGGAAACAGTCCAATGCAGACCACACACAGTCGGAATATCCGACAAAACAGTCCGTTAGGACACATTCCGTCGGAATCTCCGACCGTGTGTACAAGGGCTTACAGTTTTGAAGGCCATAAAATGCCAAGATGGCACCCCATTTTTGAAAGTGGACACCCCAAGCTATTTGCTGAAAGGCATGGTGAGTCAATGCAATATTTTATATTTTGCCACAAGTTGTAGGAAGATTACAAACTTTTTTTTTTTTTTTTTTTTAACAAAGTTGTCACTAAATGATATATTGCTCACACATGCCATGGTTATATGTGGAATTACACCCCAAAATACATTCTGCTGCTTCTCCTGAGTACGGGGATACCACATGTGAGACTTTTTGGCAGTCTAGCTGCGTGCAGGACCCTGAAATCCAATCTCCACCTTCAGGCTTTCTAAGGGCGTAAATTTTTGATTTCACTTCCTCACTGCCTATCACAGTTTCGGAGGCCATGAAATGTCAAGATAGCACAACCACCCCCCCCCCCCCCCCCCCAAATGACCCCATTTTGGAAAGTAGATGTAGCGACAGCTCCTGAAGAGCATGCGCTATGTGTTTTTTTTCTATTTAAAGTTCCTAGAGTCGCAGTTTTGGTTTTGGGCTTAATTATACCAAATTATGGTTTCAGTACCAGTCTAGTTGGATTGTACTGTGTTCTGCTTGACCATAGGTGGCGCTCTCATCACTGGCAAGTGTGAGAACGCAGTTCAGCTGGGCGCATTGAGTGCCATTTTTCTCTGAACCTGCCCAGGTGGATTGTCATCCTGCTGCACACTCTGGGAGAGGGTACTTAAGGTACTGACATCACCTGCTTCTGGGTTCCAGTCCAGAAGATCTTTCTCTGTTTGGTCCTGGTCCTCCTGACCAGCTCCCATGGCCCTCATGGCCTGGGGTGCGGATCCATCCAATTCCAAGTCTCAGAGCTGGCTAGCTTGAGACAAAGTAACTGGAGGGAGGATTCAAAGGTGGTCCGGTGCCGTCTCATCTGTGGAGAGGCCCAGCCACTGAGGAAGCAACCAGGGGGAGGACTCTTCGGGAGAAGGCCACGCTGAAGGCTGGCTTCTCAGAAAGAGCCTGGAGGCTCAGTTGAAAGACACCAAGTGAATCTACACCCGTACGGTATCGCCGGACCAGCTGCAAGATACTGGTACCGTATGAGGGCTCTCTAAATTTGTCTACATCCTTCAGTTACTACAAGTGTTCTACATGCAAGTCTGTGGCAGAGACTTTGCTCTACTTAAACACTGTATCGGCTGCTAGGCCTAGTGAGAGGAGATCTATAGCTGTGAGAATCCAGTTGTGAGTGGCCATTCTCTGGATTTCTATAGTGAGAGACTTTCTATTTTGAGCAGTTCCAAGAGTACCTGAACTTTCTACCTAACTCCTCTAACCCTCATGGAGAGACTGTGTTTTGTCTACTCTTTTTCGCAAATAAAAATCCCAAAAGTGGATCCAGTGTCAGGTTATACAATTCTTTGGGCCATCTACCTCGGGAAACCCCTAGACGTAAACGAGGTCAAGAAGGTAACGGTAAGCTCAACAAAATCAGCCGCTCCTTCGGGGGTCAGTGCTACATAGACACCCCAAGCTATTTCCTGTTGAGTATTTTGCAGATCTCGCTTTTTGTCACAAAGTTTTGATAATTGAAAAAAGAAAAAAAAATGTTTTTTCTTTTGTAGCGGCCATAACTCGTTGCAGGGCGGCCTTGACTGAATTGCCTTACGGCTACCTTCTCCTGGCCTGCTCTTCCACTTCTAGGGGTTCCCAGGGTTGAAACCCAACAACTTGTACACTGACACAGATAAAGTCCTTCAAAAGGTTTTATTTTGCAGCAGAACTTTCACAAAACGCAGTCTCTTAGGGAACAGAGGGCACAGGTGAAGAACTCAGGCACCTTGAACTGCAGGTTTAACAAAGTCTCTACTTCCACCCAGAGAATAGCCACTCGCAGCTGGGTACTTCAAGGCTGAACAGACCTCTAGCCAAAGATCATGGCAGTCGGCACGTTGACTCAAAACTTGAACAATCAACTGAAGGTGAACAGGAACCTTTTTCCAACCGTACCTAGAACGTTTCCCGCTTCCTTTATGGTCCTGGAAAAATGTGAACTCATTAATGTCCTACCCAACTCAGTAACCAGGCACTTCTCAGGATGCCACTTGCCGGCCCTCCTCTGAATAGTCCTCCCCCAGTCACTTCCCGGAGCTGTGGTGTCCCTCCAAGCTGAGAGCACACCCGGACACCTTGAATCCTCCCTCATTTACAGCGCCCAGTACCAGCAGGTTCCGAGACTCGGGAACAGAAGGATCCCTACCCCAGACCAGACAGGTCTATCAGGGGCCACTGACAGGTACATGCTGCGGGTGTTAGCGCTACCGGCACTAATCTGACGCTGCCCGGGGAGACGCAGACTCTAAATGATGCCAAAACCTAACTGATGTCACCCGCCGGGTGATCAGGGGGGTTAAGCCTCTTATTAGGTAATATAAAGCGGGTGCCCTAACGCTATAAAAAAAAACGAACTAATCAGCGTCACCAGGGACACCAATACAGTGGTCACTGGGGACAGGGGGCAATCAAGGGGTTAAACCTTTATTAGGGGGGTCCCTAAACCTATCTGGGGCGTACTACTAAGTACCCTAACACTGATTAGTGTCACAAATGACATCAGTACAGTGATCAAAGAAAAATATGAACACTGCACTGGGTGACACAGTGACAGGGAGTGAAGGGGTTAACTGGGGGGGGGGTTGGGTGATTAGGGGTGAAATGTGTGCCTATGTGTACTGTGTCAGTGTAGTGTTGGTGCAACTTACTCTGAGATGTCTTCACCCTGTCAGAACTGGGGATGAGCTTCGTGTTCGAGTCGAACATACGTTCGACTCGAACATCGGCTGTTCGTCCGTTCGGCGAAGTCCGAACATTTTGGTCCGTTTCCTGTCCAAAATGGTCCAAATTCATGTGGCGCTCACGGCCCACAATGCACTGCGATGGCGCAGTGCATTGCTGGCTCATGATTGGCCAAGCATGCACTGTGACCCCGCATGCTTGGCCAATCGCAGCGCCAGCAGCGAGGAGAGCCATGATTGGCCACAGGCAGGATGCCTGTGGCCAATCATAGCTCAGGCTGTGTAGTGCACGCCCCACACTATATAAGGCCGCCAGCACGGCGGCCTTGTGTAGTGTGTTGGCGTCTGAAGCAGTTAGTGGGTGTTCTGTGTACCTTCAACACAGTACACACCGATCGTTTTCGGCCGATTTTCGATCTTGCTGTTGTGTAGTGGTTGTTGTCTGCGTGCCCTGACCGCAGTATACACCGCTATATTCACCTCACCTATATAGCTAGTGATCTATCTTTTATAATAGAGCTTGCAGTCAGTAGTGTTAGGAGATAGTGCGTGCTGTCTGCGTGCTCTGTACCCAGTACATACCGCTATAATCCACCTACATAGCTGTTCTCTATTTGAGCCCACTTGTCATCTGCAGGAGTTATTGGAAGTTGTGTGTGCTTCCAACACAGCACAGTATACATCTGTATATACCCCTTTATCTCTGGTGTTCTATAAAAAAGGCATCTGCAGGAGTTAGTGGATGTTGTGTGCCTCCAGCACAATATACACTACCCAACTGCTTTTTTACCCAACTCCCTTCAGGCCATTACCATGTCTGGAAGGCCAGCAAGGAGAGGCAGACAGGCGCGAGCCGATAAAAGAGGGCAAGCAGGCTCTGTGTCTAGAGACAACAGTGCTGTTCGTGGACGCGGTGCATTGTCATCAGCACGTGGCCATGGGACACGCTTGTCCTTCTTTTCGGCAGCTGGACATGTTGAGCTGCAACATGCCAACGACTTGGTAGAGTGGATGACCAAGCCCTCTTCATCCTCCTCATCCTCTCTCACCCAGTCTCAGGGTACTAGCAAAGCAGCTGCCAACGCATCGTCTTCCCTCGTCTCAATGTCATCATCAGTGACTCCTTCCCTAGACCCACCACGTCCTCCTGAGGAGTCTCCTGAACTCTTTGAGCACAGTGTTGGGTACATGCTCCAGGAGGATGCCCAGTGTTTGGTGGGCTCTGATGATGACACTCAGCTAGAGGAAGGCAGTAGCGTGAGCGCAGAGAGAGGGGATGCTCAAGAAGGACAGCAATCTGGCAGTCATGTTCCACAAGCTGCAGCATACTGCCAGGTTTGCTACAGCGATGAAGAGGGAGGGGATGATGAGGGCACTGACTCCACGTGGGTGCCTGGAAGGAGAGAGGAGGAGGAGGAGGAGGCACATGTCCAACGAGGCAGGATGCCCTCCGGGGGCCAGCTTAGGGGCAGGACACCGACTGAATCACACCGCAGAGCTCCGCCTGTGCAGGGCGCTGCCTCTGCGCGTTATTCTAAAAGTTCTTTGGTGTGGGCCTTTTTTGAAACGAGTGCATCAGATCGCACCGCTGCTATTTGCAACATATGTCTCAAGCGTATCTCGCGTGGCCAAAACATCAGCCGCTTGGGCACCACATGCTTGACCAGACATATGTTGACCTGCCATGCAGCTCGTTGGCAAGCGTACCTCAAAGACCCACACCAAAGAACAAAGAGGACCTCTCCTTGCTCCTCATCAGCTGGCATCTCCAACCCCACTAGACCTTCAGTCCTCTCTGAAACCTGCTCTGAGAGCATGGGCGTCCGCAGCAGGGGGCAAGGGGGGCAAGTGCCCCCCCTGGAATCCCCAAGGTGTTGCCGCCGCCATGCTGCATTTTTTTTCTCAGTCTGCTGGCAGCTTCATCCTCCGCTCTCTCCTCCTCGCTGGATGGCTGTGTTGTGTTCGGCGGCCGCTCTGTAACACAGTCCCGCCCCCCCAGACCAGCTTGTGTGATAGTAGAATCAACATTCCGCCTATCACATGAGCCGGTCTGGGGGGGCGGGACTGTGTTAAAGAGCGGCCGCCGAACACAGCCATCCAGCGCTGTGATTCAGAGGAGTAGATGCCCATCCGTGCCACAGTGCCTGGATAGGAGGATCGAGGGGGGGGGCTGCAGTGCTCTCCTCCACCACCACACTCTCCTGCCCCCCCTGCTCTCCTCCACCACCACACTCTCCTGCCCCCCCCAGTGCTCTTCTCCCGCACCGCACTCTCCTGCCCCCCCCAGTGCTCTTCTTCACCACCGCACTCTCCTGCCCCCCCCTGCTCTCCTCCACCACCACACTCTCCTGCCCCCCCCAGTGCTCTCCTCCACCACCACACTCTCCTGCCCCCCCAGTGCTCTTCTCCACCACCGCACTCTCCTGCCCCCCCAGTGCTCTTCTCCACCACCGCACTCTCCTGCCCCCCCTGCTCTCCTCCACCACCGCACTCTCCTGCCCCCCCTGCTCTCCTCCACCACCACCCTCTCCTGCCCCCCAGTGCTCTCCTCCACCACCACACTCCCCTCCCCCCAGTGCTCTTCTCCACCACCGCACTCTCCTGCCCCCCCCAGTGCTCTTCTCCACCACCGCACTCTCCTGCCCCCCCCTGCTCTCCTCCACCACCGCACTCTCCTGCCCCCCCCCCCCAGCGCTCTTCTCCACCACCGCACTCTCCTGCCCCCCCTGCTCTCCACCACCGCACTCTCCTGCCCCCCCTGCTCTCCACCACCACACTCTCCTGCCCCCCCTGCTCTCCTCCACCACCACACTCTCCTGCCCCTCCAGTGCTCTTCTCCACCACCGCACTCTCCTGCCCCCCCCCCCCCAGTGCTCTCTTCCACCACCACACTCTCCTGCCCCCCGTGCTCTCCTCCACCACCACACTCTCCTGCCCCCGTGCTCTCCTCCACCACCACAACACTCTCCTGCCCCCCCAGTGCTCTCTTCCACCACAGCACTCTCCTGCCCCCCCAGTGCTCTCCTCCACCACCGCACACTCCTGCCCCCCCAGTGCTCTCCTCCACCACCACACTCTCCTGCCCCCCCCGTGCTCTCCTCCACCACCACACTCTCCTGCCCCCCCAGTGCTCTCCTCCACCACCGCACTCTCCTGCCCCCCCAGTGCTCTCCTCCACCACCGCACTCTCCTGCCCCCCCCAGTGCTCTCCTCCACCACTGCACTCTCCTGCCCCCCCAGTGCTCTCCTCCACCACCTGTTCTCCCCCCAGTGCTCTCCCCCCTGTTCTTTCCCCCCCAGTGCTCTCCACTCCCTCCAGTGCTCTCCCCCCCCCCCAGTGCCCTCCACTCCCCCCTGTTCTTTCTCCCCCAGTGCTCTTCCCTCAGTGCTCTCCACTCCCCCCAGTGCTCTCCTCCCTGTTCTTTCCCCCCCCCAGTGCTCTTAAGCTCTCCCCATCACTCTCCAGCCCCCACCCCAGTGCTCTCCCCCCCAGTGCTCTCCACTCCCTCCAGTGCTCTCCCCCCCCAGTGCCCTCCACTCCCCCCTGTTCTTTCTCCCGCAGTGCTCTTACCTCAGTGCTCTCCACTCCCCCCAGTGCTCTCCCCCCTGTTCTTTCCCCCGCCAGTGCTCTTCAGCTCTCCCCATCACTCTCCAGCCCCCACCCCAGTGCTCTCCAGCCCCCCATTCTCCCCACCCCTGTTCTTTCTGCCCCCCTGGCGCTCTCCAGCCCCCCCAGTGCTCTCTACCCTCCGTGCTCTCCACCCCTGTTCTTTTTGGCTCCCCCCCAGCACTCTCCACTCCCCACCCCTGTACTATCCATTCCCCCTGCATTTTGCCCCCACCCATGTGCTCTCCACCCCCCCCCCCCCATAGTGCTCTCCAGTCCCCTGTGCTTTCCACCCCTGTTCTTTCTGGCCCCCACTGGTGCTCTCAAGCTCCCCCCATTGCTCTCCACTCCCCCTGCTCTTTGTACCCCCCCAGTACTCTCCAGCCCCCGTGTTCTCCACCCCTGTTTTTCTGCCCCCCAGTGCTCTTCACCACCCCACACTCTTATCCCCCGCCCAGTGCTCTCAGCCTACCGTGCTCTCTACCCCTGTTCTTGTTGGCCCCCCCAGTGCTCTCCGCTCCCCACCCCTGTGATCTCCACTCCCCCTCGCTCTTTGCCCCCACCCATGTGTTCTCCAACCCCGCCAGTACTCTTTGCTCCCCCTTCTCTCCAACTCCCACTCAGTGCTCTCCACTTCCCCAGGACCAGAGGGCAGGCTGACTGGGGCCGGAAAATGAGGACGGCTGAAGGTGCAGGTGGCCAGGGACCACTCCATCCCACAGCAGACAGATCCTCTGGAAGGAGCACCGTCCCCATCCAAAACGAGAACAGACCCTGCCTGCTGCTGGCCATCATGGATATCCTGCTGGCATGCAAGGTACTGTACCGAGCATCAACAACACACCTTCCCACAGACAGGGACTGCAGACTGGGACATGGGGCACAGGAGGGGCTGCAATGATGGGCACAGTGAGACTGCATTCACGGCACAGTAAAGCTGCATTTGATGGGCACAGTGAGGCTGCATATGATGGGCACAGTGAGGCTGCATTTGATGGGCACAGTGAGGCTGCATTTGATGGGCACAGTGAGGCTGCGTTTGGTGGGCACAGTGAGGCTGCATTGGTGGACACAGTGAGGCTGAATTTGATGGGCACTGGTGAGGCTGCATTGAGCTCTTGCATCAAGTCTGCAGTCTCTGTCCATCTCCTGTAGCATGTCTGCAGTCTCTGAGGGAGTCTGGAGAGGAGTCAAGAGTGGGAGCACCACCGGGATGGGGGTCATGGGAGAAGTCAGACTTGTGTGGACTGTGGACAGGAGACTATAGGATAAAACCTCCAAGCTGGAGCCGACTGACCGAGCCCTGCACAATGCACCTGAGAGGAGGTCAGTAAAAGCACCGCCAGGCCAGTCGGGGGTCACTGATGTAAGGGGGGAGTGAATACGATAATGTAAGGAGCACTGATATAAAGGGTTTCCTCCTTATATTAGTAACCCTCCCCCCTTACCTTAGAGTATTCTTTCTGCAGAAGGTGGCCCCCCCCCCACGTTCTGAGTTTCTGGGGTCCCCCTTGATGATTGATCACTTACCACTATTAACTGGAATTTGAATATATATATATATAAAAAGCCCTATGTGATTTCATATCTACAGTATATCTAATACTCTCTTCATCAAATGTGCTTTAAAATGTATGGTTTTTCCCTTTCATGGACAAGAAAATAATGACGTTATGCTGTTGGGCTGGTATAATAATGCTGTGAGGCTGGTATGACATTTTTTCCAGGGCTGGTTTTTGAAAGCATTGGCGTCCGCAAGGTTACTCAGGTGGCTGCGTACCATGCCCATATATAGCCTAGAGAATGTACACCTTTTTACATTGCAATACATCTGTTGTTGCCATATTTTTATCTTGATGAAAAGCCTATACAGTGACAGTATGAGATCAAAATATGGCCACAACAGATGTATTGCAATGTAAAAAGATGTACATTCTGTAGGCTATATGGGCATGGAACACAGCTGCCAGAGTAACTTCCAATACAAAGTGAAGATGAATTATCTGTTATATAACACATATGTATTACCAGTGGAATGATTTTCATGAGATTGTCGAAAAGGGGCGGAGCATGAGTGGCCTTGAAATGATGCCCCCCCTTGGAAAAAGTTCTGCGGACGCCCATGTCTGAGAGGAATGAAGGTGTAGAATTAGGTGTGTCACAGCCAAGTGCTTCCGGGAACTCTGCTAGCGGTACATCCACATCCGATTATAGCAGGCAAATGTCCCTGCCCCAGCTGCTGGTCCGGCGAAAGAAGTTCACTCCCAGCCATCCACATGCCCAGCGGTTGAATGCTAGCTTGGCTAAATTGCTAGCACTTCAACTGCTGCCTTTTCAGTTGGTAGACTCGGCCCCCTTCCGTGAGTTTGTACAATGTGCGGTTCCTCAGTGGCAGGTCCCCAAATGCCACTTTTTCTCACGGAAGGCAGGGGCAGGCCGAGAGGTGGTTGACGCCATGCCAGCTTAAGCCAGGAATGGTGGTTTGCGACAATGGCACCAACCTCCTCTCCGCCCTCCGACAGGGACAACTGACCCATGTGCCCTGTGTAGCTCACGTCCTTAACCTGGTGGTGCAGCGGTTCTTGGGCAGGTACCCCGGCTTACAGGATGTCCTGAAAGAGGAAGTAAACCCTGATGGGTTTACTTCCTCTTTTTTTCCCTGCAAAGGTAAAGCATAATGGACTACTATGCATCGCATAGTAGCTCATTATGTGTCACTTACCTGACACAGGAGCCAGCGAAGTCGCCGCTGTCCCCTGTAGTCCGCCGCATCCATGTTGCTGGTGGCGTCTCGCAGCTCCGACGAATCACAGCGGCGCAGCCGCGATGACGTCACTCCCGCGCATGCGCACGGGAGTCGCGTCTCGCAGCTCCGCCGCTGCCATGCGGCGAAGCCGCGATGACGTCACTCCCGCGCATGCGCACGGGAGTCGACAAATTAGGCAAATCCATTCTTGGATTTGCCGCATTTAGTGCACCTGCGCGCCGCTGTCTACGGCGCATGCGCCGTAGACAGCGGTGCCCATTTTCGGGCAAATATCTCCTAAACCATATAGGTTTAGGAGATATTGCTTGGACCTACAGGTAAGCCTTAATCTAGGCTTACCTATAGGTCCAAGTTGTTTGGAAGGGTTTACTTCCTCTTGAAGCAGGCCAGGAAAGTCTGTGTGCATTTCCGCCGATCATTTAATGCCTGTGCTCGGCTGGCTGAGCTCCAAAAGGAGTTGAACCTGCCCAAGAACCGCCTTATATGTGACATGCCCACCAGATGGAACTCAACGTTGGCCATACTGCAGCGGCTGCACACGCAGCAGAGGGCCATTAATGAGTACCTGTGCGACTACGGCACCAGGACAGGGTCAGGGGAGCTTGTTTTTTTCTCACCACGCCAGTGGGGCATGATCAGGGATGCATGCACTGTCCTGTCACCGTTTAAGGAGGCCACAAGGATGGTGAGCAGTGACAGTGCATGCATCAGTGACACTGTACCTCTTGTCCACCTCTTGGAGCATACGCTGCGTGGAATAATGGACAGGGCACTTGAGGCAGAACAGAGGCAGTAAGAGGAGGACTTCCTTGCCTCTCAAGGCCCCCTTTATCCAGACAGTGTTCCTGCTGTCCCACCCATCACACAGGAAGAGGATGAGGAGGAGGAAGAGGAGGAGGATGATTGTGTCAGCATGGAGGTGGAGGCTGGCACTCAGCATCAGCATCAGCAGCAGCAGCAGCAGCAGCAGCAGTCTTGTAGGGATGATTTACAGTCCCAAGAAACACGTGGACTTGTACGTGGCTGGGAGGAGGTGGCTGCGGATCATGTTGTCCTTAGTGACCCAGAGGACTCCGGACCGAATGCCTCAGCTAACCTACGCTGCATGGCCTCCCTGATCCTGCAAAGCCTGCGGAAGGATCCTCGTATTCTTCGGATCAAGGAGAGGGACCATTACTGGCTGGCCACTCTCCTTGATCCACGGTACAAGGGTAAGGTTGCCGACCTTATCTTGCCATCGCAGAGGGAGCAGAGGATGAGACATCTCCGGGAGTAGTGATGGACGAACGTTTCGCCCGGCGGTCGTTTCGCGGCGAATTTCCGACTTTCGCCGTCCGCGGGTTCGAACGCCTTTTTCCGTCGTTCGCCCCGGCGGACTTACGTGTTTAATGTATACAAGAACTTTAACCTTTCGTGACACGTTTATCATGTGTTACAGGACAACCAATTGAGACATGACAGCTCAGGGACACTTGGACATTCCCCCTAACCTATAAATACACCCGATCCGGTGGCCATTTTACATTCTTTCTTCTGTCACTGTAGGGAAAGGATCCTGTGTGGAGTAGGGACAGAGAAAACGCTAGCTATTTGGTACACAAAAGTTCTTTTCAGGACTGGTATAGGTGTTAGGTCAGCAGCCTGAGTTTCTTTTGTCAGTTTAGATAAAGGGACAGAGCGCTGTATGCTGCTATTTTAGGGACAGCTCAGCCAGATTAGTCTTTCTTCATCATCATCATCATCATCATCATTAGCTGTTACTATCAGGTCCACAAAAGAGCTGTTCCAGCTAATCGTTCCAGCCTACTCTTTTTTGCCAATTTGTATAGGGACAGGCAGGAAGCAGTGTGTCAGGCAGTGAGGATAATTTTAAAGACTTGCTGTTACTATTAGTTCCACAAAGGTTCTTTTCAGGACTGGTATCAGTGGTACGGTAATAGGCTTGTACACGTATAATATTCTTTCTTCCAAATATAGAAAGAATATTATACTTGACTGCTGCCCTTCTGCTGCAGTCTGCTAATCATTCACAACTCACTTGTTCCACAAAGCTCTTTATCAGGACTGGTAACTTGGTCTGTCTAGGGTGCTACGGTACATAGGCTTGGGTGCGGTACAGTCTGCTGTTCTGTAAGGACCGCTATCGGTCCACAATACATAGGGTTGCCGTGCACTACTGCTGACCGCTGCCCTATACTGCAGCAGTCCTTCAGCGGTATAGGGACTGACGCACAGTCTGCTAAACACTAATACACAACCTGCTTGGTCCACAAAAGTTCTTATAAGGACTGGTAACTTGGTATAGGGTGCTACGGTACATAGGCCTGAGTGCGTTACAGTCTGCTGTTCTGTAAGGACCGCTATCGGTCCACAATACATAGGGTTGACGTGCACTACTGCTGACCGCTGCCCTATACTGCAGCAGTCCTTCAGCGGTATAGGGACTGACGCACAGTCTGCTAAACACTAACACACAACCTGCTTGGTCCACAAAAGTTCTTATAAGGACTGGTAACTTGGTATAGGGTGCTACGGTACATAGGCCTGAGTGCAGTACAGTCTGCTGTTCTGTAAGGACTGCTATCGGTCCACAATACATAGGGTTGCCGTGCACTACTGCTGACCGCTGCCCTATACTGCAGCAGTCCTTCAGCGGTATAGGGACTGACGCACAGTCTGCTAAACACTAATACACAACCTGCTTGGTCCACAAAAGTTCTTATAAGGACTGGTAACTTGGTATAGGGTGCTACGGTACATAGGCCTGAGTGCAGTACAGTCTGCTGTTCTGTAAGGACCGCTATCGGTCCACAATACATAGGGTTGCCGTGCACTACTGCTGACCGCTGCCCTATACTGCAGCAGTCCTTCATTGGTATAGGGACTGACGTACAGTCTGCTAATCACTAACACACAACCTGCTTGGTCCACAAAAGTTCTTATAAGGACTGGTAACTTGGTATAGGGTGCTACGGTACATAGGCCTGAGTGCGTTACAGTCTGCTGTTCTGTAAGGACCGCTATCGGTCCACAATACATAGGGTTGCCGTGCACTACTGCTGACCGCTGCCCTATACTGCAGCAGTCCTTCAGCGGTATAGGGACTGACGCACAGTCTGCTAAACACTAACACACAACCTGCTTGGTCCACAAAAGTTTTTATAAGGACTGGTAACTTGGTATAGGGTGCTACGGTACATAGGCCTGAGTGCAGTACAGTCTGCTGTTCTGTAAGGACCGCTATCGGTCCACAATACATAGGGTTGCCGTGCACTACTGCTGACCGCTGCCCTATACTGCAGCAGTCCTTCATTGGTATAGGGACTGACGTACAGTCTGCTAATCACTAACACACAACCTGCTTGGTCCACAAAAGTTCTTATAAGGACTGGTAACTTGGTATAGGGTGCTACGGTACATAGGCCTGAGTGCGTTACAGTCTGCTGTTCTGTAAGGACCGCTATCGGTCCACAATACATAGGGTTGCCGTGCACTACTGCTGACCGCTGCCCTATACTGCAGCAGTCCTTCAGCGGTATAGGGACTGACGCACAGTCTGCTAAACACTAACACACAACCTGCTTGGTCCACAAAAGTTTTTATAAGGACTGGTAACTTGGTATAGGGTGCTACGGTACATAGGCCTGAGTGCAGTACAGTCTGCTGTTCTGTAAGGACCGCTATCGGTCCACAATACATAGGGTTGACGTGCACTACTGCTGACCGCTGCCCTATACTGCAGCAGTCCTTCAGCGGTATAGGGACTAAGAGTTTTGTCACAGGGTGATTTAAAAAATGACAGGCAGAGGAAGAGGCAGGCCCTTCCGCAGGGGTGGTAGGGGTAGGGCAGGAGCAACAGCCTTGAGCCAAAGTGGGAAGTTGCAGAAGGTGCGTTCAATTACTTTAAAGGACGCACCAGACTTGGTTGAGTGGCTCACTCAGCCTTATTCTTCTGCACCCTCCTCATCCTCTCGATCTGCACCCTCTTCTTCACTCTCTGCTATGTGCACCCCCAAAGACACTACCACCAACAACACCACCACCACCACATACCTTCCGCTTGAGTGCAAATGGGGGCCTTCATGCTCCAGTGTTTTAATAGGGACCCCCGTATAAAAAGCATGAGGGTCAAGGACCAGTACTGGGTGGCAACGTACTTAGATCCCCGGTACAAACACAAAATGGCGGAAATGTTACCGCCGTCGCAGAGGGCTGTCAGAATGCAGCACTTCCAGGCCTTGCTTCGAGAAATGCTGCATTCTGCTTTTGCGTGCGCTGGCAGAGGAGCAATTCCCACTCCCAGAGAAGGATTTGCGGGTACCAATCCAACAGCGCCTGCAAGAAGAGGCCGGTTTGAAGATGTGTTGGTGACTTCGGATATGAGGTCATTCTTTCAGCCGACCCATCGACAGGTGTCATCCGGATCCAGCATCAGGGAACGCCTAGACCGTCAGGTGTCCGACTACATTGGGTTAACGGCCGATGTGGACGCTCTGAGGAGTGATGAACCCCTAGACTACTGGGTGGGCAGGCTTGACCTCTGGCCAGAGCTTGCCCAATTTGCAATCGAACTGTTGGCTTGCCCCTCATCCAGTGTCCTGTCCGAAAGGACGTTCAGCGCAGCAGGGGGGATTGTGACCGATAAGCGTACTCGCCTAGCTCACGACAGTGTTAACTACCTCACATTTCTAAAAATGAATGAGGCATGGATCTCGGAGGAATTCAACACATGTGATCAGTAGACCATGTATATGTCTATAAACAATTTTTGGAATCAAGCACACAGACCTTCTTAATTCATTTGGCTCACTTCCCTGACCCAAAAAAGCACACCGTACTATATGCCCCTACCCTCCTCTTTGAAGAGGTTGAGCGGTGTCATATTTCTACTGGGGCTGCTTATTATGAGGGGTTCCCACCATCCCTGTGCTGTGCTGACTTCCTCCTGGGTGTTCTTATTATGAGGGGCTCCCACCATCCCTGTGCTGTGCTGACTTCCTCCTGGGGGTTCTTATTATGAGGGGATCACACCATCCCTGTGCTGTGCTGACTTCCTCCTGGGGCTGCTTACGGTGCTGCTGTCAGCGCTGTATGTCACGGAGCTGCTGTCAGCGCTGTATGTCACGGTGCTGCTGTCAGCGCTGTATGTCACGGAGCTGCTGTCAGCGCTGTATGTCACGGAGCTGCTGTCAGCGCTGTATGTCACGGAGCTGCTGTCAGCGCTGTATGTCACGGAGCTGCTGTCAGCGCTGTATGTCACGGAGCTGCTGTCAGCGCTGTATGTCACGGTGCTGATGTCAGTGCTCTGTATTACGGTGCTGCTGTCAGTGCTCTGTATCTCCTGCACCCTCTTGTTTGCCTACCCTGGTCCCTGACCTTCCCTCTCCTCCATTGTCTTCATTAGCTCCATAGTCCTGAATTGTCAGAACAATTTCCCAAATAAAAAAAAAATGCTTGTAGTTATCGATCCCAAATTCACCTCATACATGTATTATGCTATTGTCCAGGTGGTGGGACTACGTGCTACCCCCTAATAATTACCCCGTGGCCGCAAATTCGACCTAAAGGTTTGCGAAATTCGCCTCCCATTGAAGTCAATGGAGCCCGCGGCGAACGGTCGTTTTCGCGAACGTTTGTGTCCGTTCGCGTTTCGCGTTCGCGAAACGTCCCGTCGGAAGTTCGTCCATCACTATCCGGGAGGCCTTGCAGAAAGGTCTGTGCAACGCGTTCCCAGAGACTGGGAGGTTACAAACTCCTGGTCCTGGACAACGTGTTGCTGAGGCATCGGTCAGAAGGAGCGGTGGAGAAGGTGGCCGTCTGACTGATGCTTTCAGACAATTTTTTAGTCCGCAGCCCCAAGGTATGATCGGTTCCAGCACCCATCGCCAACGTCTGATTTACATGGTGCAGGAATACCTAGGGGCAAGGTCAGACTTGGACACCTTTCCCACTGAAAATCCTCTGGCTTACTGGGTCTTGAGGATGGATCACTGGCCAGAGCTTGCACAGTATGCAATTGAGCTACTGGCCTGTCCTGCATCCAGCGTTCTTTCGGAACGCACCTTCAGTGCTGCTGGTGGCTTTGTTACCGATCACAGGGTGTGCCTGTCCACCGAATCAGTTGATCGACTGACCTTCATCAAGATGAATCAGTCTTGGATCACCCACAGCTACCAAGCACCTGAAGCTGATGTAACAGAATAATTTTTTTTGAAATATCACATCCCTTCAAGACTGCCTATGCTGATGCTGAGTGACTGTCCTATTATGTTGATTGTCTATCCTCTTCCTCCTCCGCTGATATGTTGGAAGAACATTTCTGGTTCTGGTTGATGCCATCAGCCCAATTTTTCTGCCCCTGTTTAACAGGGACGTTTAATTACAATTTTTGATGCAATGCTTTGCAGCAGGGCTAATTCCTGCAATAAAAGTAGAGTATATGGCAGAGGTTGCAGTGTGGTGGCACCAGCACCAGTGCCTAAGGCCCAATTTTTCTGCCCCTGTTTAACAGGGGCGTTTAAGTACAATTTTTGATGCAATGCTTTGCAGCAGGGCTAATTCCTACAATAAAATTTGAGTATATGGGAGAGGTTGCAGTGTGGTGGCACCAGCAGCAGTGCCTAAGGCCAAATTTTTCTGCCCCTGTTTAACAGGGACATGTAATTACAATTCTTGATATAATATTTCACAGGAGGGCCCGTTCCTGTGCCCACCCAGAGTAACGGTGAGGACTTATAGTGTTGTGGCACCAGCACCACAACCACCAAAGGTCAATTTTTCTACCACTGTTCAACAATGGCATGTAATTACAATTCTTGATATAATCGTTCACAGCAGGGCGCTCCAGCGCCCACCAAGAGTCACTTTGAGGGCTTACAATGTTGTGTCAAAACCAACACCTTGTTCCGCCATTTCTGCAGAGCATATAGGGCAGGCCCCTACTTTCAAACATCCAATTTACAAACATCTCCTACTTGCAAACAGAAGGAGACAACAGCAAGTGAGATGAAAAAAGATGGACGACAAAACAAATTATACAGGGGTGATAACCCTTCCCTATGTTTTCCAAAAAGCTTAAAAATAGTTTTTTTGACTGGAGCTACACTTTAAAAATGTACCAGTTGAAAATTACAAACAGATTCAACTTAACACAACAAGCCTACACAGTCCCTGTCTTGTTTGCACCGCCTGTATACTGCTGTTCTGAGTATATAGGGCCTGGGGGCCACACACATTTCTTTTTTTTAATATGGGTACGGGGTTCCCCTTAATATGCGTACAAGACCCAAATAGGCTGGTAATGGGCAGGGAGGGCTACCCATGCCATTTTTCTCAATGATTTTCAACCATATTGCAGGAACCAGATATAACATTAAAACCGCAAGCAGTTTTAAATGGTGTTATTTCCGTTTAATGTCATTTTGTGCAGGGACTGTTCTAAACACGGGAAACATGTGGCACTTCACAGGCATACTACAGACACCCCCCAGGCACCATATTTAAAGGAATATTTCACTTTTTTTTTTCACTTTAATCGTCATTAAAATCAGTGCTCCCGCCAAAACTGCCATTTTTAAAAACATTTTAGGCATTGACCTATGTCCCCTGGGGCAGGAGCCAGGTCCCCAAACCCTTTTTAGGACAGTATCTTGCATATTAGCCGTTAAAATTAGCACTTTTAATTTCGAACGTTCGAGTCCCATAGACTTCAATGGGGTTCTAAAGTTCGTTCGAATTTGGGGTCCGTTCGAAAGTTCTGGTGCGAACCGAAACCGGGGGTGTTCGGCTCATCCCTAGTCAGAACCCATGAATCAGACTGCGACAGAAGTGCAGTTAAATCTCACTTGTTTAATAATAATAATAAAAAAAAAGGCAAACAGAGTAAACGTAGTCAAAACATAGCCAGCGTTCAGGAACAGGAACAGATAGTCAGACAAGCCAAAACGTCAGGGAACCAGAGAACAGAGTAAGGAACAGCAAGCAGGATCTGGGGCCAGAAGGAATGTCAGCCAAGCAAGTCTTTAACAGGAACACAGGAGAGCGTCTCTGGAGATGTTGACCAAGACGAAGGCAGAGATCATCTGGGTTGGAGGGCTTAAGTAGGCAGGACTTACGAGCAGGATATCATCAACAGGTGAGTCACTGTGGAGAGATAGGTGCCGGAAATTAGCTGACAGTTGAGTGGCCAGCTCAGAGAAGGAAGGGCTGAGCCCAGCCCTGACAGTACCCCCTCCTCAACGACCCCTCCCCCTTAGAGGACCTCCAGGCTTGAGGGGAAAACGTCTATGGAAAACACGGAGGAGGACAGAGCGTTCCTCCGGACCAAACCCTTTCCAACGCACTAGGTACTGTATGTGCTTACGGGAGTCAACAATGGACTGTACTTCATACTCCTCATAGTTCTCAACCTGAACAGGTTGAGGACGTGGCATGAGGTGGTAAAGCGGTTGCAGACCAACGGTTTTAATAAGGAAACATGAAATATGTAGCACGAACCCCCGAAGGAGCTGCTGGTTAGATTTGGGCTTACCGTTACCTTCTGTTCTCCTAGCTTCACGTCTAGGGGTGTCCCGTGGTAGATGGCCCAGTAACTCGCGAGACCGACAACAGATCCACTTGAATGGATTTTATTTGCAAAACGTAGACAATGAACAGTCTCTTAAACTGGGATCAGAGGGTTGGAAAGGAAGTTCGGGTACTCTTAGTGTCAAAGTCAAAATGTTGAAGAACTTGCTTACTTTGACTGCATCCAGAGAATAGCCATTCGCAACTGGATGATCACTCAGGTTGGACAGTCCCTCTCTCACAAGGCCTAGCAGCCAACAAGGTGGTTACTCAGGAACAAGTCTCTGCCACAGACGTTGTTGTAGAACACGTAAAGAAACGAAACTTGAAGAATACTCGTAGGATACCTGGATCTCTCAGCCAGCTTGGCGATATCCACGAGACCAGATTCTCTTGGGTACTTCAGCCCTTCCAGGCTCTTACTAAGAAACCAATCCGTACGTGGTCTTCTTCTGAAGAGTCCTCCCCTGGAATGCTAAAAGTCACTGGGTCATTCCCAAACCGGAGACGGCACCCAACCACCTCAGAATCCTCCTTTCGTTTCCTTGCCTCGGGCTAGCCAGCCCCGAGACATCAAGATCTTGTGGATCCGCACCCCAGGCCATAGCCTTCCTGGGGACTGGTCAGGAGGACCAGGACCATGAACTCAGTACATCCTTCTGGACCAGAACCCCGAACCACATGACATCCGCATCTTAAATACCCTCTCCCAGAAAACACAGCAAGAACGCCACTCCCACTGGGCTGGCTCCGAGAGAGAGAGTAACTTAAGCACCTAACCAGACCATAGTTCTATGCCTGCCAGAAGAGACAGTGCCCCCTGTGGCCAGTCTGAACATCTCATAGTCCAGTCAGACTGATGCTGAAGTCTAAATTTAGACAATTGTACCCAAACCAAACTGCAGTTAAGGCATAAATTTAACTTTGAAAAACGCATAGCGCGTGCTTTTCAGGAGTCGCCGCTACAAATACATTTGAGAAACGCATATTAGAAGGAAGGTCTAATGCGTAAGCCACCGGGTTAATCCTTCACATGTTCTCTTGGGCCCCCCCCCCCCACTAAAGTGGCGGAACGCCAGGGCCCCATCACAACAGCGACCTTTGCCACCTTAGGAGTTCCACCACTGTTGTGGGGGACAGTGCTGGAAATGTGGTAAGTGTTGCAGTTAGAGTTTATAGATTTTTTTTTTATATTATTTTAACAAAGTTTGATCAATTAATTAATCAATTTAAAAAAAAAAATCTTTCCCTGGAGTTGGGCTTTAAATAAATTTATAGGGGAGCAGGCATAGGCCAGGCAGCAGATTTTTGGTTGTCCAAAAAAAGAAAATCATTATAGGAAAAAAGTCAAGGATCAGTATGTCTCCGCCATTAGAGGCCATAGGAACGTTTAGATAGAAGGCTTCCAAAGAAGGAGGAAAAAAAAAAAAAAAAACTTTGATGTGAAATTTCTGCAAGGGTGGCGGTTTTTCTCAAAGTGCCGAAGCAACGATCGCAGATAAGCTGGAGCTCCTCCAGTGCAATTTTATTTTATCGCCACGCATCAGAAAAACATATATGTAATAAAGACTTGTTTTTCTATCATTCTGGCCGCGGATCGGCCTTTCTGTATTTAAAGTGAAAACCTCGAAGGAGATCACAGAGGAAGATACACTTCACCGCTACATTATGGTGTGTGACAAGTGTTTATGTTCCGCTATAATCGCACTACGATCCGCATTCCTCCCGCTATCTACAGCGCGGAACCTTCCCACAATTACATTAGAACGCCAGAGCCATTTACTGTCTGACTAACGCGCCAAGAGTGAAGCGAGCGCGAAACACGCCATCTAATGCCGGTCAACCCAACCCAACCCAAGAGAGGCATAAACCCGAAATGCGATACCTAATGCTTATCACCTGCACCATGAGGCCTAGACATGCGCACTGCCAACAAAAATTTGTTCGTTTTTGTTTTCGTTTCATTCTTTTTTTTTTTTTCATTTTTCGGGTCATTCAATATGAGCGCAATTCGTAAATTAAAAAATTTGTAAATTCTCTAAATTCTCAAAATTCTTAAATTCGTAAATTCAAAAAATTCGTCAATTCGAAAATTGGTAAAATTCCAAAATTAGTCAATTCCTAAATTCATAAATTCGTAAAATTCAACCATTCATAAATTCCTGAATTCAAAAATTCCCAAATGCTCAAATTCTTAAATTCGTAAATTCATAAAATTCAAAAATTCCGAAATTCGAAAATAAGAATAAGAAAGAAAGTCCAAAAATTTGAAAGATCGAAAATACGAAAATTCTAAATAATAACTAACTAACTAATAACTAACTATTAAATTATAGGTATTGGAATTTCCTTTCAAATTTGTCAAATTTATGGGAAGTTACGAATTATCCAAAATAACAAAAGCCGCATCTAAACGAATGGAACTGATCAAATTAATAATAAATAATAAAACGTTATTATGATTATTATTGTTATTTTTTATTATTAATTTGTTATTTAATATTATATATATATATATATATATATATATATATATATATATATATATATATATATATTATATTGTAAATTTGAAAGGAAATTCCAATACTTATAATTTAATGGTTAATTAATTTTTTCAGAGTGTTATTTATTATTATTTACTCGTTGCGTTCCATTCGTTTAGATACATCATTCGTTATTTCGGATAATTCATAACTTATTATTTATTATTATTATTCATTCGTTACGTTCCATTCATTCAGATGCGTCATTCGTTATTTCGGATAACTCGTAACTTCGTATAAATTGGTATTCGTTATGTTCACTAACAGCCAAATTTGAAAGGAAATTCCAATACCTATAATTCAATAGTTAGTTATTATTTCAGATTTTCGAATTTTCAGGTTTTCGAATATCGAATACCGAATTTACAAATTTTTGAATTTAAGAATTGACAAATTTTTGAATTTACGAATTTTAGAATTTACAAAATTACGAATTTTCAAATTGACAAAATTAGTAATTTCAAAAATTAGCAAATTCTAAAAATTAGTCAATTCGAAGTTCGGAAACCTGACAATTAAAAAATCAGAAATAATAACTAACCATTAAATTACAGGTATTGGAATTTAAATATTTGAATTTTACGATTATTCAGAAAAATCCATTAAAACGGGTTTTCATTAATTCGGATGTTTAAAAAACGAATACGGAAGGAAACAAATTGCACATGTCTAATGAAGCCCATATTGGGAACTGCAGGCAGAATCGCCGCAAATTCTGCACGCAATTCCAAAATGCATGGAAATTGCACGTGGTGCGCATTTGGGTGCCATTCATTCTAAATAGCACCTCAAAACGTGGCGTGATTTTGCTGCGATTGATCCTGAGACGCAATCGCAGGAAAAACGCACTTTCACAAATCGCATGAAGTTTGTCACCAAAAAAAAAAAAAAAGGAGCAGGAGTTTATTTTGGGTGACAAACAAGCGTTAAAGTGAATAGGCCTAAAAAAGCCTAAAAAAAGAAGCTTAAAAAAGAAAAACCAATGCAGCCACCACATCTAATGATTGGTAAGGTAAGCTAAGCTGCAATATTTTTACATTTCTCTTGGTTTTGGGTTTCATTTGACGTGCGCGATTTGTTTCTTTCCAAATCTAAATTCAAACAAATTTTTTCAAATTGATTTTGAAATCGAATTTGAAAAACAAGAATAAAGTAAAATGGCATAGAAAATAAAGGAATAGAATAGAATAAAAAAAGATAGAATAGAGTAAATTAGAATAAAATGGAAAAAAATAAAAGAATAGAATCAAATATACTAGAAAATAAAGGAATAGAATAGAATAAAAAAAAGAAAATAATAAAATAGAGTAAATCAGAATAAAATGGAAAAAAATAAAAGAAGAGAATCAAATATACTAGAAAATAAAGGAATAGAGTAACTCCTCGGAATGACCCACTCTGATATTCAGTCTCATCAGGGATGCCAAGTCCCCCAAAGGATTTATGCTCCTGCAGTCCTACTCCTGAGTCGGCATCCCTTGAGAGTGACGGGATGTGGGGAAAGAGATGTTGGGCACTTGGGTGGTGAACAGTGGGAAGATCCATGCCCCGGCCCGTAATCTACATGCAAGGCACCAGACACATACATGGATTTCAATGTTTCTTTTTTTTTCTTTCCGAAGCACGTGATTAAAGCCTGAGGCTCTAAACTACTTATGGTAGTGGTGGTAAGAAATATTCAGCAACATTTTAAAAATAATTTCTTTTTATTTTACTAGTTTGGGGTAATTGATAATAAAAAAAAAAAAAAAAAAATCAGGAGCAGGGTGGATTTGATTTAAATCAAGTTAATTTAAATCACGATTAAAAACATGATTTAAATCATCTTTAGATAGATTTTTACTCCAAAAGCATTTTATTAAAATAAATTTGATAAAAATTCAAAAAAATCGATTTAAATAAAAAATGTAAAAAATCTGATTTAACCACTTGCTTTCTTTTGGTGGTATTTGGTCACCTCTGGGGGTTTTTATTTTTTACTAAACAAACAAAAAAAGACAGAAATGTAAAAAAAAAAAAACGTTTCATAGTTTGTTATAAAATTTGGCAAACGGGTCATTTTTCTCCTTCATTGATATTCGCTGACGAGGCTGCATTGACGGGCACTGGTGGGCTGCACTGATGAGCACAGATAAGGCGACACTGATAGGCACTGACAAGATGGCACTGATGGGCCCTAAAGGGTGGCACTGATAGATGTCACTGATGGATGGCACTGGTGGGCACTGATGAGAACTGGTAGGTGGCACTCATGGGCACTGGTAGGTGGCACTGATGAGAACTGGTAGGTGACACTCATGGGCACTGGTAGGTGGCACTGATGGGCACTGGTGAGAACTGGTAAGTGGCACTGATGGGCACTGGTAGGTAGCACTGATGGGCACTGGTATGTGGTATTGATAGGCAGCACTGGTGATGAGGCACTGATTGGTGACATTTATAGGTGGCACTGATGGGCACTGATGAGAACTGCTAGGTGGCACTGATGGACACTGGTAGGTGGCACTGATGGGCACAGATGATAACTGATGAGTGGCACTGATGGGCACTGGTAGGTGGCACTGATGAGAACTGGTAAGTGGCACTTATGGGCACTAGTAGGTGGCTCTGATGGGCACTGGTATGTGGTATTGATAGGCAGCACTGGTGATGAGGCACTGATTGGTGACATTTATAGGTGACACTGTGGGCACTGATGGGTGGTACTGTGGGTACTGGTAGGTGGCACTGGTGGGCACTGATCAGTGGTGCTGGTGGGCACAGAAGCCTCTGCAGAGGCTCTCCACGATCGGGACTGATGTCCCTCTCTCAGCTGGCGGTGATCAGCTCCCCCCCCCCCCCCCCGCGCTACCAGCACAAGGAGAAAAAATAGGCGATTACCGACTCTGTTTACGTCACATGAATGGCTGTCATTGGCTGACAGCTGATCACCTGGTAAGGGGTCAGGATCGACTCTAAGTCCCCTTTCACACTGGGGCACTTTGCAGGCTCTAAAGTGCTAAGAATAGCGCCTGCAAAGCGCCCTGAAAGAGCCATGAAAGAGCCGCTCCGTGCACTCCAACGTGAAAGCCCTGAGGGCTTTCACACTGGAGCGGTGCGCTTGCAGGATGGTCAAAAAAGTCCTGCAAGCCGCATCTTTGGAGCGCTGTAGGAGCGATGTATTTACCGCTCCTAAAGCGCCCCTTCCCATAGAAAACAATGGGGCGGCGCTCCAAACCCGCCTGCAAAGCGCCGCCGCAGCAGCGCATTGCAGGCGGCCCTTTTTCTGGCACTAGCGGGGGTTAAAACTGCCCTGATAGCGGCCGATCAGTGTCGCTAAAACGCCGGTAAAGCGCTGCTAAATATAGCGCCGCTTTACCGCCAGCGCGCTGAGTGCCCCAGTTTGAAAGGGGCCTTACTACGATCTGTGATCAGCTGACTCTCATAGACGCGCTGATCACAGAGCGCGCCGCTCGAGGCAGGCAGCTCAACGACGGGAGGACGTCTATGGGCACCCTCCCGGCAAATTAGGTCTGCGCTGTACCCGTATATCAGCTATAGCGCGAACAGGAGGTTTTTTTTTTTATTTTTTTTTATCATTAATTTATTTCAACCCTAATCAGGAGATATTCATTATCATTTACCACCAAATGAAAGCCCAATAGCATTTTATTAAAATAAATTTGATAAAAATCAAAAAGAAATCAGATGTAAATAAAAAAAAAATCAGTTTAAAAAAAAATAAAAAAAAAAATAAAAAGATTTTCCTGGTGCCTCCATGGCAGCATACCTGTGACAAGCTCTGCCTTGGCTCCTCCCTCAGGACTAGTGAATAGTATAAAAGAAAAGGTTAGTACAGCCCCCGCATTCTCCTTTTTTTCCTCATACCTCATGGCAGTGAATCCTGGTCGGCGTCCTTACCTTCTGCATTCGGCAGCGTCCGTCCGGGTTCAAGCCTCTCCCGGACGCAGTTCCTTCTCTTGGGCAGCTAAATGCGCTAATAAGGTTGGAAGTCCCTTCTGTAGGATCTTTTGGGACAAGCAGTTTGTCTCTTAAGTAAGAGCTTTACCTGCAGTACGGGCATTCAGGCTTTAGTTCATGGCAGCAGAGGTGGCAGCTTTTCCCTGTTCTTGAGACTCGTTTTCGTTTTCTGGTCTCCCCTGTCTCCCTCTCTTTCTCTTTCCTCTCCAGCACCCTGGTTGTTCCCTGGCTCCCATTCCTTTTAGAGGCCCCCCCCCCCTCCTTCCCCCTTGCGTCTGTCATTCCCACTCACTAGGGGCCGCGCGCGGCGAGCCTCTGGTGCTTTATTGTCGCTCGGCGTTCCCCGCCGTCGTCTGTGCATGCGCCGGCGGGTCGTATGTTTCGACGGTTCGTCTCGACGCTCGGCGCATGCGCGGTAGCTTCGGAGGGTTTGGCGGCCATTTTTACTGAGGGCGAAATGTCCACTTTGCCCTCAGAGTGGCTGGGGTGGAGCACAAGCGTGCCTCCACTCCCCCTCCTCCTATTTTATGCCTGTGGCTGACAAGAGAACTACACTCTGGACTTCCAGGCTATTCCCACCGCTGTTAAAGGTAAGGCATGTCTTAATGCTTGTAGATGCATTTTGTCTTTTATATATATTGCTGGAGGACATTTTATTTTGTCATTGGAATTTCCGAAAAAAAAAAAAAAAAAAAAAAAAAAAAGCACACAGTAGTAAGGGGGGAAAATCGTTACTTCTGTAGGCAAATTCCCTTCTTTTCCTTGTAAATTAGTGCATGACCAGTCGACGCCCCTCCTCTGACTCTTTCCTAGCTGTTACCTCTGCTAAGCCGCCTAATATGAGCCTTTCGCCGCCCGCTCAAGATCCTACTCTACTCCCAAGGTAAGGACCTACGTCCAGGTAAGTTTAAAAAAAAAAAAAAAAGAGTGCACTAAGGACGGTACTTTTGTATTTCAGTCCTGTACGCCAGAAGATGTCTAAGAAGACCTCAAGGCGATACGAAGATGAGGATGACTCCTGTCACAGTAGAGTCAGATCGCCCAGACATGGGACTTACAGAAGTGGCAGAAAAGCTTCGGCCAAGAGGCGCCGTCACTCACGTTCCCCGAGACCTAGACCTACTAGATGTCAGGCCTGCGGTGGCACCCCGCTTCCGGACAAACTAATTTGTCGAGATTGCCTTAGAGACTATGCAGCAGACAGAGAGTCTGAGGGCCTACAAGTGCCAGATCTCCTTAAAAAGGCAGTAAAGGTTGGTCGCCACAATGCCAATGCAACAACCGGCATCCCCTTCTCAGGAGCAGGCGGCTGAGGCCTCCATGCCCAGGCCGTCCACGAGTGGAAGTTTTTGTCCGTTCCCTGCCTCCTCCTCTAGGCATCAGGACGAAATGGCCGTTTCAGAGGATTCCTCAGATGACCCAGATGCCTCTGGCTTTGCCTTTGCCTTGGTCCGGCCTTATGTGCAAGCTGTTAAACAAGCGATCGGAAGCGGATTCCGCAATACTGGAGGGCCCTCCAGTGGTCGATGCCGCAGTAGTAAGGCTGGCCAAAAATGTCTCTTTGCCCATGGAAGATTCAACTTCCTTCAAGGACCCTCTGGATAGGAGGATGGACCTTGACCTTAAGAAAGCCTATCAGATGGCAGCCAATGCCTGTAAACCTGCGATAGCCCTGACATCAGTGTCCAACGCATTACGCGTTTGGACGGATAATATAGAGTCGGCAATCCAATAGGACATCCCTAAGGAAGATATAATCAAGGCGTTGGATGAGCTGAAGCTCTCAGCAGACTTCATTGGGGAGTCCGCCATCGACTCAATTCGTTGCTCCGCAAGAGCAATGCTTCACTCAGTAATGGCCAAGAGGGCACTGTGGCTAAAACCGTGGGCAGCGGACGTTGCCTCAAAGCAAAACTGGTGCAAGATACCTTTTGACGGTAAAGCCTTGTTTGGGGAGAAACTTGACAAGGCCATCTCTCAGGTTACTGGCGGAAAGTCAGGCCTACTTCCCCAAGACAGGCGATCCAGACGTTTCAGATCATCCGCACCAAGGTTCCAATACTCCAAAAATAGGGACTACCGCCAATCCAGACAAGGGAAAGGCTTCAGGCACAACTGGAAAAGCACAGAGTCTACGCTTCTCAAGTCCAGGAGGTAGAGGCCAGTACCCACCCCACAGGATCCATCAAAATCCTTTTGACGCCAGGCCAGCCCAAGTGATCCCTGTGGGGGCCAGGTTGAAACAGTTCTCAAAGATTTGGGAACAAAAATGCAGGGATCCTTGGGTAGTTGCAACAGTCAAACACGGTCATTTCTGGTCTTTCCTAGAAAAACCTCCCAAGGACTTTTTTTCCCCGAC
This sequence comes from Lithobates pipiens, assembly GCF_037356315.1. Lineage (NCBI taxonomy): Eukaryota > Metazoa > Chordata > Amphibia > Anura > Ranidae > Lithobates > Lithobates pipiens. The sequence continues at coordinate 12,812,690 of NW_027507758.1, read as the reverse complement.
AAGGGTATCAAGATCTCCTCAGAAAGCGGAAGCTCTAAAGCAATTTCTTCTTTCCCTACAGGAGCAACGAGCAGTAGTTCCAGTGCCTCCATCCGAGAGATTTTTAGGTTTCTATTCCACCCTGTTTCTAGTCCCCAAGAGAAACGGAGGGTGGAGACCCGTGATAGACCTAAAGAGGCTAAATCGCTATATCTTTCTGGAAAAATTCAAGATGGAGTCTCTACAGACGATTATTCGCGTAGTCCAACCAGGGGATTGGATGTTGTCAATAGACCTGCAAAACGCTTACTTACACATACCTATACTCCCTACGTTCCAGAAATACCTGAGATTCGCGGTGGGGCAAGTACATCTGCAATTTCAGAGCCTTACATTTGGCCTCTGCACGTCACCAAGAGTCTTTACAAAGACCCTGATTGCCATCATAGCACCTCTGAGAGAATTGGGGCTCCGGGTGTATCACTATCTGGACGACCTTCTACTCCTGGCGAAGGACCCAACCCAGTTATTGGAACACAGGGATATCCTGTTGACAACACTAGTGGATTTTGGATGGAAGATAAACCACGAGAAAAGTCTCCTCTCTCCGACTCAAGAGATGGTCTATCTGGGAGCCCTGTTCAATACAATGAGCGGAACGGTGTCTCTCCCACCTCAGAAGGTATCTTCCATTGTCCAACAGATGAAGAAGGTGAGCTCGAGATCCTACCTGACAGCCTCAAATTGTTTGAGCCTGATAGGACGGATGTCATCATGCATCCCTATGGTCCCCTGGGCCCACTGGCATTTGAGACATTTTCAGCTGGAGTTCTTAAGACTGTGGAACAGACGATGTCTATCCCAACCCATACACCTGACGACCCGGATGCTCAGGAGTCTACATTGGTGGATGAAGAGACAGTCGCTTCCGAAGTCTTGCCCGCTAGGGCATGTCGACTGGATCATAATTACTACCGATGCCAGCGCAGCTGGTTGGGGAGCACATTCCAACCAGACCTCAGTACAAGGAAGATGGTCCTTCAATGCAGCCGGCATGGTGTCCAATGTCCTGGAGCTCAGAGCGGCCTATCTTGCACTACTAGCCCTGGAGTTCGAGTTTTCGGGCAAACCAGTTCTCCTCAGGATGGACAACAGGGCCGCGGTATCCTATGTGCACCGACAAGGGGGAACACGCAGCAGATCTCTCCTGAACGAGGTGGAGCCCATATTCCTCTGGGCCGAAAGGAATCTGAAGGACCTGAGGGCAGTCTATCTGCCCGGCCATCTCAACTCAAGGGTGGACGGCCTTTCCCGCAGATTCGCAGATACCAACGAGTGGTCCTTACACCCGGAAATCTTCAGCTGGATAGTGATCCAGTGGGGGCCACTCGAGCTAGACCTCTTTGCGACAGCATCCAACACCAAACTTCCAAGGTTTATCTCGAGGTTTCCGCACCCCCAGGCGGAGGCAACAGATGCCCTCTTAGCCCCTTGGGCATGCGATCGGGCCTACGCTTTTCCTCCGCGGCCCCTCATACCGAGGTTCCTGTCAAGACTCATGAGGGAGACATCGACGGTGATAGCGATTCTACCATACTGGCCAAGAAGGCCCTGGTTCCCTACGGCAATGGATTTGAGCACCAGTCCTCCAGTCAAGGTTCCAATAGTACCCCTCCCCCTGTCGCAAGGATGCCACATCCACCCAGATCCCCGCAGGCTGGACCTTCACATCTGGCAACTGAAAGGAAAAGGTTGCAAACCCTGGGGTGCTCCGACAAAGTGATCGCAACCCTGCTCAAAGCGAGAAAACCATCCACGAACAACATATACGATAAAGTATGGAACAAGTTCAGGGCCTTCATGCTTGATAGAAACTGTGACCCAGGTTCCCCTTCGTCATCTCAAATTCTTGAGTTCTTACAGGCAGGCCTGGACCTAGGTCTTGCGTTAGGTACATTGAAGGTACAGGTGTCAGCGATCTCAGCAGCAACCAGTAAAAGATGGGCGGAGGATCCATTGTTAATCCAATTCTTTAAGGCCGTCAGGAAGATCCGACCACCAACCAAACAATCTTTTCCCACTTGGGACCTTAAGGTCATCCTGGAGTCCTTAGCCAATCCACCCTTTGCCCCTTCGAACTCAGCATCGCTTTGGAATCTAACTTTAAAATTAGCCTTTCTGATAGCCATAACCTCCGGCAGACGGGTGTCAGAGCTCCAAGCCTTGGGAGCAGATCAGGATCACATTATATTTTACCCAGATAGAGTGGAACTCAGAACAGTACGAGGGTTCATTCCCAAGGTCGCTTCATCCTTGAGCATGTCAGAACCCTGGGCACTCCCAACATTTTCTGAACAGGACTCTGTCGCTCTTCATGAATTAGACATCGCCTCCACTCTGAAATGTTATCTGCAAGCCACAGCTTCATTCCGGGCTTCCATCAGACTGTTCATAATTCCTTGGGGAAAATACAAAGGAAAGGAGGCATCAGCCAGAACGATCGCCTCATGGATCGTCAAACTCATCCACAAGGTGTACAGGACAAAGGGACTAGAGACCCCTTCGGCGGTCAGGGCGCACTCCACAAGAGCGGTTTCTGCCTCTTGGGCGGCAAGAGCGAATGTGTCGATCGAAACTATTTGTCGGGCAGCGACCTGGTCGTCCCAACACACATTCCTGAAACATTACAGGGTGGACCCAGGAGCTCTCTCCTCAGTGGAGTTTGGCAGACAGGCAGTCACTTCGGCCTTCGCCTCTTCTAAATAATAAATTCTTTAAATAAACCTCTAAGCATTACCCCACCCGTCTCAGCTAGTTATTTGTCACAGGTATGCTGCCATGGAGGCACCAGGAAAACAGAAAATTGTACCATACTTACCGTAATTTTCTTTTCCTGGTGCCTATCCATGGCAGCATACATTCCCACCCTCGGTATTCTATATTAACGAGAATGCGGGGGCTGTACTAACCTTTTCTTTTATACTATTCACTAGTCCTGAGGGAGGAGCCAAGGCGGAGCTTGTCACAGGTATGCTGCCATGGATAGGCACCAGGAAAAGAAAATTATGGTAAGTATGGTACAATTTTCTGTTATTTCATCATTGATTTGATCAATCATTGATTTTTATCCACCCTGATCAGGAGATATCCATTATCATTGACCACCAAATAAAAGTCCAATACTCCGAAAGCATTTTATTAAAATAAATTTGATAAAAATCAAAAAAAAAAAAAAATCGGATTTAAATAAAATAAAAAATCTGTTTTAAATAAAAAAAAAAACTATTATTTATTTATTTTTAAATCATGAATGCCCGATACTCCAAAAGCATTTTATTAAAATAAATGTGATAAAAATCAAGAAAATTGGATTTAAATCAAAAAATCAATTTTAAATAAAAAAAACAATTCTTTTTTTAAATTGTTTGCTTAAATCATTGATTTATATCCACCCTGTTCAGGAGATACCCATTATCATTTACCACCAAATGAAAGCCCAAGCATTTTATCAAAATAAATTTGATAAAAATCTAAAAAATCTGATCTAAATAAAAAAAATAAAAAAACGATTATTTATTTTTATTTTTTGCTTAAATCATTGATTTATATCCACCCTGATCAGGACATATCCATTTACCACCAAATGAAAGCCCAATACTCCAAAAGCATTTTATTAAAATAAATTTGATAAAAATCAAAACAATCATATTTAAATTAAAAAAATCAGTTTTAAATAAAAAAACAAAACAAAAGAAAGTTTTTCTTTTATTATTGATTTATATCCACCCTGATCAGGAGATATCCATTATCATTTACCCCCAAATGAAATCCTGATACTCCAAAAGTATTTTATTAAAATTTGATTGTAAAAAAATGGATTTAAATAAAACAAAAATCAATTTTAAATTTTAAAAAAATGATTATTTATTTTCATTTTTTAAATTAAATCATTGATTTATATACACCCTGATCAGGAGATATCCATTATCATTTACCACCAAATGAAAGCCCGATACTCCAAAAGCATTTTATTAAAATAAATTTGATTAAAAAAAAAATGAATTTAAATAAAAAAAAACAATTTTAAATTAAAAAAAAATGATTATTTATTTTCATTTTTTTCTTAAATCATTGATTTATATACACCCTGATCAGGAGATATCCATTATCATTTACCACCAAATGAAAGCCCGATACTCCGAAAGCATTTTTATTAAAATAAATTTAAATGAAAAAAAATGGATTTAAATAAAACAAAAATCCATTTAAATTTGAAAAAAAAAATCAAAAAAAAAATCGTATTTCAATTAAAAAAAAAATATTATTTATTTTTATTTTTTGCTTAAATCATTGATTTATATCCACCCTGGTCAGGAGATATTATATTATAATTTACCACCAAATTAAAGCCCAATACTCCAAAAGCATTTTATTAAAATAAATTTGATAAAAATCCCCCAAAAAAATTGGATTTAAATAAAATAAAAAACATTTACATTTAAAAAAAAAAAAAGATTATTTATTTTTATTTTTTGCTTAAATCATTGATTTATATCCACCCTGATCAGGAGATATCCATTTACCACCAAATGAAAGCCCAATACTCCAAAAGCATTTTATTAAAATAAATTTGATAAAAATCAAAACAATCATATTTAAATTAAAAAAATCAGTTTTAAATAAAAAAACAAAACAAAAGAAAGTTTTTCTTTTATTATTGATTTATATCCACCCTGATCAGGAGATATCCGTTATCATTTACCCCCAAATGAAATCCTGATACTCCAAAAGCATTTTATTAAAATAAATTTGATAAAAATCCCCAAAAAAAATTGGATTTAAATAAAAAAAAAACATTTACATTTAAAAAAAAAAAATGATTATTTATTTTCATTTTTTTTCTTAAATCATTGATTTATATTCACTCTGATCAGGAGATATCCATTATCATTTATCACCAAATGAAAGCCCAATTTGTCTTGAAAAAAAAAAAAAAAAAGGCGCGGTATAATCCACCCCGGATGTACAAAGCAGTTGCGATGATAAGCACGGTTTTTCTACCACGTGTCAAAGTTGCAAAATTGCGCTTAGGCATTAAAGATTTGTTTTACCCTTAGGCGCGAACGGGGTTAATCACGGGGGGCTTGTATTATGGCCACTAGATGGAGCTGCGGAGCATAAGAGATAAATACTGCACTGTACATCTTCATAAGAGGAAAGCGGCTCTGGCAGCGAAAGGGTTACCTACCCAAGAAAACACGATCTCTAACATAAGTTGTCATCGATCCATATCAAAGTCTCCAGAATTTTTTTAATTCTGTTTTTGGACTCCTTGTTGGGAGGAGAGGGGGGGAGGGGGGGGTCGTTTGCATAAGGATTTATATATATTTTTTTTTACGTGCGTCAGCCGCGCGTAGCGCCACGTGTGTCCTGGTGGCGGGTTCACGTTGCCTGTGAAGTGTTGATGGGATGTAGGAATAATAAGAGCGAAGCTGATAAAAAAAAATAAAAATACGAATGGAAAAAGCGAGATCTCTGTGCCAGAGCTAATACTACGCATCTGCTGGCCGTTGCCGGCGAATCTCCTGATTCTATCTATAGATTACGAGCCGCGCTCCTCATGCTCAGCTCAAGGAGATAAAGGAATAAATCGGCCCCCGCAATAAAAACCTGCTGAATGTTACAAACTCTCCATCTGGGATCCCTCTGCCACCCCAACCTCCCCCCCCTTTTTTTTTACAGCACAACTTTCTTTTGCTGGGGCTCCAAGACCGATTGCTAATAAAAAGGAACCTTGGTGGGGGGGTGGGGGGGGGTCGTTATGGCTAGACGAGAGAAGTGCCGGGATATAAATCCCGGCATGGAAAGCAACAATATTTATAATGGAGCATCGTACAAGGATAGTAGAGGTGGCCACAGGGGCCCCATGAGGCTATAGGGGACCTCTGTATTTGTGCCCCCCCCCCCCCACCAAATCCATACCAGACCCTTATCCAGGGCTGGACTGGGACAGAAATTTGGCCCTGGACTTCATCCAGACCGGCCCACTTACATTTTGAGTGTCCCATCAGCACCCCTTAATTCAGAGTGTCCCATCAGCACCCCCTTACATCAGAGTGTCCTATGAGCAGCCCCCATACATCAGAGTGTCCCATCACCAGCCCACTTACATCAGAGTGTCCCATCACCAGCCCACTTACATCAGAGTGTCCCATCACCAGCCCCCTTACATCAGAGTGTCCCATCAGCAGCCCCCTTACATCAGAGTGTCCCATCACCAGCCCACTTACATCAGAGTGTCCCATCAGCAGCCCCCTTACATCAGAGTGTCCCATCACCAGCCCCCTTACATCAGAGTGTCCCATCAGCAGCCCCCTTACATCAGAGTGTCCCATCACCAGCCCACTTACATCAGAGTGTCCCATCACCAGCCCCCTTACATCAGAGTGTCCCATCACCAGCCCACTTACATCAGAGTGTCCCATCACCAGCCCACTTACATCAGAGTGTCCCATCACCAGCCCCCTTACATCAGAGTGTCCCATCACCAGCCCACTTACATCAGAGTGTCCCATCACCAGCCCCCTTACATCAGAGTGTCCCATCACCAGCCCACTTACATCAGAGTGTCCCATCACCAGCCCACTTACATCAGAGTGTCCCATCACCAGCCCCCTTACATCAGAGTGTCCCATGAGCAGCCCCCTTACATCAGAGTGTCCCATCAGCACCCCCTTACATCAGAGTGTCCCATCAGCACCCCCTTACATCAGAGTGTCCCATGAGCAGCCCCCATACATCAGAGTGTCCCATCACCAGCCCCCTTACATCAGAGTGTCCCATCAGCACCCCCTTACATCAGAGTGTCCCATCAGCACCCCCTTACATCAGAGTGTTCCATCAGCAGCCCCCTTACATCAGAGTGGCCCACTGAGCCATCGGCCCACCGGGAAACTCCCGGTAGTCCCAATGGCCAGTACATGCCTGCCCTTATCGGTCTTATGCCGCACTTAGTAATCTGGTATTTAGAGGCCCTAAAGCCCATCCAGCAGTCACGTCCACTATGACAACGACGGTGCGTGTGTGGATGCAGGTGTCGACAAAACTTAGTGGCCCTTTAGATGTCTCACCCCATATGCCGTTGTGGGGCAATCCGCAGTTGCAACACTTAAACTCTGTTCCGGACCCTGCACTATGGGCCAAATATGGCATTACGACCCTACAACATGTTATGCCTAGGGGGGTCCTCCTCAATTTTGACACCCTCAAAGCGGAATTCGGGCTACCGAATAAAATGTTTTTTTCGATACCTGCAGCTGCGCCATGCGATACGGGCCCAATTCCCTAACCGGATCTCTATCCGTTCACACCAGATTGAGAAGTTTCTAATTTCCAAACAAGCGGATCGTATCCTTTCCTCCCTGTACCTTAGGCTCTCCACTTCAAAGCCCGTGGAGGAGACTGCGCTTTTTTGCAAGTGGAGGTCTGACCTCCCGTCTCTGAAGGGGGAGGACTGGATGGAGGGGATTCAGACTTATATTCCCCTGATGATCTCTGCACGGGATAGGTTTATTCAACTGAAGTTTCTCCATAGGGCCTACTACACTCCACAGAGACTCTCGAGAATATACCCATGGTGCTCCGATAGGTGTCCGAAATGTGGCTCGGCAGTTGGGACATTTATGCATGTAGTCTGGGAATGCCCAGCTATTCAGACCTTCTGGAGGGAGGTGGTGGGGGTCCTGAACTCGGTGGGGGGGTCTCTCGGTGGGGATGGACCCTATGGTTCTGCTTTTGGGGGTGTGTGACGGAGTGGCGGTGGGTACACATAAGCAACTCTTTGTATTTTATGCGGCATTCTATGCCAGGAAGACCATCCTGCCTAACTGGAAGAAGGCTGACCCCCCTGGGATCTCTCAATGGAAAGGGTTGATTGACTCCGCTCTTCCTCTATACAAATTGACGTATATGAGTCGGAAATGTCCGTCCAAATTCGACAAGATTTGGGGATGCTGGGTGGGAGTGTAGCTGTTGTATTCTGATGGTGGTTTGGTAGTAGGGTCTGCGATATTCTCTTGCAATCACCTGATAAAATATGGTTACTGGGGGACGAATGATGTATTGCCGTGGAATGCCTTTTCCTGTGAGCTGTTTCCGGGCTCCTGGCTTCTGTTCTCCCCTCCCCCCCCCTCCCTCTCTCCTCCTCCTTTTTCCCTTTTGCTCCATCTCCTCTCCTTTTCTTTTTGACCTGATCCGGTTGCTATTGTAATGACTAACAGACTGATTGTACACTGAACACTGTTTTTTGTTTGTATTGTACGATGCACGTACAATACACGTAAGTGTGTGTGTGTGGGGGGGGGGGGGGGGTGACTTATCAGAATCTGGAAGACCCCTTTAACTTTTTCCCCTTTAAAGGAGGCCCCCAGATACCAACCCTTTTTTTTTTTTTATAAAGGACTTGTCAAAATTTACTACAGGTTTGCTAAGTTTTTTTGTTGAATGAGTAAAGGTACTATGCTTTAAAATGGGGGGGGGGGGCAGGATCTGGGGGCCCCCGTGGTATCAGGGATGGGGGGGTGCTTAAGGGGGGGGGAGTCCCTAAAGCACCTTGTCCCCATTTGGATGAGGACAAGGGCCTCTTCCCTACAACCCTGGCCCAGTGATTGTTGGGGTGTGGGGGGGTGACTTATTGAGATTTGGTATAGGGGCTTCCAAATCTCACCCCCGCACCCCAACAATCCCAACCACGACGTCATCTGCCTGGAGTTTGCATGTTCTCCTTGTGCCTGCATGGGGTTTAGCCCGGGTACTCCGGTTTCCTCGCACACTCTAAAGACATTCTGGTAAGTTGATTGGCTTCCGTCTAAATTGGCCCTAGTCAAGTGCGCCAGGACCCTTCGGGGTATGACCGCACTATATCAAGATACCTCTCAACTCAACTGAACAATCACTGGGCCAGGGTTGTTAGGAAGAGGCCCTTGTCCTCATCAAGATGGGGCCAAGGTGCTTTGGGGACTCTCCCCCCCCCATCCCTGATAGCAAGGATAACTTGCAATGTTGAATTGTAAGTTTGTAAACTTGCTGCACATTCTCAGCGGCAAGTTGTACACTTGCAGAGCGCTTGAAGCCCCCTCCCCCCACCCCTTTCCTGGCCTGCCGGGCTGCATGCTGGTATGGATTTTGGGGAGGACCTTTTTTTTAAATGTTATTTGTGGCGTGAGGTTCCCCCCCCCCAAAATCCTTGCTTTTGATGCTTTTGATGAAGGCCTAAGGCCAAAACGCGTCAGTTTTTTGGATGACGTTATTGCTGTAATGCTTGAATAAATAATTTTCTACGGTATGGATTTTGGGGTGGACCTCACGCCAAATTTTTTTTTTATTTGTGGCGTGAGGTCCCCCTCCCAAAAAAATCCTTGCTTTCGATGAAGTCCTAAACGCGTCAGTTTTGGATGCCAAAATCCTTGCTTTTGATGAAGGCCTAAGGCCGAAACGTGTCAGTATTTTTGGATAACGTTATTGCTGTAATGCTTAAATAAATAATTTTCTATGGTATGGATTTTGGGGAGGACTGCATGCCATTTTTTTATTTTATTTGTGGCGTGAGGTTCACCTCAAAATCCTTGCTTTTGATGAAGGCCAAAACGCGTCAGAATTGGGGTGATATTATTGCTGTAATGCTTACATAAATATGGAGAAGCTGTCGAGTTGCCGGCCTGTACTTTCTATGGATCTTTTTGTGAGCTTAATTAGCCAGAGCACCGACTACTCTACACACCAACTATACTATATAGTAAATTTCCCACACCTGGACCGCTATTTATTTAACATGTGCATTTATTTATTTATTCCCTTTAGTGAATTGACTTTAACGCTGTTTATGTGGTATTTAGGGAGTGTCAAGGTAGGGCTCAGCCCTTCCTTCTCTGAGCTGGCCGCTCAGCTGTCGGCTAATTGCCAGCTCCCATACCTCTCCACAGTTATTACTCAGCTGTTGATGATATCCTGCTCGTCAGTCCTGCCTACTTAAAGTGGAGGGTCACCCTGAAAAAAAAAATACATAAAAAATTAGAAAAAAATCTGAAAAAAAAAATGAAAAAAAAATATTTTTTTTAACTTACCAGAAATCTGCCTCTTCCTCCTCCGCGGAGATCTTCTAGTCTTCTCTCCTCCGTGCGGCATCTTCTGGGTAATGGGCCGCGCAAAGTTCTCAGAACACAGCGCTCCCCATTCACAAAGTGCTGCACGACTTGCGCATGCGCAGTAGGAAACGGGCAGTGAAGCCGCAAGGCTCTACTGCCTGTTTCCCTTAGCCAAAATGGCGGCGCCAGCACCCGAGACCGAGGGGCGGGTCAGCCTCGGGCGGCCGACATCGCAGGCGCCCTGGACAGGTAAGTCTGCTTATTAAAAGTCAGCAGCTACAGTGTTTGCAGCTGCTGACTTTAAAAAAAAAAAATTTTAAACCGGCCCTCCTCTTTAAGCTGTTCCCAGTGGAGCTCTGCCTTCTCCTTGGTCAACATTACAGAGACTCTCCCCTGTGTTCCTGCTTAAAGACTTGCTTTGCTGACATCCCTTCTGGCTCCAGATCCTGCTTGCTGTTCCACTACATTGATCCCTGACTTCTGGCTTGGCTGACTATTCGTTCCGGGTTTGTGAACTCTGGCTATGTTTTGACCAGCGCTGGGACAAGGCCACCTGGTGCCCAGGGCGAAGATGGCAAACTGCGCCCCCCCCCATTTAAAGGTATAAAGAAAGAGTCAATGTCCTGTCAAAACCAGAAAACACTTAAAACAATACAACACAACACTGTAGCTGCATCCTCGTCACAGTAGATGTACTGTGGTGGGTTGGCAAATGATTAAACTGTAAGTTCACCTTAAAGAAAATCTATAAGGTGAACTTACATTGGACCCCCCCAGTGCCTGGACAAGGTCATCTGGTGCCCAGGGTGAAGATGGCAAGTTAATGGTGTGCCTAACAATGTGTGCTGCTTTTTACTACTGATCGATTTGTTTATTTTTGCCCTTTGCAGAGAAAATAAAAGCAATCATTCCCTCTGTAAAGAGCCCTGTGTTGCTTATCAACACAGGGCTCTGGGCTGTTATTTGACACAGCTGGTCAGCAGGTCCCAGCCAATAAATCATTGGCTGGGATCTGCTGGTGTAGTGTCATATTTGGCTCCCCGTCGTAGAATGTTCCGGAAGTGACGTTGTGGGACAGAAATTTCGCACTGCGCATGCGCGATGCGTTCCAAACACTTGCGCCATGCGTTTCCAAAGGATTTGCGACAATGCAGACCAGTGAAACCTTCAGATAATGTCATGGACGTGAGGGGGGGGTAATCGTGAGAGCACACCCAGACACTTTGAATCCTTCCTCAGTTACAGCGCCTCGGACCAGCAGATTCCGAGACTCTGGAACGGACGGATCCCTACCCCAGACTAGACAGGTCTATCAGGGGCCACTGACAGGAACATGCTGCGGGATGTCTGACACCCCGTGACCGGGACCCCTCACGGGGCTACCCCGGTCCTGGAACCAGAGCAGACCACACGGGTCTCACGAACAACTCCGGAAACCCCGAACACGTGACCCACACCTGCTTAAATACCCCCTCCCAGACTCCTCAGTGGGCCCGGCACTCCCGCTGATTGGCTCCGAGAGGGCCATACCTAAACATCCAACCAGGCCTGGTTCTAGCCTGTCATGTGCACCTCACCGCTCACATGACCAGGCAGAACTTCTAAGCACAACCTGGCCAGACTGGTGTTAAGGCCGACCTACACAACCAACCCTCAGTACCGTAGGGTCCTGAGGCAAAAACTAAATTTACAATGCGTGTGGCATTTGATCCCAAATGTCATCCGCTACACTTTGTTAAAATTGGCACTTACGGGTATGTTTTTTACGTGATGTTATTTTATTCTTCGGTTAAATAAAAATTGGGCTGCTGTGGCCTTATAAAACCCATGCAGTCATGCATGTTACCAATGTCATTAGTAACTAACCTCCCCAATAGGGATGAGCCGAACACCCCCCCCCCCCCCCCGCCAGTTCGGTTCACACCAGAACCTTCAAACGGACTAAAAATTTGTATGAACTTTAGAACTGTATTAAAGTCTATGGGACTCGACCGTTCAAAATCAAAAGTGCTAATTTTAAAGGCTAATATGCAAGATATGCAACAGACAACACCAGCAATAAGGGGTATCTTCAGGTGTTTTTTGCGCCACAGGGCTACTTAAGGAATCTGCCACTGTGCCTCTTTGCTGTCCAGTCTACAGCGTGTCCGGTTATTCTGCTATTCGCTATCTGTTTGCCTCTGATTCCTGTTACCCGGCCTGTTCCTGACGACGTTTGCTTGCTGCCTGCCACCGACCTCCAGCCCGTCTGACTACGCTTCTGCCTCTTCCTGTGTACCGTTGTTGCCCGCCTGTTACCGACCCGGCTTGTACTTGACTCTGCTGTGTGCCACCTGCTGTTCCAGCCTGAACGCCTGTGCCTGCTGCCGTCTGCTGTCTGCCACCTGCTGTTCCAGCCTGAACGCCTCTGCCTGCTGCCGTCTGTTGTCTGCCACCTGCTGTTCCAGCCTGAACGCCTGTGCCTGCTGCCGTCTGCTGTCTGCCACCTGCTGTTCCAGCCTGAACGCCTCTGCCTGCTGCCGTCTGCCACCTGCTGTTCCAGCCTGAACGCCTGTGCCTGCTGCCGTCTGCTGTCTGCCACCTGCTGTTCCAGCCCGACTACATGTGCCCGCTGCCTTCTGCGTTCCTACCGGTCTGCCGGGTGTCTACTATCCAGCGCTTCTGTGGATCCTTCGCTCCTGTTGGTCCGGACCAGTCCTACACCAGCCTGGCACTTGTGCCCTCTGAACTCTAGAATTCCTGTTCCCACTTCCAGGGGTTCTCGAGCCAGAGGCCGCTCCCTGCATTCTGGGCTCTCATACCAAGTACGTGACAACACCAGCAATAAAGGGTAGATACAGGTGTATACTGTGGTGGAGGCACACAACACCCACTAACTCCTGCAGATGCCTGTATTAGAGAACACCAGCATAAAAGGGTAGATACAGGTGTATACTGTGCTGGAGGCACACAACACCCACTTTAACTCCTGTAGGTGCCTGATAAAAGAGCACTGCCCCTGCCTATCTTGTTCTTTCCCTGCACGCCGGAACACACTACACAAGGCCGCCGCGCTGGCGGCCTTATATAGTGTGGGGCGTGTACTAAACCCCCTGAGCTATAATTAGCCACAGGCATCCAAACAGTTAACAAATTAATCTGCAGATGACAATCTCCTTACTTGTGCGATGTACACTTTGTCCTCCTCTAGACTGCACTTGCAGGTCGAATAGCAGCACTCCATACCATGGGCGTCTGCAGGTAGGGGCAAGTGCCCCCCCCTGGAATCAGGGATTGGATCAGGAGCAATGACCCCCATCACCCCTCTCTGTCACCCCTTCTCTCTCTCTTTTTCACCCCCCTCTCTCTCTGTCACCCCCCCTGTCTCCCTCTGTCACACTGCTCTATGTCACCCCCTCTTTCTGTTGCCCCACTCTCTCTGTCACCCGCCCTCTCTCTGTCACCCCCTCCATCTCTCTCTGTCACCCCCCACATGTATGCAGTCTCTTAAGCCATGTATACAGTCACTGACAGTCTCTTGGGCCATGTATGCCATCTCTGACAGTCTTTTGGTCCATGTCCGCAGTCTCTGACAGTCTCTTGTGCCATGTCCGCAGTCTCTGACCATCACCTGTACTACGTCTGCAGTCTATGACCATAATGTCATTGTCGAAAAAGGGCCAGAGAATGGGTGGCCTTAAAATGATGCCCCTCCCTGAAAAAAGTTCTGTGGACGCCCATGCTCCATACTCCTTTCCCATCCCACCTCCGGCCGGACTCTCGCTGATGTCACGTCGGGCCAGGACTAGGAAGCGCCTGACAGGCAATGATACTCCGCCTGACAGGGAAGGGAAGTGAAGAGCTGGTGCGTCCTAGGCTTATGCCGGGTGCAGGAGCGCACTCAACACATCGCTATAACTATGTAGCAGTAGCGCGGCCGGCGTGTACAGTCACAGTGTACAGGGCACTTCCCCTGTGGCTGCTCCTCCCTTCCTCCAAGTAAATTGTTCCGCCCAGGGCTTCCATCCCTTCCGCCCCCCCCCCCATACCACCCCTGGTTGTTCTTTTTACTTTTATTATTAATCAAGTGTGATTTAACTGAATTTCTGTCTCCGTCTGATTTCATGGTTTGTGACACAGAGCCTTTTTGCTTTTTGAGGTAAATACTGCATAAAGGGATAATGAACTGACATTTTCAGCATCGAAAGCGATATTTGGGATAAAAATGGGGGTAGATTTACTAAACCTGGAGAGTGCCAAATCTGGTGCAGCTCCACATAGAAACCAATCAGCTTCTGTTTTGTTTTTGTCATACTTTAATTGAACAAGCTGAAGCTAGAAGCTGATTGGCTATCATGCACAAATGCACCAGATTTTGCACTCTCCAGATTTAGTAAATCAACCCCAATGCGTCACATGACCCAAATACCACATGCAATATGCTTTCCTGGTACCTCCATGGCAGCATACCTATGGTGCCTCCATGGCAGCATACCTATGGTGCCTCCATGGCAGCATACCTATGGTGCCTCCATGGCAGCATACCTATGGTGCCTCCATGGCAGCATACCTATGGTTGGTTGCTCCATAGGTATGCTGCCATGGGTAGGCACCAGGAAAGGAAAATGACGGAAAGGTAAGTATTCAATTTTCCATTTTCCTGGTGCCTCCCCATGGCAGCATACCTATGGAGCAACCAACCATAGGTATGTTGCCATGGAGGCACCATAGGTATGCTGCCATGGAGGCACCATAGGTATGCTACCATGGAGGCACCATAGGTATGCTGCCATGGGTAGGCACCAGGAAAGGAAAATTACGGAAAGGTATTCAATTTTCCATTTTAGTGATTTGAGCCCAGTATATGGACTGGAGGCCTGGTGTGGAGATACTTCCCATCCAGACACTGATCAGAGCAGGACCTGCTGCTTTTTTTTGCACCAACATCCTGCAGCGCTGAGATGTCATGTGACCAAGCGCAAAGAGGCGCTGCAAAGGAAGCTGATGCTACAAGATGTAAAAAGGTGTGAAAAGGTGTGTTAATAATCCACGTCCTCAAGGAACATTCACCCACCATGCCCAACAATCAATGCAGCAACATGGCACGCTTTGGTTGGTTACTTTAGGACACAGAGAAAAAATCTGCATCTACAACATACCATAAAAAGTTCCAGTTGGTTGTGTTTGCGCCCCAGGCTAGAAGTTCCCAGTCCGCCCCTGCTCCCAGTGACCAAAACCTGCGCCTTTATTAAAGTTTATGTACAGGCAAAACTTTTTTTAGACCAGCTATTCTCATCCATAGTTTCCTAGGGGTTCCTTGAGCTATGGCTGATTGACCTTCCATCTGATGGTGCCGGCACAGTTCTGGGGCCAACGTCATATGCCAAAGCCAGCAACATGACATACATTTATATTTAGCTGTCTGTAAGGCCGCATACACACGACCGGACTTTTTGATGGACTAGGTCCGGCGGTCTTCCCGACGGACTTTCGGCGGAGGTCCAACGGACTTTCTGAATGAACGAACTTGGCCACACACTATCAAACCAAAGTCCAACGGATTTGAACGTGATGATGTACAACCAGACTAGAAAAAGGAAGTTCATAGCCAGTAGGCCAATAGCTGCCCTAGCGTCGGTTTTCGTCCGTCGGACTAGCATACACATGAATGGATTTCACGATAGGAACTGGGTCCGGCGGAAAAATTTGAAACATGTTGTATTTCTAAAGTCCATCAGGTTTTTGGACAGCAAAAGTCCGATGGAGCCCACACACGACCGGATTGTTTGACGGATTTGTTCCGTCAGACCTTTGCTGACGAAAAGTCCAGTCGTGTGTACACGGAATTAGTGTGGAATTCTGACCACGACTTCATGGGGCACTTTTTCCACTGATCACCAATGTAAGAAGCATTCTTACCACAACCAGTAACCCACGATTTAAAGGCCAGTCTTCCCACTGATCACCAATGTAAGGAACATTCCCCCCATTGACCAAAAATTTAAGGGGTATTCTTCCCACTAGCCACCAATTTAAGGGACATTCTTCCCCACTATTCACCAATATACGGAACATTCTTCCCACTGATCACCAATGTAAGGAACATTCTTCTCACTGATCACCAATGTAAGGAACATTCTTCTCACTGATCACCAATGTAAGGAACATTCTTCTCACTGATCACCAATGTAAGGAACATTCTTCTCACTGATCACCAATGTAAGGAACATTCTTCTCACTGATCACCAATGTAAGGAGCATTCTTCTCACTGATCACCAATGTAAGGAGCATTCTTCTCACTGATCACCAATGTAAGGAACATTCTTCTCACTGATCACCAATGTAAGGAACATTCTTCCCACTGATCACCAATGTAAGGAGCATTCTTCCCACTGATCACCAATGTAAGGAACATTCTTCCCACTGATCACCAATGTAAGGAACATTCTTCCCACTGATCACCAATGTAAGGAACATTCTTCCCACTGATCACCAATGTAAGGAACATTCTTCTCACTGATCTCCAATGTAAGGAACATTCTTCTCACTGATCACCAATGTAAGGAACATTCTTCTCACTGATCACCAATGTAAGGGGCATTCTTCTCACTGATCACCAATGTAAGGAACATTCTTCTCACTGATCACCAATGTAAGGAACATTCTTCCCACTGATCACCAATGTAAGGAACATTCTTCTCACTGATCACCAATGTAAGGAACATTCTTCCCACTGATCACCAATGTAAGGAACATTCTTCTCACTGATCACCAATGTAAGGAACATTCTTCTCACTGATCACCAATGTAAGGAACATTCTTCTCACTGATCACCAATGTAAGGAACATTCTTCCCACTGATCACCAATGTAAGGAACATTCTTCTCACTGATCACCAATGTAAGGAACATTCTTCCCACTGATCACCAATGTAAGGAACATTCTTCTCACTGATCACCAATGTAAGGGACATTCTTCTCACTGATCACCAATGTAAGGAACATTCTTCTCACTGATCACCAATGTAAGGAACATTCTTCTCACCGATCACCAATGTAAGGAACATTCTTCTCACTGATCACCAATGTAAGGGACATTCTTCTCACTGATCACCAATGTAAGGAACATTCTTCTCACTGATCACCAATGTAAGGGGCATTCTTCTCACTGATCACCAATGTAAGGAACATTCTTCTCACTGATCACCAATGTAAGGAACATTCTTCCCACTGATCACCAATGTAAGGAACATTCTTCTCACTGATCACCAATGTAAGGAACATTCTTCCCACTGATCACCAATGTAAGGAACATTCTTCCCACTGATCACCAATGTAAGGGGCATTCTTCTCACTGATCACCAATGTAAGGAACATTCTTGTCACTGATCACCAATGTAAGGAACATTCTTCCCACTGATCACCAATGTAAGGAACATTCTTCCCACTGATCACCAATGTAAGGAACATTCTTCCCACTGATCACCAATGTAAGGAACATTCTTCTCACTGATCACCAATGTAAGGAACATTCTTCTCACTGATCACCAATGTAAGGAACATTCTTCTCACTGACCCCTGAGGAATTAACTTTAATTTCGTAAGACCTGAAAATTATTCCAAGGGTTTTTCTGGGTTAAAAAGATTGAGAAAAGCTGGGATAGATTGCAAATTTATTTATTTTTCCTTCTTTCTTTGTCTTCACTTGGTAGAGTCACCTACTTTGTTGGTCTTGGTGACCATTGTCCCTGAGACAGAAAGTGATGGGAAATCCAACATTTTACGGTTCTTACCAGAAAGGGAAATCTTCCAGTCAGAACCGATGTCTGTGTGAAGAAGAGAATCCCTCTGACTTTGAAAAGATCACTTTGAGGTATCTGGTGTTTTTGGCTATGGGACGCTTCTAATGGACTGCTGGGTGGATAGGTGTCCTCCATGTATGTAGGCCAATGGACTCTTCTCACTAGTAGGAAGAACCTGCGGGCCAACCCTACCAGCTGCGACAAGCTGTCCGTCATTCCAGCATTTTAAGCATATTGCTGGATTTGTGCTGGGACATCCATGTCTGGGCACTCCCGTATCCTCGTATTAGAATATGCGCTATTGTTTTCCAGTTCTGCCCCTAAAACTGTAATATTTCCAACACCTGCTAACCATATGCGGCACAAGCTGGACCAGCTCAAAGTGCTGCACAACTGGCAGAGAGATTTATGAGTCTTCTGTTCTGGTAAGTAATGACTGAGCTCTTCTAACTGCTGCTGCCAGCCTTGTCCGTTCCGTAATGAGGAACATCCCCATTTTCTGTCCTTTCCAGGGACTTATTCTGACTGTGGCGGAAGCCCTGGAGGTGCCTTCAATCAGCAGTTGCCTTTTGTCCTTAATGAAATTCCATTTTTTATTATACTTGTCTTTGTGGAGCCCAGAATGAAGTTATAAGCGTGTGGCTGCCAGACAAGAAGGGCATGAGAGGCTCACAATCTTCCGGGAGAAGGATGACTGAATGGCTTTGAAAATTAACAAATGCTCCACCGCAGTCACATTCTATTATTAGTATAAATTTATATAGCACTGACATATGCTGTGGTGCTATACAGGGAACACTGAACCAGTCACATTAGTCTCTGCACCAGAGGAGCTTACACTCTAATGTCCCCCCTCAGTCACACACTATTATTACTATAAAAATTTATATAGCTGAGACATATACCCAGTGGCGACCGGTGCTCAAAATGTTTTCTGGGGGGCGCAAAAAAACGTAAAAGTTCTGAAAAAAACCCCATCAAACTCAGCCACTGTGCCAAATCAAATACTCCCAATATGCCATCAAATGCTACCACTGTGCCCCATCAAATACAGCTACTGTGCTCATCTTATGCAGCCACTGTGCCCATCAAATGCAGCCTCACTGTGTCTGATAAAATTCAGCCTCACTGTGTCCCATAAAATTCAGCCTCACTGTGTCCCATAAAATGCAGCCTCACTGTGTCCCATAAAATGCAGCCTCACTGTGTCCCATAAAATTCAGCCTCACTGTGTCCCATCAAATGCAGCCTCACTGTCCCATCAAATGCAGCCTGTATCCTATCAAATGTAGCCTGTGTCCCATCAAATGCAGCTTGTGTCCCATCAAATGCAGCCTGTGTCCCAACAAATGCAGCCTGTGTCCCAACAAATGCAGCCTCATCAAATGCAGCCTCACTGTCCCATCCAATGCAGCCTGTCCCCCATCAAATGCAGCCTGTGCCCCAACAAATGCAGCCTCACTGTCCCATCAAATTCTGCCTGTGTCCCATCAAATGCAGCCTCACTGTCCCATCAAATGCAGCCTCACTGTCCCATCCAATGCAGCCTGTCCCCCATCAAATGCAGCCTGTGTCCCAACAAATGCAGCCTCACTGTCCCATCAAATGCTGCCTGTGTCCCATCAAATGCAGCCTCACTGTCCCATCAAATGCAGCCTCACTGTCCAATCCAATGCAGCCTGTGCCCCATAAAATGCAGCCTGCATCCCATCAAATGGAGCCTCACTGTCCCATCAAATGACGCCTCACTGTCCCATCCAATGCAGCCTGTGCCCCATCAAATGCAGCCTGTGTCCCATCAAATGCAGCCTGTGTCCCAACAAATGCAGCCTCACTGTCCCATATAAATGCTGCCTGTGTCCCATCAAATGCAGCCTGTGTCCCATCAAATGCAGCCTCACTGTCCCATCAAATGCAGCCTCACTGTGTCCCATCAAACGCAGCCTCACTGTCCCATCAAATTCAGCCTGTGTACCATCAAATGCAGCCTCACTGTCCCATCAACCCCCCCGTTTTCACTTACCTTGCTGTGGTGTCCTCTCCTCCTGCTGTGTCTCCTTCAGTGGCAGCGGTGGTGGAGGAGTCCGCTCCTCATACTTCCTCCTCTTGGGCGCAATGGGAGAGGGAAAACCGGAAGTGACATCTAACTCGGATGTCAATCAAACCACCCGGCCGTAGTAATACTGCAGGCTTTGGGCAGAAGCTGTTTTGCGTGATGGAATGCGCTGCAAGGCAGGACAAAAGCCTGCAAACGAAGAGCCTCACCTGCAATCTTGTGATTGCATAGACGTGGCACTTCCCATAGTGCGCTGTGTCCGGTGCCCGAAAAAAAAAAATGTATTTAAAAAAAAAAAATGGCCTTAAAAAAAAAAAGTTGAAAAATATGTCCTTAAGTGCACTGTGTCCGGCGCCAGAACACAGTGCACTTAAGGACCTTTTTCTATTTTTTTTTTAAGGCCATTTTTTTTTTATTAATTTTTTTGCCTGGAGGGGGGGGGCGGCTCTTGTGCACCCCCCTATGGACGGGCCGCCACTGCATATACTGCAGTGCTGTACAGAGAACACTGAGCCAGTCACATCAGCCTCTGTACCAGAAGAGTTTACACTCTAAAGTCCCCCACCAGTCACAAGGGGATAATGGTGACATCATTGCCCAAATATGAACACTAAATAAAAGAATATAACTGACTAGAATAGAAAAGAATAGAATAGAAAAAAGGGATAGAATAGAAAAAAAAAAAATAAAGTAAACAGAACAAAATAGAAAAGAAAAGAAAAAAAATAAATATAATAGAATATAAATTAAAGGGATAAAATAGAATATAATAGAATAAAAAATAGATTAGAAGATTAGACTTGGCTAGAATAAAAAAGAATAGAATAGAAAAAAGGGATAGAATAAAAAAATTTAAAATAAAGTAAAAAAATAGAACAAAATAGAAAAGAAAAGAAAAAAAAACAGAATAGAAATTAAAAGGATGAAATAGATTATAAAAGAATAAAAAATAGACTAGAACAGAATAAAATATGAAGAATATAACCATCTTCTGAAATTTGAGTTTTAAATAGAATAAATTAAAATTTAAATACAATAGAAAATAATAGACTAGATAATAAAATAATAGAATTGACTAGAATAGAAAAGAATAGAATAGAAAAAAGGGATAGAATATAAAATAAAAAATGTAAGTAAAAAATAGAACAAAATAGAAAAGAAAATAAAAAAAACAGAATAGAAATTAAAGGGATGAAATAGAATATAATAGAATAAAAAATATACTATAACAGAATAAAATATGAGGAATATAAGCATCTTCTGAAATTGGAATTTCAAATAGAATAAATTAAAATTTGAATACAATAGAAAATAATAGACTAGATAATAAAAGAATAGAATTGACTAGAATAGAAAAGAATAGAATAGAACAAAGGAATAGAATAGAAAATAAAAAAAAATAAAGTAAACAGAACAAAATAGAAAAGAAAATAAAAAAAACTGAATATAATAAAGAATAAAAATTAAAGGGATAAAATAGAATATAATAGAATAAAAAATAGATTAGAAGATTAGGCTTGGCTGGAATAGAAAAGAATAGAATAGAATAAAAGGGATAGAATAAAAAATAAAAAATAAAGTAAAAAAAAGAACAAAATAGAAAAGAAAAGAAAAAAAAACATTCTATTGTTCTATTTTTTTACTTTATTTTTTATTTTTTATTCTATCCCTTTTTTCTATTCTATTATTTTCTATTCTAGCCAAGTCTAATCTAAAGGGATGAAATATAACATAATAAAATAAAAAATAGACTAGAACAGAATATGATATGAAGAATATAACCATCTTCTGAAATTTTAATTTCAAATAGAATAAATTAAAATTTGAATACAATAGAAAATAATAGACTAGATAATAAAAGAATAGAATTGACTAGAATAGAAAAGAATAGAATAGAACAAAGGGATAGAATAAAAAAGAAAAAAAATAAAGTAAACAGAACAAAATAGAAAAGAAAAGAAAAAAAACTGAATATAATAAAGAATAAAAATTAAAGGGATAAAATAGAATATAATAGAATAAAAAATAGATTAGAAGATTAGGCTTGGCTGGAATAGAAAAGAATAGAATAGAATAAAAGGGATAGAATAAAAAGTAAAAAAAATAACTAAATAGAAAAGAAAAGAAAAAAAAACATTCTATTGTTCTATTTTTTTACTTTATTTTTTATTTTTTATTCTATCCCTTTTTTCTATTCTATTATTTTCTATTCTAGCCAAGTCTAATCTAAAGGGATGAAATAGAACATAATAGAATAAAAAAATAGACTAGAACAGAATAAGATATGAAGAATATAACCATCTTCTGAAATATGAATTTCAAATAGAATAAATAAAAATTTGAATACAATAGAAAATAATAGACTAGAAAATAAAATAATAGTATCAGCTAGAATCGACTAGAAACAAATAGAATAGAATACACAGAAGAAAATAATAAAACAGAATAAAAAGAATATAACAATATAACTGTTTTCCGAAATTTGAATTTGAAGTTTGAATTTGGGTAGGGTAGAAAAGAAGAGAATATAATATAAAAGAAAAGAATAGAATGAAAAATAAAAGAATAGAATAGAAAAAAAAACAATAGAATAGAATGGAATAGAAAGAATATAACCATCTTCCAAAATTCAAATTTCTAATAGAATAAATTCGATTTCGAATGGAATTTGATGTAAACGTATTTCAAAGGGGAATTTGAATCGATTGATGAATTTCCATCAATCAGTGAAATTAAGTTCAAATTCGGAAAATTCCGGTCGATTCGGATTTCGAATAAACGAAGCGAATTCCAAAAAAACGAATTTAATGAATTTAACTAAACAAATTTATGTGAGACGAAAAAAAACGTTTGTGTTCGGCACATGTGTAAGGTCGGATCTTAGCGATGGTCACTTTAAGGGAAAGGGGGTAAACCGCCATCTTCCAGAACTTCCCATTCTGCTGCGATGGCCATAATTGGGTCCATCGGTCGGGGATTACACCGGATTACACCGGATTACACCGGGATTAGGACGGCTGATAAAGCAGAGATGCTGGAACTCTCGGAAACATATGAAGGAGAAGTTTGCGGGGTCAGCCAGCGAGGACGTAATGAGGTGAGATGGTAACAATGTAAGAAAGCAATATCTCTATTTGGCTTCTTATTTAGCTGCATATTAAGTTGCCAGGTGACATCATGGAAAGCCGTCTTCGGTCCGCCGCCTCCATGGCTTCCAAGAGGGACGGGATCCAGGAAGTGAAGGAAAGTCGGCAAGAGCCGGAGGCAGGAAGAGAGCCGAATGATGGGAGCCAGGCCATTCCGAAACATGAAAGCCATCCAGTCCAATCTCCGCACTCCATGAGAACCTCGTTATCTTACTGGGAACAATGGTTATATATATATATATAGAGAGAGAGAGAGCTGGAGGTTTATGGGACGGCAGCTGGCTCACAGTTCTGGATCCAATCTGTAAAGATTATGGATCCAAGAAATGGGAAATGTAGACTGTAAGACACAAAATAAGATAAATCTACAATAAAAAAAAGAAAGTTCTGTTTCATTGTTTTAAAATAACTGCAGACTATTCAGACAGGATGTCCATAATAAGGGGCAAGAGTGACAGTTATGCCCCGTACACACGAGAGGGATTAAGTCTGACAGACCTCCAAAGGAGTTCCGCCGGAGTTCCGCCGGAGTTCCGACGGAGTTCTGGCGGACTTTTCGACCGAACGGACTTGACCACACACCATCACACCAAACTCCGACGGAGTCGAACGTGATGACGTACGACTGGATTCGACGTAGGAAGTTCCTAGACAGTAGCCAATAGCTGCCCTAGCGTCGGTTTTAGTCCGTCGGAGTAGCACACACACGAGCGGATTTTTCAAAGGGGACCGGGTCCGGCGGAGTTCCGTCGGGAAAATTTAAAGCATGCTT
Organism: Lithobates pipiens; assembly: GCF_037356315.1. NCBI lineage: Eukaryota > Metazoa > Chordata > Amphibia > Anura > Ranidae > Lithobates > Lithobates pipiens. Next base: position 12,788,814 of record NW_027507758.1, on the reverse strand, counting down.
CATTTCTAAAGTCCGTCAGACTTTAGCTTCGCTAAAGTCCGTTGCAGCCCACACACGATCGGATAGTCCGCCGGACTCAGTCCGTCGGAGTTTGGATGTCGAAAAGTCCGCTCGTGTGTACGGGGCATTAAAGGGCGGTGACATCACTGAGAACACAGCCTATCCATTCGCTAGAGACTGGTGACATCATTGAGATTGCAGCCTATCCAATCACTAGAGACCAGTGACATCACTGAGAATTCATCCTATCCATTCACTAGAGAACGGTGACCTCACTGAGAGTGCAGCCTATCCATTCACTAGAGAGCGGTGACATCACTGAGAGTGCAGCCTATCCATTCACTAGAGACGGATGACATCACTAAGAGCGCAGCCTGTTCATTCACTAGAGACGGATGACATCACTGAGAGTGCAGCCTATCCATTCACTAGAGACCAGTGACATCACTGAGAATTCATCCTATCCATTCACTAGAGAGCGGTGACATCACTGAGAATGCAGCCTATCCATTCACTAGAGAGCGGTGACATCACTGAGAATGCAGCCTATCCATTCACTAGAGAGCGGTGACATCACTGAGAGTGCAGCCTATCCATTCACTAGAGACCGGTGACATCACTGACAATGCCGCCTATCCATTCACTAGAGACCGGTGACATCACTGAGAATGCAGCCTATCCATTCACTAGAGACCGGTGACATCACTGAGAATGCAACCTATCCATTCACTAGAGAGCGGTGACATCACTGAGAATGCAGCCTGTCCATTCACTAGAGAGCGGTGACATCACTGACAATGCAGCCTAGCCATTCACTAGAGACCAGTGACATCACTGACAATGCAGCCTATCCATTCCCTAGAGACCGGTGACATCACTGAGAATGCAGCCTATCCGATCACTAGAGACCGGTGACATCACTGAGAGTACAGCCTATCCAATCACTAGAGACCGGTGACATCACTGACAATGCAGCCTATCCATTCACTAGAGAGCGGTGACATCACTGAGAATGTAAATGATTCCTGTAAGAACACAGGGTGGTACTGTGGATACTAATAAATACAAAGTGCCACGCCTCATTGAGATTGGAAATAGATGAGGAAATCTTGGACTTTTTAGGCACAAAAGTTGTAAAAATATATAAATGTATTTACGGATAATGACAGAACGTGTATAAAACCACACTGATACAATAGATGAATGAGGAAGGTATAAAGCTACATATAACCAATTTATAGCTGAAATGGAATCTAAAAAGCAATGTGTTGTATAATAACGATGAATCGAGGAGTGCGGCTATAGAGCAGTGAAGAGATATCTTACTCTACATGTTACGTCCCTTGTGCTTCTTCAGGAGAATTTGAATAATATGTCATGTAAAGTATAAACTCACAGCTAAAAGCAACACAAACAGAATGCAGGGCGGCTGCTGGAGGGTCAGGTAATCCCATCACAAAGCAGAAAATCCATTATTAATGACGGGCCTTGCTGATGGAAATATGAAGCCAGAGATAAGTGAAAGAATTCCACTATCTCAAGGGATTCCCGGGAGTATCCGGGATGTATATGGTGATGTAGTATATGGATATCCGTGGCGGCTAGTGAAGTTTTAGGATGGGGGGAGCCAGACCCCGTCCTTCCTTTTTGACCCCTCCCACTTGGTGAAAATGGGCATGGCTTCAGCGGAATAGTGGGCGTGGCTCTAAGGTGGTGTGGTTAGTGTCTGAGATGAACGAGGGATGGAGGGAGAGGGAGAGAGGGATGGAGGGACAGCAGGCCCAGATCCTACACAACAATAGAAATATGTGTATTCTAGAAAGTTTAACAATCAGTAAATAAAGATATTTCAAACACCTGGTGTTAGCACTTCAATCATACCGGCACCATGGTTGTTATGGTGTCAGGATGATCGAAGAGCATTATTTCTATTATAACATTGTAATATAAAATGAAATCATTCAACTCACCATAATGCAGAATCAGTGGGAGCCCTGAGCGTGTCACTAGCCACGTTGCCCACCACCAGATGCCATCAGGTGTCCCTAGCAGAGTCCCTCCTTACATGCAGCCTGTGTTCCTCCAAATTGCAGCAGTATGTGTCCCCATCAAATTGCAGCAGCATGTGTCACCATTAAATTGCAGCAGCATGTGTCACACCAAATTTCAGCAGCATGTGTCCCACCAAGTTGTAGCAGCATGTGTCACCACCAATTGCAGCAGCATGCGTCCCACCAAATTGCAGCAGCATGTGTCCCACCAAGTTGCAGCAGCATGTGTCACCACTAATTGCAGCAGCATGCGTCCCACCAAATTGCAGCAGCATGTGTCACTGCCAAATTGCAGCAGCATGTGTCCCACCAAATTTCAGCAGCATGTGTCCCACCAAGTTGCAGCAGCATGTGTTCCACCAAATTTCAGCAGCATGTGTCCCACCACGTTGTAGCAGCATGTGTCACCAAGTTGCAGCAGCATGTGTCCCAAGTTGCAGCAGAATGTGTCACCAAGTTGCAGCAGCATGTGTCCCACCAAGTTGCAGCAGCATGTGTCCCACCAAGTTGCAACAGCATGTGTCCCACCAAGTTGCAGCAGCATGTGTCCCACCAAGTTGCAGCAGCATGTGTCCCACCAAGTTGCAGCAGCATGCTTCCCACCAAGTTGCAGCAGCACGTGTCACCAAGTTGCAGCAGCATGTGTCCCACCAAGTTGCAGCAGCATGGATAGGATAGGAAGGGGAATGGTAGGAGGAGAATAAAATGTATCAGGAAAAGTGAAAATAAAAAACCCTTTCCCTTGCCTGTGATTTGAGGACACACAGGGGGGGATGTGATTTGGGGACACACAGGGGGGTTGGGATTTGGGGACACGCAGGGGGATGTGATTTGGGCACACACAGGGATAATGGGATTTGGGGACATACAGGGGTAATGTGATTTGGGGACACATGGATGTGATTTGGGGACACACAGGGGGGTTGGGATTTGGGGACACACAGGGGGGTTGGGATTTGGGGACACATAGGGGGGATGTGATTTGAGGATATACAGGGGGGATGTGATTTGGGGACACACAGGGGGATGTGATTTGGGGACACACAGGGGGGATGTGATTTTGGGACACACAGGAGGGATGTGATTTGGGACACACCGGGGGGGATTGGATTTGGGGACACACAGGGGGGTTGGATTTGGGGACACACCGGGGTTGGGAATTGGGGACAAATGGGGGGGGTTGTGATTTGGGGACACACTGGGGGGGGGGGTTGCAGTGATTGGAGTTTGCGTTATAATATAAAAGCAACACAAACAGAATGCAGGGCGGGTGCTGGAGGGTCAGGTAATCCCATCACAAAGCAGAAAATCCATTATTAATGACGGGACTTGCTGATGGGAATATGAAGCCAGAGATAAGTGAAAGAATTCCACTATCTCAAGGGATTCCCGGGAGTATAAGGGATGTATATGGTGATGTAGTATATGGATATCCGTGGCGGCTAGTGAAGTTTTAGGATGGGGGGGTGCCAGACCCCGTCCTTCCTTTTTGACCCCTCCCACTTGTCGAAAATGGGCGTGGCTTCAGCAGAATAGTGGGCGTGGCTCTAAAGGGGTGTGTAGGGATGAGCCGAACACCCCCCGGTTCGGTTCGCACCAGAACTTTCGAACGGACCCCGCGTTCGTTACGAACGTTAGAACCCCATTGAAGTCTATGGGACTCGAACGTTCGAAATGGAAAGTGCTAATTTTAACGGCTAATATGCAAGATACTGTCCTAAAAAGGGTTTGGGGACCTGCCTCCTGCCTCAGGGGACATGGGTCAATGCAAAAAAAAGTTTTAAAAATGGCCGTTTTGGCGGGAGCACTGATTTTACTGACGATTAAAGTGAAAAAAAAAAGTGAAATATTCCTGTAAATATGGTGCCTGGGGGGTGTCTGTAGGATGCCTGTGAAGTGCCACGTGTTTCCCGTGTTTAGAACAGTCCCTGCACAAAATGACATTAAACGGAAATAACACCATTTAAAACTGCTTGCGGTTTTAATGTTATATCTGGTTCCTGCAATATGGTTGAAAATCATTGAGAAAAATGGCATGGGTAGCCCTCCCTGCCCATTACCAGCCTATTTGGGTCTTGTACGCATATTAAGGGGAACCCCGTACCCATATTAAAAAAAGGAAATGCGTGTGGCCCCCAGGCCCTATATACTCAGAACAGCAGTATACAGGCGGTGCAAACAAGACAGGGACTGTGTAGGTTTGTTGTGTTAAGTTGAATCTGTTTGTCATTTTCAACCGGTACATTTTTAAAGTGTAGCTCCACTCAAAAAAACTATTTTTAAGCTTTTTGGAAAACATAGGGAAGGGTTATCACCCCTGTATAATTTGTTTTGTCGTCCATCTTTTTTCATCTCACTTGCTGTTGTCTCCTTCCGTTTGCAAGTAGGAGATGTTTGTAAGTTGGATGTTTGAAAGTAGGGGCCTGCCCTATATGCTCTGCAGAAATGGCGGAACAAGGTGTTGGTTTTGCCACAACATTGTAAGCCCTCAAAGTGACTCTTGGTGGGCGCTGGAGCGCCCTGCTGTGAACGATTATATCAAGAATTGTAATTACATGCCATTGTTGAACAGTGGTAGAAAAATTGACCTTTGGTGGTTGTGGTGCTGGTGCCACAACACTATAAGTCCTCACAGTTACTCTGGGTGGGCACAGGAAGGGGCCCTCCTGTGAAATATTATATCAAGAATTGTAATTACATGTCCCTGTTAAACAGGGGCAGAAAAATTGGGCCTTAGGCACTGGTGCTGGTGCCACCACAATGCAACCTCTGCCATATACTCTAGTTTTATTGCAGGAATTAGCCCTGCTGCAAAGCATTGCATCAAAAATTGTAATTAAACGCCCCTGTTAAACAGGGGCAGAAAAATTGGGCTGCTGGCATCACCCAGAACCAAAAAACTCCTGCAGATGCCTTTTTTATAGAACAGCAGAGATAAAGAGGTATATACAGATGTATACTGTGCTGTGCTGGAAGCACACACAACTTCCAATAACTCCTGCAGATGGCAATTGGGCTCAAATAGAGAACAGCTATGTAGGTGGATTATAGCGGTATGTACTGGGTACAGAGCACACAGACAGCACGCACTATCTCCTAACACTACTGACTGCAAGCTCTATTATTAAAGATGGATCACTAGCTATATAGGTGAGGTGAATATAGCGGTGTATACTGCGGTCAGGGCACGCAGACAATAACAAGAAAACAGCAGAGATAAAGGGGTATATACAGATGTATACTGTGCTGTGCTGGAGGCACACACAACTTCCAATAACTCCTGCAGAGGGCAAGTGGGCTCAAATAGAGAACAGCTATGTAGGTGGATATAGCGGTATGTACTGGGTACAGAGCACGCACTATCTCCTAACACTACTGACTGCAAGCTCTATTATTAAAGATAGATCACTAGCTATATAGGTGAGGTGAATATAGTGGTGTATACTGCAGTCAGGGCACAGACAATAACCACTACACAACAGCAAGATAGGAAATCAGCCAAAAACGATTGGTGTGTAACTGTGTTAAAGGTACACAGAACACCCACTGCTTCAGATGCCAACACACTACACGAGGCCACCTCAAAGGCGGCCTTATATAGTGTGGGGCGTGCACTACACAGCCTGAGCTATGATTGGCCACAGGCATCCTGCCTGTGGCCAATCATGGCTCTCCTCGCTGCTGGCGCTGCGATTGGCCAAGCATGCGGGGTCACAGTGCATGCTTGGCCAATCATGAGCCAGCAATGCACTGCGCCATCGCAGTGCATTGTGGGCCATGCGCGCCACACGAATTTTGACGCGAACGGACCAAGAGTTCGGATTTCATCGAACGGACGAACAGCCAATGTTCGAGTCGAACGTACGTTCGACTCGAACACGAAGCTCATCCCTAGTGGCGGCTAGTGAAGTTTTAGGATGGGGGGCGCCAGACCCCGTCCTTCCTTTTTGACTCCTCCCACTTGTCAAAATGGGTGTGGCTTCAGCAGAATAGTGGGTGTGGCTCTAAAGTGGTGTGGTTAGTGTCTGAGATGAACGAGGGATGGAGGGAGAGGGAGAGAGGGATGGAGGGACAGCAGGCCCAGATCCTACACAACAATATAAATATGTGTATTCTAGAAAGTTTAACAATCAGTAAATAAAGATATTTCAAACACCTGGTGTTAGCACTTCAATCATACCGGCACCATGGTTGTTATGGTGTCAGGATGATCGAAGAGCATTATTTCTATTATAACATTGTAATATAAAATGAAATCATTCAACTCACCATAATGCAGAATCAGTGGGAGCCCTGAGCGTGTCACTAGCCACGTCGCCCACCACCAGATGCCATCAGGTGTCCCTAGCAGAGTCCCTCCTTACATGCAGCCTGTGTTCCACCAAATTGCAGCAATATGTGTCCCCATCAAATTGCAGCAGCATGTGTCACCATTAAATTGCAGCAGCATGTGTCACACCAAATTGCAGCAGCATGTGTCCCACCAAGTTGTAGCAGCATGTGTCACCACCAATTGTAGCAGCATGCGTCCCACCAAATTGCAGCAGCATGTGTCCCACCAAGTTGCAGCAGCATGTGTCACCACTAATTGCAGCAGCATGCGTCCCACCAAATTGCGGCAGCATGTGTCCCACCAAGTTGCAGCAGCATGTGTCACCACTAATTGCAGCAGCATGTGTCCCACCAAATTGCAGCAGCATGTGTCACCACTAATTGCAGCAGCATGCGTCCCACCAAATTGCAGCAGCATGTGTCACTGCCAGATTGCAGCAGCATGTGTCCCACCACGTTGCAGCAGCATGTGTCCCACCAAATTTCAGCAGCATGTGTCCCACCAAGTTGCAGCAGCATGTCCCCCCCCAAATTTCAGCAGCATGTGTACCACCACGTTGCAGCAGCATGTGTCACCAAGTTGCAGCAGCATGTGTCCCAAGTTGCAGCAGAATGTGTCACCAAGTTGCAGCAGCATGTGTCCCACCAAGCTGCAGCAGCATGCGTCCCACCAAGTTGCAGCAGCATGCTTCCCACCAAGTTGCAACAGCATGTGTCCCACCAAGTTGCAGCAGCATGCGTCCCACCAAGTTGCAGCAGCATGCTTCCCACCAAGTTGCAGCAGCATGCGTCCCACCAAGTTGCAGCAGCATGCTTCCCACCAAGTTGCAACAGCATGTGTCCCACCAAGTTGCAGCAGCATGCGTCCCACCAAGTTGCAGCAGCATGCTTCCCACCAAGTTGCAGCAGCACGTGTCACCAAGTTGCAGCAGCATGCTTCCCACCAAGTTGCAGCAGCATGCTTCCCACCAAGTTGCAGCAGCACGTGTCACCAAGTTGCAGCAGCATGTGTCCCACCAAGTTGCAGTAGCATGGATAGGATAGGAAGAGAATAAAATGTATCAGGAAAAGTGAAAATAAAAAACCCTTTCCCTTGCCTGTGATTTGAGGACACACAGGGGGGGATGTGATTTGGGGACACACAGGGGGGTTGGGATTTGGGGACACGCAGGGGGGTTGGGATTTGGGGACACGCAGGGGGATGTGATTTGGGCACACACAGGGATAATGTGATTTGGGCACACACAGGGGTAATGTGATTTGGGGACACATGGATGTGATTTGGGGACACACAGGGGGGTTGGGATTTGGGGACACATAGGGGGGATGTGATTTGAGGATATACAGGGGGGATGTGATTTGGGGACACACAGGGGGATGTGATTTGGGGACACACAGGGGGGATGTGATTTTGGGACACACAGGAGGGATGTGATTTGGGACACACCGGGGGGGATGGGATTTGGGGACACACAGGGGGGTTGGATTTGGGGACACACCGGGGTTGGGAATTGGGGACAAATGGGGGGGTTGTGATTTGGGGACACACTGGGGGGGGGGGTTGCAGTGATTGGAGTTTGCGTTATAATATTCCTCGTAGTTTTGGCACACTTTCACCCGCTGATGACATCACCGGCATTCTGGATCGGAGTTTTTCATGGCTGGATATTTATAGCTCAGAATTTCCTGTTTATCTCTCAGGACTCTAATATGACTTCAGCTCACTAAACAATTACTGAGAGATATCAGGACTTATAAATAGAGAGATGCAGCAGGTCAGATATTCAGGGGTCACTGATGAAGAAAACTCAGTGGGATTTTATATTATATCAGTAAATACCGGAGGGGGAGGGGTGTACTGTGCAGGGTATACAGGAGGAGGGGGAGGGGTGTACTGTGCAGGGTATACAGGAGGAGGGGGGAGGGGGGTACTGTGCAGGGTTTACAGGAGGAGGGGGGGTGTACTGTGCAGGGTATACAGGAGGAGGGGAGGGGTGTACTGTGCAGGGTATACAGGAGGAGGGTGAGGGGTGTACTGTGCAGGGTTTACAGGAGGAGGGGGGGTGTACTGTGCAGGGTATACAGGGGGGGGGGAGGAGTGTACAGTGCAGGGTATATAGAAGGGGGGGTGTACAGTGCAGGGTATATAGGAGGGGGAGGGGTGTACAGTGCAGGGTATATAGGAGGGGGGTGGATGTACAGTGCAGGGTATATAGGAGGGGGAGGGGTGTACAGTGCAGGGTATATAGGAGGGGGAGGGGTGTACTGTGCAGGTATACAGGAGGAGGGGGAGGGGTGTACTGTGCAGGGTATACAGGAGGGGGAGGGGTGTACTGTGCAGGTATACAGGAGGAGGGGGAGGGGTGTACAGTGCAACGTATATAGGAGGGGGAGGGGTGTACTGTGCAGGTATACAGGAGGAGGGGGAGGAGTGTACTGTGCAGGGTATACAGGAGGGGGAGGGGTGTACTGTGCAGGTATACAGGAGGAGGGGGGGGGGTGTACTGTGAAGGGTATACAGGAGGGGGAGGGGTGTACTGTGCAGGGTATACAGGAGGGGGAGGGGTGTACTGTGCAGGGTAAACAGGAGGGGGATGGGTGTACTGTGCAGGGTATACAGGAGGAGGGGGAGGGGTGTACTGTGCAGGGTATACAGGAGGGGGAGGGGTGTACTGTGCAGGGTATACAGTGAAGGAAAAAGGTATTTGCTCCCCTGCTGATTTTGTACATTTGCCCATTGCAAAGAAACGATCCGTCTATGATTTTAATGGTCAGTTTATTCAACAACAGAATCATGCAGAAAAACGCATTTCAAAAAAGTTTTAAATTGATTTGCATTTTAATGAGTGAAATAAGTATTTGACCCCTTCCCAAAACATGACTTAGTACTTGGTGGCAGAACCCTTGTTGGCAGTCACAGAGGTCAGACGTTCCTTGGAGTTGGCCACCAGGTTCGCACATCTCAGGAGGGATTTTGTCCTCTTTGCAGATCCTCTCCAAGTCATTAAGGTTTCCAGGCTGACGTTTGGTGACTCGAACCTTCAGATCCCTCCACAGATTTTCTATGGGATTAAGGTCTGGAGACTGGCTAGGCCACTCTAGGACCTCATTGTGCTCAATGTTCTTCTTGAGCCACTCCTTTGTTGCCTTGGCCGTGTGTGTTTTGGGGGTCATTGTCATGCTGGAATACCCATCCACCACCTATCTTCAATACCCTGGCTGAGGGGAATAGAAGAAATGGCCGCACACCACTTTAATCTTTTATTCGGACATCCCAAAACGACAAGAACCAGAGTGCTGGGTAGACGCGTTTCACACACTTCACGTGCGCTTAGTTATTAATGTCAGTAATGACTAAGCGCACGTGAAGTGTGTGAAACGCGTCTACCCAGCACTCTGGTTCTTGTCGTTTTGGAACGTCAGCACCTGTCCATGTGATTTCCTGAGCAGGGGGGACCTGGTGGTCCCTGTAGGATTTCAGTCCTTCCCGGTGTAGTGTGTCACCAATTGTTTTCTTGGTGACTTTGGTTCCAGCTGAGATCATTGACAAGATCCTCCCGTGTAGTTCTGGGCGGATTCCTCACCGTTCTCATCATCACTGAAACTCCACGGTGAGATCTTCCATGGAGCCCCAGACCGAGGGAGACTGACAGATATTTTGTGTTTCTTCCATTTGAGAATAATCGCACCAACTGTTGTCACCCTCTCACCTTGTGTAGGTCTACAATCTCATCCCCGACATCCTTGGACAGCTTTTTGGTCTCGGCCATGGTGGAGAGATTGGAATCTGATTACTTCTGTGGACAGGTGTCGTTTATACAGGTAACAAGCTGAGATTAGGAGCACTCCCTTATAAGAGAGTGCTCCTCATCTCAGCTTGTTGCCTGTATAGAAGACACAACTTCACACAGCTACCTGGGAGCCACAAATCTTGCTGATTGATAGGGGATCAAATACTTATTTCACATTAAAATGCAAATCAATTTATAACTTTTTTGAAATGAGTTTTTCTGGATATTTTTGTTGTTATTCCGTCTCTCACTGGTAAAATAAACCAACCAATAAAATTATAGACGGATCGTTTCTTTGTCAGGGCAAACATACAAAATCAGCAGGGGGTCAAATACTTTTTTCTCCTCACTGTACAGGAGGGGGGAGGAGTGTACAGTGCAGGGTATATGGGAGGGGGAGGAGTGTACAGTGCAGGGTATATAGGAGGGGGAGGAGTGTACAGTGCAGGGTATATAGGAGGGGGAGGAGTGTACAGTGCAGGGTATATAGGAGGGGGTGGCTGTACAGTGCAGGGTATATAGGAGGGGGAGGAGTGTACAGTGCAGGGTATATAGGAGGGGGTGGCTGTACAGTGCAGGGTATATAGGAGGGGGGAGGAGTGTACAGTGCAGGGTATATAGGAGGGGGGAGGAGTGTACAGTGCAGGGTATATAGGAGGGGGGTGGCTGTACAGTGCAGGGTATATAGGAGGGGGAGGGGTGTAGAGTGCAGGGTATATAGGAGGGGGGAGGGGTGTACAGTGCAGGGCATATAGGAGGGGGGAGGGGTGTACAGTGGATGGTATATAAGAGGGGGGAGGGGTGTACAGTGCAGGGTATATAGGAGGGGGAGGAGTGTACAGTGCAGGGTATATAGGAGGGGGTGTACAGTGCATGGTATATAGGAGGGGGGTGTACAGTTCATGGTATATAGGAGGGGGTGGATGTACAGTGCAGGGTATATAGGAGGGGGAGGGTATATAGGAGGGGGAGGGTATATAGGAGGGGGAGGGGTGTACAGTGTAGGGTATATAGGAGGGGTGTACAGTGCAGGGTATAAAGGAGGGGGGAGTGGTGTACAGTGCAGGGTATATAGGAGGGGGGAGTGGTGTACAGTGCAGGGTATAAAGGAGGGGGGAGTGGTGTACAGTGCAGGGTATATAGGAGGGGGAGGGTATATAGGAGGGGGAGGGGTGTACAGTGTAGGGTATATAGGAGGGGGAGGGGTGTACAGTGTAGGGTATATAGGAGGGGGGTGTACAGTTCATGGTATATAGGAGGGGGTGGATGTACAGTGCAGGGTATATAGGAGGGGGAGGGTATATAGGAGGGGGAGGGGTGTACAGTGTAGGGTATATAGGAGGGGTGTACAGTGCAGGGTATAAAGGAGGGGGGAGTGGTGTACAGTGCAGGGTATATAGGAGGGGGGAGTGGTGTACAGTGCAGGGTATAAAGGAGGGGGGAGTGGTGTACAGTGCAGGGTATATAGGAGGGGGAGGGTATATAGGAGGGGGAGGGGTGTACAGTGTAGGGTATATAGGAGGGGGAGGGGTGTACAGTGTAGGGTATATAGGAGGGGTGTACAGTTCATGGTATATAGGAGGGGGTGGATGTACAGTGCAGGGTATATAGGAGGGGGAGGGTATATAGGAGGGGGAGGGTATATAGGAGGGGGAGGGGTGTACAGTGTAGGGTATATAGGAGGGGTGTACAGTGCAGGGTATAAAGGAGGGGGGAGTGGTGTACAGTGCAGGGTATATAGGAGGGGGGAGTGGTGTACAGTGCAGGGTATAAAGGAGGGGGGAGTGGTGTACAGTGCAGGGTATATAGGAGGGGGAGGGTATATAGGAGGGGGAGGGGTGTACAGTGCAGGGTATATAGGAGGGGGAGGGGTGTAGAGTGCAGGGTATATAGGAGGGGGGAGGGGTGTACAGTGCAGGGCATATAGGAGGGGGGAGGGGTGTACAGTGGATGGTATATAAGAGGGGGGAGGGGTGTACAGTGCAGGGTATATAGGAGGGGGGAGGAGTGTACAGTGCAGGGTATATAGGAGGGGGGTGTACAGTGCATGGTATATAGGAGGGGGGTGTACAGTTCATGGTATATAGGAGGGGGTGGATGTACAGTGCAGGGTATATAGGAGGGGGAGGGTATATAGGAGGGGGAGGGTATATAGGAGGGGGAGGGGTGTACAGTGTAGGGTATATAGGAGGGGTGTACAGTGCAGGGTATAAAGGAGGGGGGAGTGGTGTACAGTGCAGGGTATATAGGAGGGGGGAGTGGTGTACAGTGCAGGGTATAAAGGAGGGGGGAGTGGTGTACAGTGCAGGGTATATAGGAGGGGGAGGGTATATAGGAGGGGGAGGGGTGTACAGTGTAGGGTATATAGGAGGGGTGTACAGTGCAGAGTATAAAGGAGGGGGGAGTGGTGTACAGTGCAGGGTATATAGGAGGGGGAGGGTATATAGGAGGGGGAGGGGTGTACAGTGTAGGGTATATAGGAGGGGGAGGGGTGTACAGTGTAGGGTATATAGGAGGGGGAGGGGTGTACAGTGTAGGGTATATAGGAGGGGGAGGGGTGTACAGTGTAGGGTATATAGGAGGGGTGTACAGTGTAGGGTATATAGGAGGGGTGTACAGTTCAGGGTATATAGGAGGGGGGAGGGGTTTTGGTGAATATTATGAGTCGGACGATGTTGTCGGGTAGGCGTGTCGCCAATGAAGGCGTGTCTTAGATGGGGGTGGGGAAGACTGTTTGTTTGATCATGTGACGCGCTCTTCCCGATCACGTGATCACGTGGAGTCCGTAGTTACGGTTGCTATGGTGAAGATGGTGCGCGAGGCCATCCGAATCTACTGCCGCCTCCGACCGAACAGCCGCCGCCACACCTCCGGGGTGAGATACCGGGAGAGGAGGGAAGAGCCGGGGGCCGCCGCCTCCATACCGGGCACTGATAATACGGCAGAGGGAGGAGGGGGGACATTATACTGGGGGGGGAGGAGATTTCTGGGAACGGTCTATAGGGGGATCAGTATCCGGGGACGGAGTTCTGGTTGTACCTTCGTGTTTACATTATTGGGGGACATATTTCTGGGTGATATTGGAGGTGCGGAGGGACTCGTGTCCTCCATCCCTCCATCCCATCCTCCGATCCCCCATCCCATCCTCCGATCCCTCCATCCCGACCTACGATCCCTCCATCCCATCCTCCGATCCCTCCATCCCGACCTACGATCCCTCCATCCCATCCTCCGATCCCTCCATCCCATCCTCTGATCCCGACCTACGATCCCGACCATCCCATCCTCCGATCCCTCCATCCCATCCTCCGATCCCTCCATCTTATCCTCCGATCCCTCCATCCCGACCTACGATCCCTCCATCCCGACCTCCGATCCCTCCATCCCATCCTCCGATCCCTCCATCCCATCCTCTGATCCCGACCTACGATCCCTCCGATCCCGACCATCCCATCCTCCGATCCCTCCATCCCATCCTCCGATCCCTCCATCTTATCCTCCGATCCCTCCATCCCGACCTACGATCCCTCCATCCCGACCTCCGATCCCTCCATCCCGACCTCCGATCCCTCCATCCCGACCTACGATCCCTCCATCCCGACCTACGATCCCTCCATCCCGACCTACGATCCCTCCATCCCATCCTCCGATCCCTCCATCCCGACCTACGATCCCTCCATCCCGACCTCCGATCCCTCCATCCCGACCTCCGATCCCTCCATCCCGACCTACGATCCCTCCATCCCGACCTACGATCCCTCCATCCCGACCTACGATCCCTCCATCCCGACCTACGATCCCTCCATCCCGACCTACGATCCCTCCACCCCGACCTACGATCCCTCCACCCCGACCTATGATCCCTCCACCCCGACCTATGATCCCTCCACCCCGTCCTCCGATCCCTCCATCCCATCCTCTGATCCCGACCTACGATCCCTCCGATCCCGACCATCCCATCCTCCGATCCCGACCATCCCATCCTCCGATCCCTCCATCCTATCCTCCGATCCCTCCATCCCGACCTACGATCCCTCCATCCCGACCTCCGATCCCTCCATCCCGACCTCCTATCCCTCCATCCCGACCTACGATCCCTCCATCCCGACCTCCGATCCCTCCATCCCGACCTACGATCCCTCCATCCCGACCTCCGATCCCTCCATCCCATCCTACGATCCCTCCATCCCGACCTACGATCCCTCCATCCCGACCTACGATCCCTCCATCCCGACCTACGATCCCTCCATCCCGACCTACGATCCCTCCATCCCGACCTACGATCCCTCCACCCCGACCTACGATCCCTCCACCATCCCTCCACCCCGTCCTCCGATCCCTCCATCCCATCCTTTGATCCCTCCATCCTTTCCTCCGATCCCTCCATCCCTCATCCATCCTCCGATCCCTCCATCCCATCCTCCGATCCCTCCATCCCTCATCCATCCTCAGATTCCCTCCATCAATCCTCCGGTCCCTCCATCCTATCCCATCCTCCGATCCATCCCATCCTCCAATCCCTTCCTCCGATCCACCCCTCCATCCCTTCCCCCAAACCCTCCATCCTCCGATCCGTCCATACCATCCTCTGGTCCCCCCATCCGTCCTCCGGTCCCTCCATCCCATCCGTCCTCCGGTCCCTCCATCCCATCCGTCCTCCGATCCCTCTATCTCATCCTCCGATCCCTCCATCCCGCCCCTTCCTCCGATCCCTCCATCCCATCCTCCGATCCCTCCATCCCGTCCCATCCTCAGGTCCCTCCATCCCAATCGGAAATGTGAAAGAATTGCGCTAGACCCCTAACACAAAATAATAAAATCCTGTGAATAATTCCCCAATAATTGTATCATCAATAAAGGAATAAAGAAAAATAAAAAGTGATTAAACACAAACTTTGGCATGGAAAATTAATGTGCAGTGAAAACGTGAAAAGTCCTCACAGACTAATAATCAATACCAATGATAACGAGTCCAAATACCAACATCGGTGCAAAAATATAAAGTGAACCTTACAAAAAGTTGATATTAATTATATTGCAAATGATATAATGTCCATCCGAGAGTAAATAATCTTCATAAACATGTGCCACGTCCGATCCACCAATAGTGTAAAGGTTTTCTTCTTACCAGAGATCTGTGACCCCCCCCCCCCCGCCACAGAGCGCCACAGAGTGTCACAGAGCGCCACAGAGCGCCACAGAGCGCCACAGAGCGCCACAGAGCGCCACAGAGTGTCACAG
This sequence comes from Lithobates pipiens, assembly GCF_037356315.1. Classification (NCBI taxonomy): domain Eukaryota; kingdom Metazoa; phylum Chordata; class Amphibia; order Anura; family Ranidae; genus Lithobates; species Lithobates pipiens. Next base: position 12,773,399 of record NW_027507758.1, on the reverse strand, counting down.
AGAGCCACAGAGCGCCACAGAGCGCCACAGAGAGCCACAGAGCGCCACAGAGAGCCACAGAGCGCCACAGAGCGCCACAGAGTGCCACAGAGAGCTTGCCATTTATTGAATATAAAACAAAGCGATTGCACTTACAAACAGTGGAAATATCTGTACACAACCATGATGCACCCTCCAATGTCCAATCACAGCCCAGAGCTCTGTGTTGACAATCAACACAGGGCTCTATAGAGAGGGAACGATCTCTCTGTTTCTGATCCCTGCAAAGCAGAGATGAGAAAAAAACAGATCTATTAGTAAAAAGCAGCACATAACACACACAATACACATCGTTAGGCACACATTTAACCCTCTGATCGCCCCCTAGATGTTGACCTCTTCCCAGCCAGTGTCATTAGTACAGTGATAGTGTATAGTATTATCATTAGAGGTGCACCAAATGGAAATTTTGGTACGGGTGCACCTGTCCGAAACCAAAAATTACAGTCTTTTTAAGAAATATATATTGTATTCAACTTTTTAATTATTATCATGAATTTAACCACTTGCTTACTGGGCACTTATACCCCCCCCCCCCCCTTCCTGCCCAGGCCAATTTTCAGCGCTGTCACACTTTGAATGACAATTGCGCAGTCATGCTACGCTGCACCCAGATGATATTTTTACAATTTTCTACCCACAAATAGAGCTTTCTTTTGGTGGTATTTGATCATCTCTGCATTTTTTTTTTTTTTTAACTTTTGCTAAACAAATAAAAAAAAGACCGAACATTTTGATAAAAACACGTTTTTCTTTGTTTCTGTTATAACATTTTGTAAATGAGTACGTTTTCTCCTTCACTGATGGGCGGCGCTGATATGCCGCAATGATGGGCGGCGCTGATATGCCGCAATGATGGGCGGCGCTGATATGCCACAATGATGGGCGGCGCTGATATGCCGCAATGATGGGCGGCGCTGATATGCCGCAATGATGGGCGGAGCTGATATGCCGCAATGATGGGCGGCGCTGATATGCCGCAATGATGGGCGGCACTGATATGCCGCAATGATGGGCGACACTGATATGCCACAATGATGGGCGGCACTGATATGCCGCAATGATGGGAGGAGCTGATATGCCACAATGATGGGCGGCACTAATATGCCACAATGATGGTCGGCGCTGATATGCCACAATGATGGGCGGCGCTGATATGCAGCAATGATGGGCGGCGCTGATATGCCGCAATGATGGGCGGAGCTGATATGCAGCAATGATGGGCGGCGCTGATATGCCGCAATGATGGGCGGAGCTGATATGCAGCAATGATGGGCGGCACTGATATGCCACAATGATGGGCAACACTAATATGCCACAATGATGGGCGGCACTAATATGCCACAATGATGGGCGGCACTGATATGCCACAATGATGGGCGGCGCTGATATGCCGCAATGATGGGCGGCGCTGATATGCAGCAATGATGGGCGGCGCTGATATGCCGCAATGATGGGCGGCGCTGATATGCCGCAGTGATGGGCGGCGCTGATATGCCGCAATGATGGGCGGAGCTGATATGCCGCAATGATGGGCGGCGCTGATATGCCGCAATGATGGGCGGCGCTGATATGCAGCAATGATGGGCGGCGCTGATATGCCGCAATGATGGGCGGCGCTGATATGCCGCAATGATGGGCGGCGCTGATACGCCGCAATGATGGGCGGCGCTGATATGCCGCAATGATGGGCGGCGCTGATATGCCGCAATGATGGGCGGCGCTGATATGCAGCAATGATGGGCGGCGCTGATATGCAGCAATGATGAGGCGACAGTGATATGAAGCACTGATGGGCGGTACTGATTGAAACCCCTGGAGGGCATGGGTTGGCACTTAAGGTGTGCACTTTTGGGCATCCTTGATGGGTCTGCACTGATAATGGATGTGCTGATTATAAGATTCCCCCCCCCCCCCCCAATCAGGGGAGCTGATGATCAGCTCTCCTCTACCCGCGCCTTGCCAGTGCAAATGAGGAAAAGCTGATGACTTCCTGGTTATGATGTGACCAGCTGTGATTGGTTACAGCTGATCACATGGTAAAGAACTTACCTCATAGGCTCTTTACCCAGATCGGAGATTCGTGTGTCAGAGCGACGCACCACACTACCGATCGCCACGCTGAGCGCCGCTTATCCTACTAGACATCATAGGACACCCAGTCAGGAGAGCTGTTCCCCGTGTGGCCATCATTCTGCTATAGGCCGGGTGGGAAGTGGTAATCGGATTTGTTTTATACCAGAAAGTAGAAAATATTATGTTTTTTTTTAAATTTTTTTAATAAAAAATATTGCAAAAAAATAAAAACCCAGAAGTGATCAAATATCACCAAAAGAAAGTTCTATTTGTGTGTAATAAAATAATCTAAATTTATTTTGTGTACAGTGCGGCATGACCGCGCAATTACCAGTTAAATTAGCACAGCACTGTATAGAGAAACATGGCCTGGTCACAAAGGGGGTAAAATCTCCAGGAGCTGAAGTGGTTATTTTTTTACGTTCTAGAATCTCCCGCTAAAACTGGAAATCCCCCGGCAGATGTTGTGTTTTATTTACTGTCTATTGCTGGTCTGGTTGCTAAAACACATCTCTCTGTTTATTGGGGTCTTGTCACGTCTTCCTGACAGATTGTAGATATTCCCGGGGATCGGACGCGCCCTCCTAATCCGGGATGTATGGAAATTCAGAATGTAGAGTGACGGGGGTGGGGGAGCAACGCCATCTGTATCGCCCGCAATGTGGGTGGAGCTCTATGATGGATCTAGAGCTGGGCGATTTTCTCAAAAATTAAAATAAAAAAAATCTGCGATTTAAAAAAAAAAAAAAAAAACTCGATTCACGATTCGAATCGAGTTTTTTTTTTTTTTTTTTCGATGGACGAGCTTGGCGATTAGAGCTGGGCGATTTTCTCAAAAAAATAAAATAAATAAAATCTGTGATTTAAAAAAAACTTGATTCACGATTTGAATCGAGTGTTTGTGTTTTTTTTTTTTTTTTGATGGACGCCTCGGCCTCACCTAAAAACTCCTGCCCGCAACACCTCAGGACCGACACGGAGTAAGCGCCGGTCCTGGTGAAAAAAAAATAAAAAATCAAAAAAATCAATTTGGTGGGCGATTAGAGCTGGGCGATTTTCTCAAAAAAAATAAATAAATAAATAAAATCTGTGATTTAAATAAAAAAAAGAAAAACAAAAAAAAACTTGATTCACGATTCGAATCGAGTGTTGTTTTTTATTTTTTATTTTCTTGATGGACGCCTCGGCCTCACCTAAAAACTCCTGCCCGCAACACCTCAGGACCGACACGGAGTAAGCGCCGGTCCTGGTGAAAAAAAAATCAAAAAAATCAATTTGCTGGGCGATTTTCTCAAAAAAAAAAAAAAATAAAATCTGTGATTTAAATAAAAAAAAAAACTTGATTCACGATTTCAAATCGAGTGTTGTTTTTTATTTTTTTATTTTTTTGATGGACGCCTCGGCCTCACCTAAAAACTCCTGCCCGCAGCACCTCAGGACCGACACGGAGTCAGCGCCGGTCCTGGTGAGAAAAAAAAAAATCAAAAAAATCGATTTGCTGGGCGATTAGAGCTGGGCAATTTTCTCAAAAAAAAATAAAAATAAAATCTGTGATTTAAATAATAAAAAAAAAAAAAAAAAAAACTTGATTCACGATTCGAATCGAGTGTTGTTTTTTATTTTTATTTTTTTTGATGGACGCCTCGGCCTCACCTAAAAACTCCTGCCCGCAGCACCTCAGGACCGACACGGAGTCAGCGCCGGTCCTGGTGAGAAAAAAAAAAATCAAAAAAATCGATTTGCTGGGCGATTAGAGCTGGGCAATTTTCTCAAAAAAAAATAAAAATAAAATCTGTGATTTAAATAATAAAAAAAAAAAAAAAAAAACTTGATTCACGATTCGAATCGAGTGTTGTTTTTTATTTTTATTTTTTTTGATGGACGCCTCGGCCTCACCTAAAAACTCCTGCCCGCAACACCTCAGGACCGACACGGAGTCAGCGTCGGTCCTGGTGAAAAAATAAATCTAAAAAAAAAAACGTTTTTCTGAAATTTTGAATCGATTTGACCTCTCAACTCGATTCAAGATTTAAATCGATTTTTTTTTTTTTCCCCCAGCCCTAGATGTATGCACCTGGAATTCACACCCCCCCCCCGGTCTCGGGACTCTGGTGACCCCAAAACTGAGACACGCATCATGGGGGATGGGAATTGTCAGTCTGATTTTGTATTCACCTGCAGCAGGTAAAATAAGTATTGAAGACGTCACCATTTTTCTAGGTAAATCTATTGGTAAAGGTGCTACTGACATGAGATTCTCCCCACATGTCGGTAACAACCCGTCCCACCCATACATACAAAGACACCAAAACCGCTCAGAAATGTTCTGTGTAATAAAATGGGAGGACACAGGAAAAAAAAAGGTCTTATAGACCCCCCCATATAGACCCCAGATGTCTCCATAAAGAGGACCTGTCATCACTTATTTCTATAACAAAGGACATCCAGTGAGGATTGCGGAGCCCCCGCCGGGCCTATAGGAGAATGACAGCGGGGTGGGGGTTCCGCAATCCTCACTGGATGTCTTAAGACGTCCAGAAGGATAAGTGGCTCGTGTGCGCCCCCCGGGGGGGGGGAGGGGCACTCAGCGCGGTGGTCAGTAGTGAGGTGCGTCGCTCTGACACACCCCATCTCCGATCCCAGTAAAGAGCCTATGACATAGGCTCTCTACCATGTGATCAGCTGTGTCCAATCAGTCGCAGCTGATCACAGCGTAACCAGAAAGTGCCGGTTATCAGCGTTCCTCTATTCATGCCGACAGGAGAGGAGAGGAGAGGAGAGGAGAGGAGAGGAGAGGAGAGCTGATGAGCAGCTCTCAAGACAGGGGGGTCTGTGCTGATAATCAGCACATTGATTCTCACTGCAGCCCCATCAGCGGATTAGGATGCCAATCAGTGCCCATCAGTAATGCCTGTCAGTGCTGCATATCAGTTCCACCTTTCGGTGCCCATCAGTGCTGCATATCAATGTCCATCAGTGCTGCATATCAGTTCTGCCTTTCAGCGCCTATCAATGCTACATATCAGTTCCGCATATCAGTGCCCACCAGTGCTGCATATGAGTTCCACCTTTCAGTGCTGCCTTTCAGTTCTGCCTTTCAGTGCTGCATATCAGTGCCGATCAGTGCTACATATCAGTTCCGCCTGTCAGTGCCCATCAGTGCTGCATATCAATGCCCCCTGACAGGCGGAACTGATATGCAGCACTGATGGGCACTGAAAGGCAGAACTGATATGCATCACTGATATGCAGAACTGATGGGCACTGAAAGACAGAACTGATATGCAGCACTGATGGGCACTGAAAGGTGGAACTCATATGCAGCATTGATGGGCACTGAAAGGCGAAAGTGATATGCAGCACTGGTGGGCACTGATATGCGGAACTGATATGCAGCACTGATGGGCACTGATATGCGGAACTGATATGCAGCACTGATGGGCACTGATATGCGGAACTGATATGCAGCACTGATGGGCACTGATATGCGGAACTGATATGCAGCACTGATGGGCACTGAAAGGCAGAACTGATATGCAGCATTGATGGGCACTGAAAGGTGGAACTGATATGCAGCACTGATGGGCACTGAAAGGTGGAACTGATATGCAGCACTGATGGGCACTATCGGTGCTGCATATTAGTGCCTCATCAGTGGCCATCAGTGAAGGAGAAAACTTTTATAACAAAAACGAAGAAAAAACTTTTTTTTTAAATTTTCTGTCTTTTTTTTTTTTTTATTTGTTTAGCAAAAAATCAAAACCCCCCCGGAGGTGATCAAATACCACCAAAGTGTTGTATGACCTCACAGTTGTCATTCAGAGTGTGAAAGCTGAAAATTGGCCTGGGCAGGAAGGTGGGGGAGGGAGGGGGACGGGGATGGGGACAGGGGGGGGGGGGAGTTTCTGGTATTTTAGTAGTTATAAAGCTTTGTTTAAAAAACAAAAATAACAAACCTTACCTTTACTTACCTGCTCTGTGTATTTGGTTTTTGCACAGAGCAGCCCCCATCCTCTTCTTCTGGGGCGCCCCAACGGCGCTCCTGGCTCCTCCTCTTTATCAGGTGCCCCCCCCCACTGAAATACTTTTTTTCCCCTGGGGGGCACCCGTGCGGGCTCGCTCCCGAGTCTCGCTGCTGCGTTCATTGACACAGACGATGGGATTCGGCCCCCCGCTCCCCACTCCTGTGTCACCGGATTGGATTGACAGCAGCAGGAGCCAACTGCTATCGGTCTGCCCAATGAGGGGGAGAGACAGCGGCGAGAGCCACTGCGCCTGCGCACATTGCTGGGTGGGATTTGGCACCTCCTCCTATAGTGGGGGAGGGGGGGGGGGGGTTGAGCTGGACACTGTGTGGTTTTTATTGATCTTTTACCTCTTGTTGTCTCTCCTCAGATCTATTCTATCAGCCATGATGACTCCGGAGGCTCCTCACTGGAGATCACCGTTCCCCGGGATCTGGCCGACGGATTTGTTAATAATAAGCGGGAGAATTACAGGTTCAGGTGAGGAATCTTCACTCGTCTGATTTCCTTTTATTTCTGTTATTGGTTCTGATTATTCTTTTGGTATCTGTACTCCTAGCAGCCAATCACAATCCCTTCTCAGTGTCCAAGCACAGTATGGTCAAGGAAAGTAACAATCTGATTGGTTGCCTTGAGAAACCAGCTAAATAAATTCCAACTGTTTCGGATTGTTAAAATGATATATATATATATATTTTTTTTTTTTTTTTTTTTTTTTTTGTTTTTTGTTTTTTGTGTTGTATGGAGTGGAGAGGGATTCGAACCCCTGTCAGGTTTTTTTTTATTTATTTATTTTTTTATGCCTGTTGGGGAGATTCACCCTCCTCCTATTTGTCCTGGTGTCAGTTAGTAAAAGTAAAAAAAAAAATCCCAAATTTTCGGGTTGTCCCAGAACAGGAATAGAGGGAAAATCTTCTAATGGGGACACTAGTTCTGGGGTTCCCTCACTTCGAAGGGATTTCCTCTCACTTCCTGTTTTGCTATGGGACAGGAAGTGAAGGAAATTCTCCACCATCGGACACGGAGGAAGGGGAACCTCCCTCGATCTATCCAAAATGGAAAAAAAAAAAATAATGCCCTTGTTCTACTTTAAATTGATAGTAATGGATATGTTTTCTTTGTTTAACCAGTGCCCCATCATTGGTGTCCAGTGGAAGGAATAGTGCCCCATCATTGGTGTCAGTGGGAGGAATAGTGCCCCACCATTGGTATCAGTGGGAGGAATAGTGCCCCATCATTGGTGGCATTGGGAGAAATAGTGCCCCATCATTGGTGTCACTGGGAGGAATAGTGTGCCCCATCATTGGTGACAGTGGAGGAAGTGTGCCCCATCATTGGTGACAGTGGGAGGAAGTGTGCCCCATCATTGGTGACAGTGGGAGGAAGTGTGCCCTATCATTGGTGTCAGTGGGAGGAATAGTGCCCCATTATTGGTGTCAGTGGGAGGAATAGTGCCCCACCATTGGTGTCAGTGGGAGGAATAATGCCCCACCATTGGTGTCAGTGGGAGGAATAGTGCCCCACCATTGGTGTCAGTGGGAGGAATAGTGCCCCATCATTGGTGTCAGTGGGAGGAATAGTGCCCCATCATTGGAGTCAGTGGGAGGAATAGTGCCCCATCATTGGTGTCAGTGGGAGGAATAATGACCCACCATTGGTGTCAGTGGGAGGAATAGTGCCCCACCATTGGTGTCAGTGGGAGGAATAATGCCCCGCCATTGGTGTCAGTGGGAGGAATAGTGCCCCATCATTGGTGTCAGTGGGAGGAATAGTGCCCCATCATTGGTGTCAGTGGGAGGAATAGTGCCCCATCATTGGTATCAGTGGGAGGAATAGTGCCCCATCATTGGTGTCAGTGGGAGGAATAGTGCCCCAGATAAAGGCCGGCACCGGGCTGCAGTTTGGAGGCCACTGATCTAGATGATGCCCAACGTTTTCCAGACAGGAAATTGTGAGAAGCTCACAGTGTGCGGTGAAATCGGAGGAAGCCGTTCCAGTCCAGGAGAGGATCCGGGTACACCTGTACAAGACTGAAGGGGGGTCGGAGGTCAGATTTAAGGTGGTGTTTTTGCGGTGGAAGTTGGGCGAGGTGTAAATTCTCTTTAGGAGTCATTTCTGTATTTATCTTCCTGATGAGTGATCGCGGTCCCCATAGAAAACCATTTCTCAATCAGCTTCTCGCTGAACGTGTTTAATTTCCTTGTGTTGGTGGAGCGGGCGCTGCGAAAATCTAGCACCAGGCAGCCCCCCGCGCACCTGGCCCCCATCCCCCGCCCAACCCCCACCCTCCCCGTGTTTTCATAATGTGAAATATAAATCCCATATTGATGTCATTTTCACGGAACGGAGTGCATTTTACTGCCCCGGGCCAATCTCCGCCGCCGCGGCTGTGCTGACAATGGCAGTGGGGAGGGCAGTGCCCGGCAACACAGGAGCGCTTTGTTCAGCTCTGCCCGTGTTTTACGAGGTACGGGATGGGCGATTTATCTGGGAAAACATTGGCCGAGTGAATCGCGCGTTGATGAATCGCGCACTGATGAATTGCGTGTTGATGAATTGCGCACTGATGAATTGCGTGTTGATGAATTGCGTGTTGATGAATCGCGCACTGATGAATTGCGTGTTGATGAATTGCGTGTTGATGAATCGCGCGCTGTTTCACAGGCGAGGAGAAATTTCTAATTGTTTGATATTTTGCAGATTTCAAGAGACCTTCGATCAAGACGAGAGGCAAGAAGCCGTATTCGAATGTATCGCCAAGCCGGTAGCAGAGAGGTACGGTGACCACATAGCTTATATGTCTGTATTGTCATGTCTAAGGGGCCAATCACATGGGGGGGGGTTTCACTTTACTGCGGGCCCCATGCAGCTCCGTGGGTTCCCGGCGCGCGGGGGGGGGGGGGGGGGTTGCACAGGTGCCGGCGTCCCATTCGTTTCTATTGGGACACGTGGCTGCATGGACACAGCCGCTGGGTCTTAATATGACATGCGGGTGAGTGTGGGAGCGGGGCCCCCGAGGGCTCCCTGTATGCATTTGGGGACCCCGCAAGCACTCTCCAGGGCTGCTGATAAGGCAGTACAGCCAGCCTTCTTGTTCCAGGCCCCATCAGTTCTAAAGCGGGGGGGGGGGTTCCTTCGAAGCAGGAGGGCCAACTGTACTGCCTTATTGCTTACATCGATCCACCTGTGCCCCCCCCCCCCCCCCCCCGCAGCTCTGCCGGCTTCTACTCTTTGTTCTCCCTCCAGCTGCACTGCAGGGGATCAGTTCTAGTATCTGCACCCCCCCCACCTCCCTTCTGTTTGGGACCCCTGTGTGCCCCCCTTTCACCTGCTGTACTGCATCATTGCTGACCCTGATCCTCTTGCGCTTCCCCCTGCAGCGCTTCTGGATTTGACTCCTCTTCCTCCCTCCAGCTGCGCTGCAGGGGGATCAGTTCTAATATCTTTGCTGTCCAGGACCCCCTGTGTGCCCCTTTCCCACCTGCTGTACTGCCTTTGTGCTGACACCAATCCCCTTGTTCCTCCACCTGCAGCACTGCCGGCTTCTACTCCTCTTTCTCCCTCTGGCTGCCCTGCAGGGGGGTCAGTTCTAGTATCTGCATACCCCCACCCCCATGCTATTTGGAACCCCTGTGTGTCCCCTTCCAACTGCCGTACTGCATCATTGCTGACCCCGATCCTCTGGTGCGTATTCCCTGCAGCTCTGCCGGCTTCTACTCTTCGTTCTCCCTCCAGCTGCACTGCAGGGGGATCAGTTCTAAAATCTTTGCTCCCCTCCCCCCACTCTCTGCTGTCCGGGACCCCTGTGTGCCCCCCTTCCACCTGCTGTACTGCCTTTGTGCTGACACCAATCCTCTTGTTCCTCCACCTGCAGCGCTCCCGGTTCTACTCCTCTTTCTCCCTCTGCCTGCACTGCAGGGGGATCAGTTTTAGTATCTGCACACCTCCCTGCTGTTTGGGACCCCTGTGTGACCCCCTTCCAACTGCTATACTGCATCATTGCTAATCCTGATCCGCTTATGCTTCCCCCCCCCCCCCCCCCCCCGCAGTGCTGCCGGATTTTACTCCTCTTTCTCCCTTTGACTGTGCTGAAGGGGGATCAGTTCTAGTATCTGCACACCCCCCCACCTCCCTGCTGTCTGGGACCCCTGTGTGCTCCCCTTCCACCTGCTGTCCAGGCCCTCTTATTTACCCCTTTCCCCCCACAGTCATGCTGGCTTCCCCCCTCTCCTCTCCTGTCGGCAGCTGCTGATGGCACACAGGGAGTCATTTCAGGATGGAAAGTGGGGGAAGGGGCCAGCAAATTTATCATATTTACTGGCCCGGGCCCCATCAGTTCAAAAGGGCAGCCTGGACCCCTGCACAACTGTGCTGCCTTATTGCTGAGATGATCCTCTTGTGCCTCCCCTTGCAGCCGCGCCGACTTTTACTCCTCTTTCTCCCTCTGGCTACACTGCAGAAGAATAGGTTCTAGTATCTTGGCTCCCCCGCCCCCCTGCTGTCCGGGACCCCTGTGTGCCCCCCTTCCACCTGCTGTACTGCATAATTGCTGACCCCGATCCTCTTGTGCCTCCCCCTGCAGTGCTGCTGGATTTTACTCCTTTTTCTCCCTCTGGCTGCTCTGCAGGGGGATCAGTTCTTCAGTTCTAGTATCTGCACCCCCCCCTGCTGTCTGGGACCCCTGTGTGCCCCCCTTTCACCTGCTGTCCAGGCCCTCTTATTCGCCCCTTTCCCCCACAGCCATGCTGGCTTCCCTGCTCTCCTCTCCAATCGGCAGCTGCTGATGGCATGCAGGGGGGTCATTTCAGGATGGAAAACGGGGGGAAGTGGCCAGCAAATAAGTCCTATTTACTGGCCCGGGCCCCATGAGTTCAAAAGAGGAGCCTGGACCCCTGCCGAGCAGGATGGCCGACTGTGCTGCCTTTGTGCTGCCACCGAATCTCTTGTGCCTCCCCTTGCAGCCGTGCCGACTTCTACTCCTCTTTCTCCCTCTGGCTACACTGCAGAAGGATAGGTTCTAGTATCTTCGTGCCCCCACCCCCTGCTGTCCGGGACCCCTGTGTGCCTCCCTTTCACCTGCTGTCCAAACCGTTTGAAATGGTGATCATAGTACAGATAAACACATACAACTTGCAAGTGAAAAGTCGTCCAACATGTAAGCAGAGGGATCGTCTGAACCTGGGCAAACACATAATGAGCATTACTTCATCAGATGCAATTTTTGGGGTAAGCCCAAGACGAGTGAAACCGACAGAAGGGGATATAATGGGGAGGGGTGGAAAGGGAATTGGGGAAGGGGAGCAAGGGTCCCTCAATAATCTACCCAGAACACCCCAAGGTGTAGGGCCAAGGGGACAGAGGGTGGTACACAAGCATGGACCCCGCTAACACGACGTCCAGGGAAGCCCCAACCCTTATCGTATTTCCATGGACAGCGTTTATATAGGTGAGATTATACATAGGAAGATCAGCATCAATCATGGCCCCCAGGACGACACCACAGAGGGGTCCGCCAAGGTCCAACTCGGCTGTATTTCTTTCTTCGCATAGTATAAGAGAGAAGATATCAACAATTCCATGTGATGGGACCATTGGTTGTCTTCATTAATGCCAAGCAATGCCAATTCTGATAAAATGGGTAACAACTTCCCGGTTCCCGCCAAATCACGTATCTCCTCCGTCATTGATCTCCAAGTGGTTGTACCGGGGTGATGCCTTTTCTTACAGCCGGTGGTCTGATCTCTACTGTAAAAGCAATCAGAGCGACTAACTAACCCCTTGATTGCTATTACAAGCCGCTCTCCCGTCCCACCGGGAGACGTGAGCGACCAGCCGGCAATTCCGCCGGCTAGTTGGACACCCAAACAAAGCCGGGATCGCCTTTGATCCACTCTCCGCTTTGGTAAACCTGGTGTGTCCTAATGATTCCAGCCTGGGTTCACACAGGAGCAGTGTGGGAATCTCACAACATTCCTGTTCAAATAGCATGCGATTCTTTGCAGTGTGATTTGCACCCATTCATTTTGTATGGCGGCAAACCGCACAGCAAAGTATCGGTTTTCAGTATCGGGAGCATTTTCACAAGTATGAGTACTCGTAAAAACAAAAAAAAAATACTCTGTATCTTTGCATGCCTAGTACAGTAAAACCTTGGATTGCGAGTAACACGGTTTATGAGCGTTTCGCAATATGAGCTGTTTTTTTGTTTCTTTTTAAAATTCTGATTCGGTTTGCAAGCGTTGTCTTGCAAGACTAGCAGGATTGAAGCCTCTGGGGGTGTGCAGTACCACATTTGGCCAGAGGTGTGGGGGGGGGGGCGCAGGTCTCGCTCAAACACACTCGGAGTTTCTGAGCGTCTTCGAGCTCCTCCGAGTGTCTTCGGTGCCCCCCAACCTCTGGCCACATGAGGTACTGCATGGACGAGCAGTGGCTGTGGAACAAATTATCTGAGATTCCATTGATTCCTATGGGGAAACTTGCTTTGGATTACAAGCATTCTTATGGAACGGATTATGCTCGTAATCCAAGGTATCACTGTACTTGCCTGTACTTGCCTATTTCCAGCCCACACCGATCCGGTCATGGGATCTCCCCTGTGTCAGCCAGTGGCAGCTGCAAGGGAGAGGAGGGAGCACTCGACAATGGTTGGAACGTCTGAGAGCTGTCACCCATTGGCTCCCATGGACCATCAGGTGTCTGTGCTCCCTCCTCTCCCCTGTACCTGCCGGTAGTTGACCAGGGAATGCCGGATCACGTGATCGGACAGAAAATAGGTAAGTATATACATGATTTCCTGCATAGGTTTTAAGTGGGGGGAGGGAGCATTTTTAAGATTGGTTAGCGATATCCCAGAATTCTAATTTAAAGGGTAACTCTACTTTCATGGAGAAAAAAAATTGCGAATGGGGGGTGGGGGTGGGATAAAAACCGCGTATACAATTGCGATATAAGTCATATTGTAATTGAATGTTGTTAAAAATTTCCTTTCCTTTTTCAGTCTGCAGTGGTGAAATTTTCTGTAAAATGCAATATGGCCACCTGGAGGCGCTCTGTACACAGATGGCATACAGAATGCCCCCCAGAAATGTAATTTCCTGCTCGTGTGATTGGCTGACTGATTCTCCCAGAAGTCTGCCTAAGATACAAGTCAGGTTTAAGGCATCCCCTGCAACACAAGTGTCATTTTTGGTGAGATACTCTCAAAGCAGTGGCGGCCAGTGGACATTTCTTTTGGTGGGGGGCGGCAAACAGTATGCCAAGCCCCCCATCGGTCGATAGGTAGCACTTACTCCATCACCGGCGGCTTCCCCTGCTCAGCAGCAACCTCTTGTTATTCTGATCATGACGGCGGCTTCCCTTTCCCCCCCCTCATCCTCTGCGGCAAATCAGGAGTCTTCTCTTTTTGGACAATTGGAAAAAACTGGTCTCACAACTTCTTCTGATTGGCCGGATTGAGAATCAGTGTTTCAGCAGCAAATAATCATTTGCTGTTGTAACACACCTGGGTGGGCTCCGATGCAATGCTCTGTGTGACCCGAGCCCAACCTATTAGAGCCTATGGCTCTAATCGGGTGCTTTAAAGAAAAAACCCAGTCGCTGTAATTCATGACGTCCTGAAAGGGGCCGGACGCATGAATGGTGGGGTGGCCATGGCGGCCATGGATAGATTCATGCTATGCATGGAACTATCCATTATGCATATAAGGGGTGGCAAGGAGAGAGGGGGCGGCATCCCTAATGGACAGACCACCAGTGTCTCAAATGGAAATCACATCTAAATGGATACAGACACTGCCACTTTCCTCATTTAGAGCCCTGCAGGTGCAGCATTTGATTGATAAGTATAAAATCACTCCCATTCACTTTGCACCAACAGCTATTTCTTCAGAGTAACAAAAGGTAGTAATCTGCTATAAAGTTGTTATAATCCCTGCAATATACAGAGATCACCCAGAGGGGGGAGGAGGGGTTCCCAACAAAGTGGAGTTACTCTTTAAGTAGGAATGCACCAATACCTTTTTTACAATGAATACGAGTACCAATCATTTTTTATTTTTTTTGTTATAGTACTCGCCGATACCAATTACCAATACCTACCGCAACTGTTTTGTTTTAATTTCAGCTGTCAGCAATGGTACAAAGCATTAAAAAGTTATTTACAAATGAAATAAAAAATTTTTTTTTTCAATTTAGAGCTTTTTCAATGTGAAATATATAAATATATAAATATATATATATATATATATATATATATATATATATATATATATATATATATATATATATATGTGTAAAAATATTCACTAACAAGGCAAACAAGAAAAAAGTTTTAATTGTTTCTAAAATAGACGTGAAAAAAAGAAAAAAGCAGGAAAATAATAATTAAATGGAGGAGAATAGAGAGTTATTTAAAGTGGTTGTAAACCCTTACAAACCACTTTGAGCTACAGGTAAGCCTAGATTAAGGCTTACCTGTAGGTCCAAGAAATATCTCCTAAACCTACACGGTTTAGGAGATATTTGCCGAAAGACAGGCACCGCTGTCTACAGCGCATGCGCCGTAGACTGTGGCGCGCAGGTGCACTGAGTGCGCCGCTGTCAACGGCGATATGCTGCGAGTGGCGGCTTCCATGCGTATGCGCGGGAGTGACGTCATTGCGGCTTCGTCGAATGACAGCGGCGGAGCAGCGAGACCCACCGAGAAGATGGAAGCTCCAGATTACAGGGGACAGCGGTGACATCGCTGGCTCCTGTGTCAGGTAAGTGACACATAATGGACTACTATGTAATGCATAGTAGTCCATTATGCTTTACCTTTGCAGGGAACCAAAGAGGAAGTAAACCCATCAGGGTTTACTTCCTCTTTAAGGCTGATTTGAGTAAATTAAGGGTTATTAAGGGGTTAAACAGAGGAACATTTGTTCATCCCTTTTGATCTGCAGATGAAGAAATGGAAAGATACAAAAAGAAACAATGTTTCTTTTTTATTTTAGTGTTTCAGGGCTGAGCAACATGGCTGCTTTTTTTTTTTTTTTGACAGCTCAAATTTGGACTTCGGTTTTTTTTTTTTTTTTAGCATAAAGTTTATTTTTAACAGTCAGAAAGACAATAGATCACGGTGCAAAAACATTCAGACATATTCATTTGACAGTAGTATATGTTTTGTGGCAGATTTAATACAATCCTTATAGCAATCATTTGGGTTGCAGTCAGGGGTGGACTGAGAACTCATGGGGCCCCCGGGCAATAGGAGATTATGGGGTCCCCAGGCAATCAGAAATTATGTGGCCACACAGTGTATACACACACACACACACACACACACACACACACACACACACACTATACACAGACATGTTTCTATTGGCTGAGAAGGTACTGGAGAGGTGGGGCAGCTATAATCTCTGGATTTTTAGACCAAAAGGATGTTGGTAAGGGACATTTCAGAGACAGATGTAAAAAAAAAAACACAGATTTTTACATACTGCTCCTGGTTTTACTGAGGCTGGCAACCCTGATGGGGCCCCCTAGATGGCAGTGCCCGAGTGCCCAAATGGTCAGACTGCCCCTGGTTGCAGTTAACATCTTACAGTTGTAGAATTACATTGAAGTGTCCCGGAGATGGGGGGGGGGGGGGGGGGGCTGTGACAGGTGAGTCCTGCAGGATCAATCACATCTTTTATTACCTATCTACCAGAGAGAAGTGAACGGTAATTGGTTTCAAGTGGACATGGGGGATAAGGGGCTGCCGGTCCCTACTCTAGGGTCAGTTCCCACACCTTTACCCAGGGTGCCCAGATTTTATAGATTTTTTTTTTTTTTCGGGCAATTTCTTCCTAAATAAGTTAATTTATAGAGAGGTAGGGCAGTATTTATTGGGGACATCCAAAGTTGCCTATCGGGGTGGGGGGTTGAGTTTGATTCCATCTTAGAAGAATTGCCTTTCTAGCATAGAAAGACGTGTAGAAGACAAATCATTTTTTAATTTAAAGGGCCCTCAAGGAAGTCACAGATACCTAACAGAAGAGGAATAGGACTGTATGGGACCTTTATTTGCCCTATAGAGTTCATATCCTCGAGGATTACCGCAACCCTATCTTTAAGTGCTACTCATTCTCCAGTCAGTTCCCTATATACAGGTCCCTGGGACAGAACATGACTCCTTATGTCTGGGACTGTGACAGGTTCTCATTAGTGACATCACATTTCTCGCCTCCCTCCAGAATATCATTTAGTGGCCGGTGTGGAATTTATTCCAGAGAAAAGATTTTTATTTTATTTTTTTTTATGTTCTTGTCTCATGTGGTTCATCACTATTATTACCCGTCCCGGATTTCTGTCTGCTGTGTTGTGCAATCCCTGAAGCTGCGAGGCCGCCGTTCTTCTCCGTGTTGTTTTCCCGTTCTCTGGGACTTGACACGGGGATCAGGAATAAAAAAAAAAAACACTCAAAGCCAAAGTAAATGTGTGGATGAGGATGCCACTGAAAACGAGTCTATCACGGCTATTAAAGAGAACCTGTCACAAGTGTATACATTACAGCGGTTTTTCTCAGCCATGGTGCGGTTTGGGTCCTCCCGGGGCGCCACAAGCACCGGACCCAGTTTTTGTCTTGGATCAGCATCGTGATTTGCTATGGTACAGAGGTGCCAGTCACCATAACAGTCAATGATGGTCTGGGGCCAGGATGCACTGCCCCATCGGCTGCTCTAGTGATGGCGTCACTATGGCAATGCATGACCCTAAATCAAGCCAAGTGGGGGTCTGATGTGAAGAGAAGACAGTGAGAGGGTGTTTGGGGGGGCGGCGGGGGGGGGGGGGTTGTATGAGTGAGTGGATTCTGATGTGATGGGGCAAGTTTGATGTCATGGGGGCTTTCATTTTTGTAATGGAGGACCTCTGATGTAATAGAGAATCTCTGACATGATGGAGGGACTGTTAAAGATGGGGGGGCTCTGTTATAATGGGGGCTTCTGATGTGAGCTAAGCTATGATTAAGCACCCTACAGTGGTGTGAAACACGTCAAATTTTTGTCCTTGTGCTCCTGATGTCTCTGTAGACGTATGGATTTTACCGTCTTTAAGAAAAGTTGTTACAGCGGAGTGCGGCCGTCCAGCTTTTTCTTCAACGGCTTCTGATGTGATGTTGGAACCTTTGATGTGGGGGGGGGGACTTGTGATGAGATGGGGGACCTCTGATGTGATCAGGGAAGTAATATGGGGCTTCTGATGTGATTGGGGGACCTTGTATGTGATGGGGGGGCCTCTGATGTGATCTGGTGTCTATGATGTGATAGGTGGCTATGGTGCAAAGGAGGGGGCTTTGATTTGATGAGGGAACCTTCTGATGTGAAGGGGGGGGGGCTAGGATGTGATGGGGGACCTCTGATGTGAAGGGGGCCTATTATATGATGGGGGGGAACCTCTAATGTGATGGTGGGACCCTTGATATGTTGGAGGGGGGGTTAATATATATAGGATGGGGCTTCTGATGTGATGGGGGGCCTATGATGTAAAGGAGGGGGCTGTGATGTTATGGGGGACCCATTATATAAAGTAGGGGGCCTCTGATGTAATGGGTGGACCTCTGATGTGATGGGGGGTCTCTGATGTAATGGGGAGGACCTCTGATGTGATAAGGGGGCTCTAATGTAGTGTGGGGACCTCTGATGTGATGGGGGACCTATTATATAAAGTAGGGGGCCTCTGATGTAATGGAGGGGGTCTGATCTGATAGGGGGGTCTCTAATGTAATGGGGGACCTCTGATGTGTTAGGGGGACCTATTATATAAAGTAAGGGGCCTCTGATGTGATGGGGGGCCTCTGATGTAATGGAGGGGCTGTGATCTGATAGGGGGGTCTCTAATGTAATGGGGGACCTCTGATGTGTTAGGGGGACCTATTATATAAAGTAAGGGGCCTCTGATGTGATAGGAGGGGCTCTGAGGAGATAGGGGGACCTCTGATGCGTTAGGGGGACCTATTATATAAAGTAAGGGGCCTCTGATGTGATAGGAGGGGCTCTGAGGAGATAGGGGGACCTCTGATGCGTTAGGGGGACCTATTATATAAAGTAAGGGGCCTCTGATGTGATAGGAGGGGCTCTGAGGAGATAGGGGGACCTCTGATGCGTTAGGGGGACCTATTATATAAAGTAGGGGGGCCTCTGATGTGATGGGGGCCTCTTATGTAATGCAGGGGCTCTGATCTGATAGGGGGGGTCTCTAATTTAATGGGGGGACCTCCTGATGTGTTAGGGGACCTATTATATAAAGTAGGGGGGGGCTCTTATGTGATAGGGGGGCCTCTGATGTGTTCATTTCTTCAAGTCAGTTATGTGCATTGTCCCAGACTCAGGTTTCCCATTGATGGGCAACATTTACATTTCTTTTACATATTAGACTGGGGGGGGGGCTCAGAATTTTTCAGTTGTTACAGACCCCCCTCCCCCCATCCCAACCCAGCTGCAAAGGCCGCAGTATGGGGGTATACACATGCTATCGTCATGAGGTGGCAGAATGATCCCCTCCATCGCGTTTGGCGGGCCATCCCACAACAGCAGGGCGTGGTGCGGGCTTTCAGGGGTTAAAGCAGGTGGTGAGGCATTGACATAACACCCCCTCCCTGTCTGTCAGATGCCTCTGAAAAGGGATCTACTGTGGTCAGTCCTTAGAGATTAAATGAGCCCTAATAGGTGCTTAGTGTTATTACATCTCACAGTTATTGTTGCTTATTATGGGATGTCAGCATTCCTCCGGCGCGGGGCGCACAACTGTAGTATTACACCCAGCAGCTTGTCCGGGGCTGACTGCGATCCGGCTGTGCAGAGCTCGGGGTGCACAATGTCCCCGGACAGCGCGGTCCTCCTCATCTCTTCCTGGAACTCCTCCGTCCTCGGGGTGATCGATCTCTGTACACGGCGAATGAGCTCTCCACTCCCCCAACGTCTCTCGTTATCAGTGAGGGGTCCTAAAGGATGTGTGTGTTATTATCTTCTCTAGGGACCATCCACACCGCTCCACTCCAGTGCATTCTGTTCAAGTGGTTGTAAACTGCAGACATGAAATATGAACAAAGCATATCCCTCTATAGTGTGTACTTGTCTCATTCCAGAGCACTAAGTGTCATTTCTATCAGCTGCCTCCTTCCTCCGCTATCAGCATGAATCACTTCTGACAAGTTTCCCTGACACCAAGAGATAAAAGGTGACAGGGGAGGGAGCTCCAGCACACAACCTGTGATCGACAGCCTCAGCTCTGCTCCTGTGTGCTGTGTGAAGGGGGGGGGGGGAGGCGGGGTGTCCTCCTTCCCTTCCCTCCACTCAGCTCTTGGAGCTCTCCTGATTCAGCTCTACAGAGTGTAATTTCAGCTCCCCACCCCCTGCCTTCTTAAAGCTCAGACAAGCTTTATATATTATGGACTTTGAACTGATGTAGAGAAGAGATGGCTGCAGATAAACAGGTACAACTTATGTAGGAGGATTTGTTTCATTTTTGTGTCTCTCCTGAGGCCGGCCACTTCGCTGGGGATATGGAGGATTTACATTCACTTTAACCACTTCAATACCGGACACTGTCACCCCCCTTCCTGCCCAGGCCAATTTTCAGCTTTCAGCACTGTCACACTTTGAATGACAATTGCGCTACACTGTACTCCTATGACATTTGTATCATTTTTTTTTCACACACAAAGTTTTCTTTGAGTGGTATTTTATCACCTTTTGGGTTTTTTATTTTTTGCTAAACAAATAAAAAAAACGAAAATGTAAAAAAAAAAAACAAACAAACAAAAAAAAATTGTTTCTCTTCATTTCTTTTATAACATTTTGTAAATATGTAAGTTTTGTCCTTCACTGATGGGGCCGCACTCATGGTCCACACTGATGGGCATTGTTGGGACTGATGGGGCCGCACTGATGGGCATTGTTGAGACTGATGGGGCCGCACTCATGGTCCACACTGATGGGCATTGTTGGGCCGCACTAATGGGGCCGCACTCATGGTCCACACTAATGGGCACTGATGGCCATTGTTGGACCGCACTGATGGGGCCGCACTCGTGGTCCACACTAATGGGCACTGGTGGGCGCACTGATTGGCACTTATAGGCAGCACTGATGAGCTGCACCGACTGACCACACTAATGGGCACTGTTGGTACCACAGTGACATTGGGGTGGAGGGGATTTGTGTTGAAAGGGGGAATTTGGGGTGAGGCGGGGGTAAGTATTAATCTAGAAGGGAAAATTTGGTGGGGGGGTGTGGTGCTTAGAGTGATGATTTATGGGGAGGTGTGTTGGGAGGGGGGAAGAAGATTTTTGCTAGGAGGGGGGATTCAGGGGGAACTTGTGGTGGGAGGGGGGATTTGAAGTCGGGGGATGCGTACTAGGAGGGGTAATTTTACTTGTAGAGGCTTGTTCTAGAAGAGGTAATGTAGTGAAAGGGAGAGGAGACTTGTGGTAGGAGGGGAAACTTTTATTGGGGTGGGGCGAATTTGTTCTAGGAGGAGACTTGGAGTGCGGTGGGGGGGGGATGTGTACTTGGAGGGGAAACTTGAGGGGTAGAGGATTTCTGCTAGAAGGGGGGATTTTGTGTGTGTGTGTGTGGGGAGGGGGGGGCGTTGTGCTAGAAGAGGTGATATGGTTAAAGGGAGGGGGGGAGGAATTGTGCTAGGAAGTGAAGTTTGGAGGGGGGGGGGGAGGGTAAGCATGCAGATTAGTGCTCTGTGTTTTTTGCTGGCACACAATACTCCTACATCCTGTGGGGGGGGGGGTGCAGTTTGGAATGCTCCCCCCGGGCTCTAGGTGACCTTGTCCCGGCACTGGCTGTGATACCACGCGGTTCTGTCCTTTTAAGGGTTAATCCTTGGCTTCCATCATAGCGCTCTCCATAATGAAGTGTTTGGTGGGGACACGGGTTGTTGCCGAGGCCGGGAAGTGATTCACCGTATCCGCGGACTTTCTATATAAATACCAGAGAGGAGAATTTCCATCCCGGCATATTTTATACGGATTTCTTTCTCCTCCGCTCCCAAGTGACAGACGGGAGACGGGGAGGTTTTCCCATCTCTGCATTATTAGAAATGTCTTCTGACTCGGTCTCACTTTATTCGCAGACAGTTGCCCGCTGCGCGGATCGCTTCGGTGGGGTGCCCTTTTCCGTCTTTGCGCTGCTGCAAAGTTTTCGGCGGCCATATTGAATGTTTTTATTACTGAATATTCAGCTCACTCATCTGACACCTTGAAGTCGGCTGGCGCTTCACAACGCTCGCTGCCGCTATACAGGATGCGCTTCATCTGGACTTGTTCAGAGAAACATTCAGAGCGCACGCCGGGCCTATTTATGATGCTGCAAAGTTACACAGCTTTTTTTTTGTCTTTTAACCCCTTTCTGCCTACCCCAATGTCCCTTTAACCCCTTCCATTACCGGGCACTTTCACCCGCTTCCTGCCCAGGTGCCAATTTTCAGCGCTGTCGCACTTTGAATGACAATTGAGCAGTCATACAACACTGTACCCAAATAGCTTTTATAAAATGTTCCCACTAATAGAGCTTTCTTTTGGTGGTATTCGATCACCACTGGTTTTATTTTTTATTTTTGGCTAAACAAATAAAATAGGCCGAAAATTTTGAAGAAAAAAAAAAAAAAAAAGTTTTTCTTCGTTTCTGTTATAAAAGTTTGTAAATAAGTTGTGCTGATTGGCGCTGATGAGGCTGCACTGATGTGGCGCTGATGAGCCTGCACTGTGGCACTGATGAGGCTGCAGTGACGGGGCGCTGATGAGGCTGCAGTGACGGGGCGCTGATGAGGCTGCAGTGACGGGGCGCTGATGAGGCTGCAGTGACGGGGCGCTGATTAGGCTGCAGTGACGGGGCGCTGATGAGGCTGCAGTGACGGGGCGCTGATGAGGCTGCAGTGACGGGACGCTGATGAGGCTGCAGTGACGGGGCGCTGATGAGGCTGCAGTGACGGGGCGCTGATGAGGCTGCAGTGACGGGGCGCTGATGAGGCTGCAGTGACGGGGCGCTGATGAGGCTGCAGTGACGGGGCGCTGATGAGGCTGCAGTGACGGGGCGCTGATGAGGCTGCAGTGACGGGGCGCTGATGAGGCTGCAGTGACGGGGGGCGGATGAGGCTGCAGTGACGGGGCGCTGATGAGGCTGCAGTGACGTGGCGCTGATGAGGCTGCAGTGACGGGGCGCTGATGAGGCTGCAGTGACGGGGCGCTGATGAGGCTGCAGTGACGTGGCGCTGATGAGGCTGCAGTGCCGTGGCGCTGATGAGGCTGCAGTGATGGGGCGCTGATGAGGCTGCAGTGCGGTGGCACCGATGAGGCTGCAGTGACGGGCACTGATGAGGCTGCACTGATGGGACTGATGAGGCTGAACTGAGGTGTCACGGATGGACACTGATAAGGCGGCACTGTTGAGGTGGCACTGATAAGGCACCAATATTCAGCACTGATAGGCGGGACTGATATGCAGCACTGATTGGCACTAATAAGCGGCACTGATAGATGGCAATGATGGGCACTGATAAGCAGCATTGATGAGGAGGCACTGACAGGCATTACTAATAGGCACTGACTGAAATCCCTGGTGGGCACTTGTGGGCATCCTTGATGGGTTTACACTGATAATCTGTGTGCTGATTATCAGCGGAGACTCCCCTGTCAGCTGATAGGCTCTTCTCTACCCACTCCTTGTCAGCGTGAATAGAGGAAAAGTCGATAAACGGAACTTCCTGGTTATAATGTGACCAGCTGTGATTGGACACAGCTGATCACATGGTAAAGAGCCTACAGCATAGGCTCATTATTGAGACCGGAGTTTAGGTGTGTCAGAGTGACGCAACGCACTACCGATCACTGCTCATCCTCGGGGGTCTCACGGGAGCATCTTATACTGCTTGACGTCACCAACCAGGATAACTGATCCCCTGCCCGGCCCTCATTCTGCTATAGGCGGGATGTAGGTAATCGGTTCCCACCCAGGCCAGTTCTGACATCTCTCCTACATGTAAAAATCTGTATTGCTAGATAATGACTTAGAACCACCAAGCAATATACATATATTAAGCAGAGACCACAGAGAATAAAATGATAGGTGTTTCAACTTTTTTAGGTCACACAATATTTGCGCATTTCAAACACAATTTGTATAAAATACATTTTAATGAATTTCATTGCATACAAACACTATATAATACCCAATTTTTTTGTTGATGCCGGTGGAACCGCGCCAAACGAAGGTACCTAAAAATCTATTGGCAACACTTTAGAAGCCTTTACAGGTAACCAGTTTAGAGTGGCACAAAAAAAAACTAAACTAAAAGTATTGCTTTCTCTCTGACGCTCACATGCGTGGTGCGATCACCGTTTACATATGTGTGCGTTTACACTTAAGCACAGGGGAAGGGGGCCCTTTACTTTTTTTTTTTTTTTTTTTTTTTATTATTTTTATTCTTTTTATTCTTTATTTTATTGAAAACTTTATATATATAATTATTATTTTTATTCTTTATTTTATTCAAAACTTTAT
>NW_027507758.1:12649719-12747219 GCF_037356315.1 Lithobates pipiens | reverse complement strand
TGGATCCGATCGGCTGTTTTCCCTGGCCAGTAAAGAGCCGAGACCAAAGTGACAAAGTCCTCATCGCTTCCGGTTTTGGGGGGGTCACAAAGAGCGAGGAACATTATCAGTTCCCCTCTTTCTATCTCTCTCTGTGTAGTGCTGCCCGTCACATCGCTCCCAGGCTTCGTGATTGGACGGCAAAGCTATAGAAAGATGGCAATGGGGGGGGGGGGCGGGATTTGGGTGGGTGTTCAGCCATTCAAATAACTTCTGGTAAAGAGGGAATTTCTGTCTGAAATTTTCTTATTCTTCAACCTTCAACCTGAGAATGCCATATGATGTTACATGGACAGGAAGAACTTAAAAAATCTTGAAGACCTGGGGGGGGGGGGGGGGAGGCGATGAAGGATCAATGATCATGTGACCAATGTGTTTGGCTGCCAGAGTGGTCATGTGATCGGGAACTGGTTCTGCCGGCTACCTATATCGTCCAGACCAAGAGCTGTCCAGGACAGCTCAGTCTGTTGGCAGGGAGCTCGGTCTTAACATGGATACATCGGCTGCCAGCCACGTATGTGTGGCGTGTGAGAAGTTCTGTGGAATCTGGCTGCAGCTAGTTACACTAAATTCAGATTAGGATACATTAGGTGTACTGTGTTTACTGGTTAGTATTAAACCGACCACATATTCTTCAGTGTAATTGTGCAATTTCTAAAACTACCTTCTTTAGATTTGCTAATGACTAGTGAGAGCCTACCTATACAATCTATAAAGACTGCATTCAATCAGATGAGACCTTGCATTATATACACTATGTGGCCAAAGGTTTGTATACTCCCTGACCATCACTCCTTGAGCTTCTTGGACACCCCATCCAAAACCATGGCCATCAATATGGCATTCCCTCGTTTGTGGCTGTAACATCTTCCACTCCTCTAGGACAGCTTTCCGCAAGGTTTTGGAGGGTGTCTATGGGAATTTGTGCCCATTTGTAAGGTCAAGTACTGATGTTGGATGAGAAGATCTGGCTCACATTTGACTTTCCAATTTATCCCAAAGGTGTTCAATAGGGTTGGGGTCCAAAGGTGTTTAGCAGGGTTGGGGTCCAAAGGTGTTTAGCAGGATTGGGGTCCAAAGGTGTTTAGCAGGATTGGGGTCCACAGGTGTTTAGCAGGGTTGGGGTCCAAAGGTGTTTAGCAGGGTTGGGGTCCAAAGGTGTTTAGCAGGATTGGGGTCCAAAGGTGTTTAGCAGGATTGGGGTCCAAAGGTGTTTAGCAGGATTGGGGTCCAAAGGTGTTTAGCAGGGTTGGGGTCCAAAGGTGTTTAGCAGGGTTGGGCTCCAAAGGTGTTTAGCAGGGTTGGGGTCCAAAAGTGTTTAGCAGGGTTGGGGTCCAAAGGTGTTTAGTAGGGTTGGGCTCCAAAGGTGTTTAGTAGGGTTGGGCTCCAAAGGTGTTTAGTAGGGTTGGGCTCCAAAGGTGTTTAGTAGGGTTGGGCTACAAAGGTGTTTAGTAGGGTTGGGCTCCAAAGGTGTTTAGTAGGGTTGGGCTCCAAAGGTGTTTAGTAGAGTTGGGCTCCAAAGGTGTTTAGTAGGGTTGGGCTCCAAAGGTGTTTAGTAGGGTTGGGCTCCAAAGGTGTTTAGTACGGTTGGGCTCCAAAGGTGTTTAATAGGGTTGGGCTCCAAAGGTGTTTAGTAGGGTTGGGCTCCAAAGGTGTTTAGTAGGGTTGGGCTACAAAGGTGTTTAGTAGGGTTGGGCTCCAAAGGTGTTTAGTAGGGTTGGGCTCCAAAGGTGTTTAGTAGAGTTGGGCTCCAAAGGTGTTTAGTAGGGTTGGGCTCCAAAGGTGTTTAGTACGGTTGGGCTCCAAAGGTGTTTAATAGGGTTGGGCTCCAAAGGTGTTTAGTACGGTTGGGGTCCAAAGGGGTTTAGTATGGTTGGGGTCCAAAAGGGGTTTACTAGGGTTGGGGTCCAAAGGGGTTTACTAGGGTTGGGGTCCAAAGGTGTTCAGTAGGGTTGGGTGCAGGGCTCTGGTGTGAAAGAACTTGAGTGTTCTTCTCAAACTGGTCAAACCATGTCTTTATGGAGGTGGCTTTGTACATGGGGGGCAGTCATGGTAGAACAGAAAAGGGTCTTTCCCGAACTGTTACCACAAGGTTGGAAGAGCAAACTTACCTACAATGACTTTATTTGATGTCTTTCACTAGAAACACTTGCACCCATTTGAGGGGGGTTCACATACTTTTGGCCATATAATGTAGTTAATAATATTATTATACAGGATTTATATAGCTGCAACATTTTGCACACTGCTGTACAAAATACAGAGAGATAGTACAGGTCTAAAACCATTCAATACAAAAAGGTTAGGTGTTGAGTTGAGAGGAATCTTAATATAGCGCGGTCTTACCCCCGAAGGGTCCAGACACGCTATATTATGGGCTTTGGGTTTTGCAGCTGAGAGCTTACAATGTAAAAGGAGGGGCAAGTGATCTAAAAGGTAATGATTGTGGGGGGGGGGGGGGATTACTTAATGGAGAAATTAAAAGTTCAGTAGTTAGTAGCGGGGAAAAGCTTCCCTGAAGAGATGAGTTTTTAGGGATAACCGAAACGTGGACAGAGTCGGAGATAACTAGACAGATTTGGAGTAGATGGGTTCCAGAGAATGGCAGAGGCTCTGTAGAAGTCCAGGAGGTGACAAAGAAGCTAGAGAGCAGGAGGTCTTGGGAGGACCATTTGGATGATATTGGAGTTGATGTTGGTGATATAGTTCAGGATGGCTGTTGTGGATTGCTTTGTATGTTTGTTTGTTTTTTCAATTTTTTTTTTTTGTATTTTAAACTATATTTGCTGGGCGATAGGAAGCCAATGCAGGGATTGGCAGAGGGATGGAGAACACTGAGCGTGTCATGACCCGGATCTAAACCTGCAACCACTGCTGTGTCTGGCAGTATCTCTTGCTGGGGCCATCTGAGATGCTGGACAACTCCCTGCCTGATTCCTAAGAGCCGGTTCACACTGCGGGCGATGCGAGGCGACACGACTCGCCTCGCTGCGCTCTCGCAAGTCGCCCCCGTTCTGTACAATGGAACCGTTCTGAGAGGAGCGACTCGAGTCGCTCCGACTCAGAAAAAAGGTTCCTGTACTACTTCTGGGCGACCTGGGGGCGACTTGCATTGACTTCTATACAGAAGTCATCTGCAAGTTGCCGCTGAGGTCGCGGCAGGTCGCGGCGAGGCAAGTCGGTGTCGCCTCGCATCGCCTGCAGTGTGAACCGGCCCTTAGACAACCTTGCATTGTATCTTGTTTCTTTTGAACCTTGAACCCTTTGCTCCTCCCATGAACTTCCTATTTAAGCCATGCCTTTTGCGCTTCCTGTTTGCTAG
Source organism: Lithobates pipiens (assembly GCF_037356315.1). Lineage (NCBI taxonomy): Eukaryota > Metazoa > Chordata > Amphibia > Anura > Ranidae > Lithobates > Lithobates pipiens. The sequence goes on along the minus strand of NW_027507758.1, from coordinate 12,743,858 downwards.
ATTATTGTGCTCTCTCCAGTCAATATCTGGCTCCTGTCACTCCTGCTGCTGTCCGTATCTTTGCTACTGCTCATTACTGACCTTTGGCTTGTTTCTCGACTGCACTTCTGTTTGATCCCAACTTCCATCCACTTGTTACCGACCTTTTGGCTTGTTTTGCTGGCTACACTTCTGCTTGATCCCTACCTGCTACTGGACCCCGGCTTGCTCACCTCCTGGTGGGGCGATACAGAGGACTGCAACCTGGTATTAACGCACAGCAAAACCCATCCCCACCATCAGGAGTTCTGGTGAATACCGGTTAGTGCAGTGATGGTGAACCATGGTGGCACACCAGATGTTTTGGAACTACATTTCCCATGATGGTCATGCACTCTGCAGTGTAGTTGAGCATCATGGGAAATGTAGTTCCAAAACATCTGGGGTGCCTAGGTTCGCCATTACTGGGTTAAGGCTTAGACCGTGCATCTTGGGTGAGCCTGCGTCATTTGCCAGGGTGACCTGCTTGTAGACCTATCCTGCTGCTTAGTGGGAGCCTGCTATACTGCTATAGCTACTGGTCTCTGAGCCTGACCCCAGAGCGGTTGGTAAGGTGGACGAGTCTTGCAGAAGCATTCATGAGTGTAGAGGTAGCCCAATGAGGAGGAAGTTGCAATAATCAAGCCCAGAGATAACAAGGTATTGAATTGGTAGTTAGGCTTCATGCACACGAGACGCAGATGCAAACTCTGCTGGACACATGTTTTTAAAAGCTGAAACCGGCGTTTAGAAACGCCCGTTTTGCCACGATTTTTACCGCAATTTAGCGGCGTTTTACCGCGTTTGTGTCTAGAAGCTTTTAGTTAAGCTAACATCATAGACCCTCCCCAGCTCAAAAAACAGTATTATTAACTATTTCAGCCATTTCGTGAGACCAGAGTGAGTAGCAGCAGCTGTGAGAGCAGCAGTGTACTTGTATTTAGCATGTCACTTGCCACGGCACCTGCCACAAGTTGTGGATTGTCCACTTGCCACGTCACTTGCCACATCACCTGCCATGTCACTTGCCACAAGTTGTGGATTGTCCACTTGCCACTTCACCTGCCACGTCACTTGCCACAAGTTGTGGATTGTCCACTTGCCACTTCACCTGCCACCTCACTTGCCACAAGTTGTGGATTGTCCACTTGCCACGTCACTTGCCACCTGCCATGTCACTTGCCACAAGTTGTGGATTGTCCACTTGCCACGTCACCTGCCACGTCACTTGCCACAAGTTGTGGATTGTCCACTTGCCACGTCACTTGCCACAAGTTGTGGATTGTCCACTTGCCACGTCACTCGCCATGTCATTTGCCACAAGTTGTGGATTGTCCACTTGCCACGTCACTTGCCACCTGCCACGTCACCTGCCACAAGTTGTGGATTGTCCACTTGCAATTGCAATTGTTTAAAAAAACTTTTAATGGTTTTTCATCATTTGCAATAATTTTTGAGATTTTTAATGTAAAAAAAAAAAGGTCACCTTTAAAAACGCTTATAAACGAAAACGCGGTAAAACGTGGTAGCGTCTGAACCCATTTTTTTGCTTCTGGAAAAACGAGGTTAAACGCAACTGCAAAAAAATGGCAAAAAACTAGACCGTGTACATGGACACATAGGATAACACTGAATGAGTTCAGGGGCAGTTGAAAAAAGTGTCCAACTGCCTCTGAATACGCGTTTAACAGCGTCTCGTGTGCCTGAAGCCTAAAGCCGCGTACACACGGGCGGACTGTCTGGCCAACTTAGTCCGTCATACAATCCGACGGACAGTCCGTCATACTTTTGAATGAACGGACTTGACCACACACGGATGCACAAACAGTCCGTCGAAAGCTTGCGCGATGACGTGTACAGCACGTACGACGGGACTAGAAATAGGAAGTCCAAGACGCAGCAAAGCACCCTTCCGCCGTGTAAATCCTTTCTGAGCATGCGCCATACTTAGTCCGTCGAACTAGCATACTGACGAGCGTATTGTCCGCTGAAACCAAAGTATGACGGACAGTATTACGGAAATTCCGAAATACTTAGTTCGCCAGAGTCTGCTGAAGCCCACACACGAGCGGACTGTCCGCTGAAATGTGTTTCGACGGACTAAGTTGGCCAGACAGTCCGCCCGTGTGTACGCGGCCTTAGTGTTGAATCTAAAAAGACTTTATTAGTTTTAGACATTTACTTATTGCTTTAACTTCTTGTCTAAAAATCCTGTTTTGAGTGGAAATAAACATCATATTGCTCACTTCTCTTTATTCGTAGGTCCTGTAGAAGTTGTGCAAATTTACTATGTGTTTTATGTTTTTACAATGATGCAAATCTAAAAGGCCAAATGATAAAAAATGGGAATAATTGCTTTTTGCATCACTGAACTTTCTTTGAGCTCATTGTTCAAAACCTTTTCCCCCAGTAGATGTTCCACAGAGCAGTTCCAGAACATGTTCCTCTTGGATCCTTCAAAGGACATCTGGTCTTCATTATTGTACCAGTTGCCCTTTCTGCGCCTATTATTTGTTTGTTTTGGTTCACGATTATACGTACGTCGTCCACACTGAAAAGAATGCTCTAATAATAACCTGTTGCTCGGTATTCAGGACGTCATGATCAAAACCGACCCCCGCATATTACATCTGCACCTTGGTGACTTTACCAACCCAGAGACGTTGCTTGGGACTTTTGTAATGGAAAGAGGCGGCCGTGTGACCGTGAATTGATTCTATTTTAATAACGGAAGTGGTGTTAAAATCTTATTAGACCTCTGAGGTTTCTGCTTGTTTGTGATGTAAATGATGTGCCCGAGGCCTGAAATAGCATAATAAACAAGAAATATTTTCAGTCCTTGGATACCGATACAAAAATCTTGGATTCCACCAAGATACGCCAAGCTTTGGAGAGTGCGCCAGCTGAAAAGATTACGACACCGATAACATTCTTTCAGGAACAGCTCTCTCTTTCGTACCCAAGGGGCTTCTGGGTAATTTCCATTGAAATGCCAGCTAGGCAACGTAACTTGACGTCATGGAAGGCTAGATGGGGGTCAGAAGACCAAAAGTGTGATCTCCGTGACGTGCACACGGGTGAACTAAAAAATATTAGCATTGAATGTAATCTTTAGTCATACAAACGCCATTAAAGCATATCTGAAAAGTGTTCTTTATAATAAAGACATGTGGCCAAGCAATATTACACCTATCCACACTGCAGCCCTTGTCCTCAGCTTCCTCCTTGGTCTGCTGGTGCTGGCCTCTTCTGGGTTTCATGGACTGTAAGCTCAGGATGTCATGGAAAACGCCTCCTTCCTTATACGACAGTTTGCAATTATGGGATTCCCTCATGTCGCCCATCCTGCCTCTGTTGCCAGTCACTAACAACCTGTCAGGGAACTCACCGTATGAATGCCCGTCCCCGTATAGCAGCGGTTCATCTTCGTTCTAGACGCCATGCACGGTGTCCCTGTCAGAGGCGTACGGGTTCCGTAACGGACGCACGCTAATCCGAACACGTGGACGTACGCCAATCCGAACACACGGAGGCACCCGCGCAAACTGAGCGTATGTGCACAGGGACGGCCACTTTCACCAATCCTGGCTCACTTCTCCCTATATAAACGGGATCCTGGCCTGATACCAGTGCTGGATCGTCTTCAGCTACTCCTGAGATACCTGATCGTTGTTCCTGTGATCTTGTTCCTGTGACCTTGTTCCTGATACCCATTCCTTTGGATACTCCTTGTTACGATCTCCTGGACTACCACTAACCTCGGCTTGGACTTACGACTTTGGCTTGCTTCCTGATTTTGTACCTCATTGCCAGCATGTTACCAGACCCCTTGCTCGTCCTTGACTACGCACCTGCCTCTCGTTCCTGTACCGCATTGCCTGCCAGTTGCCGACCTTGCTTGTTCCAGACGTGCAGTGTTTTCTGTATACCTGCTGAGCTTCTGCTGTCTACCTCCGTGATCAACCTACACCTCTTCCTCCGTGAGGACCCAGCACCTCCAGGTCTTCAACTTCCACCTGCGGGCACCTGCACCCTTTCGCTGTCTTCATGCTCCCTGTTACCACCTCCAGGGGTGTGGAGACCGGAACCGTGCAAGAGGCCACCCTCAACAGTCTGACTCGGCTGTAAGGTACGTGACACAACCCCTTATTACCCCCCCCCCCCCCCCGGGTCTGGATCAGCCCCAGTCATTTTCTTGGTGGACTTCCCATGGTTTCACATATGTTTGACATTTTCTGTCTGCCAGGTCTTTTCCGACGTGGGCAGCCCTACGGGAGACTCGTGACGTTCCGCGGTCAGAGCTTTTTCGCCACTTTGGCACTGGCTTTCCTCTCTACGCTGAACATCTACTTACCCTTTTTGGAAAAATGCATTTGAGCACACCTGACAACACTCCCCGGGATCCCCAAGCCTTATTTCCACTCTCTGTATACATCCTTGAACAGCCGTCTGCCTGCCACCCCTCTCTCATATGAGACTCAGTGCGAACGAGACTTGGTATCTGAGATAGATCTGGCAGACTGAAGCGGGGCCTAGTCTTCTGTTGATAAATGTTTGTTTAATACTGCCACCTTGGAGGCGGCAAATAAGGTACTCCTACGGTGGTATTGGATTCCAAGCCAAATTGACCATTATAATCTGACTTCCAGTGACCGCTGCTTGTGGGGTTGTGGCCATCGCGGCGATGTTTTGCATATCTGGTGAACATGCCCCAGACTACTCAGCTTCTGGTTCCGAGTATTTGGCCTCTTAGGCCGCGTACACACGGGCGGACTGTCCGCCCAACTTAGTCCGCTGAACAGTGTTTCAGCGGACAATCCGCTCGTGTGTGGGCTTCAGCGGACTGTTTCAGCGGACAGTCTGACGAACAAAGTCTTACGGAATTTCCGTAAGACAGTCCGTTCAAACTAGGTTTTGTCCGTCCAAACTTGGTTTCAGTGGACAGTCCGCTCGTGTGTAGGCAAGTTGGACGGACTAAGTATGGCGCATGCTCAGAAAGGGTTTACACGGCCGAAGGTTGCATTGCAGTGTATAGGACGTCGTTTTTCTAGTCCCGTCGTACGTGCTGTACACGTAATCGCGCACGTTTTCAGCGGACTGTTCCTTCATCGTGTGTGGTCAAGTCCGTTCATGCTAATTTTGAACGGACTGTTTGTCAGACTGTCTGACGAACCTAGTTGGGCGGACAGTCCGCCCATGTGTACGCGGCCTTATACACTCTGTTCCAACTAGCCATCTGTAGGAAGGCCAAGTTTTCTTTAATACACTGCCCCATCCTAGGCCTATGTGCTCATTGGCAAAAGTTGGCTTCTTACTTATTTATATCGGCTAAGAGAAGGATTGCCTAAGCCTGCAGAAAAACCCTTGGTTCCTTTCCAGGGATTGAAAAACCGCATGATGGCTTTGATGCTTAATGAACAAATGTCTAGCATCCGTAACAACTCCCATTGCTAAGTTTCTCAAGATTTGGGAACTGTGGTTGACATATGCCTTCCCTACTCTCCATCTGGTCAGCGTGGGTCTCCTCTGACTGACACCCCTGATGTTCCTGAGCCCCTGTTCCCTCTTCCCCATGATTCTGACCTTCACTTTCTTGTCCTTTTTTTTTCCCTTTCTCCTTTCCTTCCTTTTCGGTGGAGCATGGTTCCCCTCATGTAGAGTTGCCTCCCTTCTTTCTCCTTGCCACGCTTAGTTATTGGTGCAATATTACCTTTATATCTTCTTTCTCTTTTGGCACCACATATGATATTGTTAATGCTGTTGGTGCTAGTCCTTGCGTGGGTTGAACTGCTGCTCTTTTGTTACTTTGTTAAAACTGAATGAAAATTATTGAAGCAGTAAAAACCTCTTTCACGCTGCCTGGGTTTATAGTACTCCTGGACCTCCAGTCTAGGAGTAAGGACTGCCCAACACCGCCAATAAGGAAGAAAGGGGAAGGAGCTGTGATGTCGTCAGACCAGCCAGAAGACTTTGGGCTAGTTTACACTTGCTTCAAAACAAGACTTCGGACAGGCTTTGTTAAATAAAATTATTAGCTTAGAGTCCTGTTAACACCTTGCTTTTGCTTGGTGCTTTGGTGGGGCTTCGGTGAGCCTTTTCGCTGGGGCTTCGGTGAGCCTTTTCGCTGGGGCATCGGTGAGCCTTTTGCTGGGGCTTCGGTGAGCCTTTTCGCTGGGGCTTCGGTGAGCCTTTTCGCTGGGGCATCGGTGAGCCTTTTGCTGGGGCTTCGGTGAGCCTTTTTGCTGGGGCATCGGTGAGCCTTTTCGCTGGGGCATCGGTGAGCCTTTTCGCTGGGGCATCGGTGAGCCTTTTGCTGGGGTTCGGTGAGCCTTTTGCTGGGGTTCGGTGAGCCTTTTGCTGGGGCTTCGTGAGCCTTTTGCTGGGGCTTCAGTGAGCCTTTTGCTGGGGCTTCAGTGAGCCTTTTGCTGGGGCTTCGGTGAGCCTTTTGCTGGGGCTTCGGTGAGCCTAATTCAGGGGGTGCTTGGGTTCATTTCCATCTCTGCAACCATCTCTGTCACCGGGTCGGCAAGGTCTTTGACTTGCTAAGTGGTTGAAGAGGGGAGGTCTACCTTTATCACTTATCACTGCAGGAGTCCCCTCTACACTCCATCTGTGATGCTTCAAGCTTTACATTGCACATAAAGAACTGGAGAATGTCTCCCAGCCCCCCCCCCCACTACATACTGCTCAATGATTGGCTGCCCTCACCGTACACTGCTTAATGATTGGTTGTCCTCACTGTACACTGCTCACTGCCTGTCCTCACCGCACACTGCCCGCTGATTGGCTGTCCTCACCGCACACTGCTCACCAATTGGCTGTCCTCACCGCACACTGCTCACCGATTGGCTGTCCTCACCGCACACTGCTCACCGATTGGCTGTCCTCACCGCACACTGCACAATGATTGGCTGTCCTCACCGTACACTGCTCACCGATTGGCTGTCCTCACCGTACACTGCTCACCGATAGGCTGTCCTCACCGTACACTGCTCACCGATAGGCTGTCCTCACTGTACACTGCTCACTGATTGGCTGTCCTCACTGTACACTGCTCACTGATTGGCTGTCCTCACTGTACACTGCTCACTGATTGGCTGTCCTCACTGTACACTGCTCACTGATTGGCTGTCCTCACTGTACACTGCTCACTGATTGGCTGTCCTCACTGTACACTGCTCACTGACTGTCCTCACCGCATTTTTGTTAAGTTTAAAAAAAAAATTTGTTTACTTTTGATAAGTGTCTATTCATTGAAAAATATTTTAATACATTTTAAAATGTTTGCTTACATATATTTATAGAAGTCTGTTTTTGTATAAACTCACCGGACACTTTATTAGGCACACCTGTTTAATTGCTTGGCAACACAAATTTCTAATCAGCCAATCACATGGCAGCAACTCAATGCATTGAGGCATCTAGACGCGGTGAAAACGACCTTTCTGATGTTAAAACCGAGCATCAGAATGCGGAAGACAGGGGATTTAAGTGACTCTGAATGTGGCATGGTTGTTGGTGGCAGACGGGCTGGTCTGAGTATTTCTGGGATTTTCATACACGACCATCTCTCCAGTTCACAGAGAATGGTGGGGAAAAGAGAAAATATCCAATGAGAGGCAGGAAAATGCCTTGTTGAGGTCAGAGGAGAATGGGCAGACTGGTTGCATGGATGTGGTGGAAGGGGGAGATTGGCATCATGGATGAGCAGCCGATAAATCTGCAGCGACTGTGTGATGCCATCATGTCACTATTGAGCAAAATCTCTGAGGAACGTTTCCAACACCTTGTTGTATCTATGCCACCAAGAATGAAGGCAAAAGAGGGTCCAACCCGCCACTAAGAAGGTGTACCCAATAAAGGGGGTCCAACCCGCCACTAGGAAGGTGTACCTAATAAAGGGGGTCCAACACGCCACTAGGAAGGTGTACCCAATAAAGGGGGTCCAACCCGCCACTAGAAAGGTGTACCCAATAAAGGGGGTCCAACCCGCCACTTGGAAGGTGTACCCAATAAAGGGGGTCCAACCCGCCACTAGGAAGGTGTACCCAATAAAGGGGGTCCAACCCGCCACTTGGAAGGTGTACCCAATAAAGGGGGTCCAACCCGCCACTAGGAAGGTGTATCAAAAAAAAAGGGGTCCTTTTGCCTTCATTCCTTCAGCAACCCAGTGTACCTAATAAAGTGTCTGGGGGGAGGGTATATTGTACATTCGCATCAGTCCCGACCCTCCGGCCTGGTTCACACCTGTGCATTTTCAGTTTTGCAGAAACACGCTACAGTCCATCTAATACGGTTTCCAATGGGTCACATTCACATCTGCATCTTATGGAAAGGGCCCGGGACTTTTTTTTTGGTTTTTGGTTCCATAGACTTCAATGGATCAGAAATGTGGATTGGAAAATGCAAACTGCAACCTGCATAGGTGTGAACCCGGCCTTAACGTGATTGTAAAGTCTTGTTTGTTATTTTTATAAAAGAAAAAAAAAAACATGTCATACTAAGGCACCTCTCACACTTGTGCGACTTGGGACTGCAAAGTCGCATGACAAGTCCTTCCCCACGATTTCCAATAATAACCATCGATATCTGTGCGACTTCAAATCGTACCGACTTCAAAGTAGTCCCTGTACTACTTTGGTCCGACTTTCATGTGAGTTGAGGTCCATAGACCTCCAAGTTTACACAGGCAATCCTTGAAATCGCGGGAACATCGCACAACTTTAAAGTCACGGTAGTGTGAAAGGGGCCTCACCTGCTCTGTAATTGTTTTGCACAGAGCAGCCCGGATCCTCCTCTTTTCGGGTCCCTCTTCTGCTCTCATGGCTCCTCCCTCCTGTTGAGTGCCCCCACAAAGCAAGCAGCTTGCTATGGGGGCACCCGAGTTGAGCCACAGCTCCGCGTGTCCATTCAGACACAGAGCTGCGACCCGGCCCGCCCCCTCTCTCGCCTCATTGGCTGACTGCCAATGGCGCTGCAGCTGTGTCTCAGCCAATCAGGAGGGAGAGTGCCGGGATGGCAAGGCACTCGGAGGTCACTGGGAGACAGTCGGAGACCACTCAGTCCACTGGGAGACAGAGACCACTCAAACCAGTAGGAGACAGACAGAGGCCACTGGGAGACAGCCGAAGACCACTCTGTTCACTGGGGACAGCCGGAGACCACTCTGTTCACTGGGAGACAGCCGGAGACCACTCTGTTCACTGGGAGACAGCTGGAGACCACTCTGTTTACTGGGAGACAGCCGGAGACCACTCAGCCCACTGAGAAACAGTCGGAGACCACTCAGTCCACTGGGAGACAGACTGAGGCCACTCAAAGACAGTCGGAGACCACTCGGTCCGCTGGCAGACAGTCGGAGACCACTCGGTCCGCTGGCAGACAGTCGGAGACCACTCGGTCCGCTGGCAGACAGTCGGAGACCACTCGGTCCGCTGGCAGACAGTCGGAGACCACTCGGTCCGCTGGCAGACAGTCGGAGACCACTCGGTCCGCTGGCAGACAGTCGGAGACCACTCGGTCCGCTGGCAGACAGTCGGAGACCACTCGGTCCACCGGGAGACAGCCGGAGACCACTCGGTCCACCGGGAGACAGCCGGAGACCACTCGGTCCACCGGGAGACCACTCGGTCCACCGGGAGACAGCCGGAGACCACTCGGTCCACCGGGAGACAGCCGGAGACCACTCGGTCCACCGGGAGACAGCCGGAGACCACTCGGTCCACCGGGAGACAGCCGGAGACCACTCGGTCGACAGCCGGAGACCACTCGGTCCACTGGGAGACAGCCGGAGACCACTCAGTCCACTGGGAGACAGTTGGAGACCACTCAGACCAGTAGGAGACAGCCGGAGGCCACTGGGAGACAGCCGGAGACCACTCTGTCCACTGGGAGACAGCCGGAGGACCACTCTGTCCACTGGGAGACAGCCGGAGGACCACTCTGTCCACTGGGAGACAGCCGGAGGACCACTCTGTCCACTGGGAGACAGCCGGAGGACCACTCTGTCCACTGGGAGACAGCCGGAGGACCACTCTGTCCACTGGGAGACAGCCGGAGGACCACTCTGTCCACTGGGAGACAGCCGGAGGACCACTCTGTCCACTGGGAGACAGCCGGAGGACCACTCTGTCCACTGGGAGACAGCCGGAGGACCACTCTGTCCACTGGGAGACAGCCGGAGGACCACTCTGTCCACTGGGAGACAGCCGGAGGACCACTCTGTCCACTGGGAGACAGCCGGAGGACCACTCTGTCCACTGGGAGACAGCCGGAGGACCACTCTGTCCACTGGGAGACAGCCGGAGGACCACTCTGTCCACTGGGAGACAGCCGGAAGACCACTCTGTCCACTGGGAGACAGTCGGAGACCACTGGGAGACACCCGGGAATGGAGACTCTCCGAGTGTTTCCGAGCGTCACCAGCGCCCCCGCAACTCTGGCCACTTGCGGTACTGCACACCCCAGAGGCTTGAATCTTGCTCATCTTGTGAGACAATGCTCACAAATCGAGTCAACATATTTTTTTTTTTAAAACACCTGTAAACCGCCTTCCCCACGATCGGAGGTATTCCTGTACCCTATAGACACTAGCTACATGATGCACATAAAGTAGAACAAATTACTGCGGAGTATTAAAAAAAAAAATTTGACTTGGGGGACTGGAACTCTGCTTTACGTTCCATGCATGGTAAAACGCCATTTGTAGAATTACCGTGGGGGGGGGGGGGGGGGTAACGCACCCAGACTGGAGCTCAGCACAGGGCACATGGCTTGCGTTGCGGCTGCACGGTGTTAAAAAATAAAGGACTCTTTCTGAGTGCGCTGCCATGCCAGTCAAACTGCCTTACTATAGTGATCACTAACATAGAATGGTGGGTGGTGTTGGCACAGCGCTTGGTACTAGAGGGGCCCCTGGGCACCCTTAGAATCGCCACATGCAGGTTTCTCACCTCTGTAATCACTTACTCTTTATTTTCTGGAATGATTGATGGGAGCGAGCTACGACAGCGAGCAAACCCTGTGCACGGGAACGCGGTGTACCTGATTATAATGTGTGTGGATCGGAGAGCTTTGTGGTTGTTGGCATAAAATACAAGTAACATTGCAAAGATATCTCACATTCACACAAACGCAAGTCTGTATGAATAATAATGCAAAAATTTGCAAAACAGGCATACAGTTCATACAACCCCGAAATAGCACAACCACAAACCATGGCAATAACAAAAACACTGATCTACATTGTATCTGATAAATTAAATTAAAGCGTAACTCCAGACAAAAACGTTCTTTTTTTTTTTTGGTGAAGATTGAAAACAACCCACTTTTAATTACCGTGTGTCCTTCTTACATTTTGTGCGGTCACCAGGACAGGAAGTGAACAGAATCTCTCCATTGGGGACACCGGCAGTACAAAACGTTTTGCTTAATAAAATGTTTAAGTTTTGACAATCGCATAAAAGAAAAGAGCACAGGCAAAAAAAAAAAAACGCATGACGGAATAAATCAACAATCCTGTATTTGGTCCATGTACAAAACGCTTCGCCATGAGTTTTCAGCACAAAGAACCCCACTAACTGCCGTCTGTACTGAATTGTCTGCAAATTATAAAACCACCAATGTAGTTTTAATAAAAAAAATAAAGAAAAATTAAAAAACATAAAAAACAAAGCTCTGATAACATATTATGGAGGCCCCAATGCAGATAATGTGGAATAATGGAAATAAAAAATATGCCATGCATTCCTCCCTTCCAATGTGTTCTAGATTACCGTAGGTCTGAACCAGAAACAAGAAATCCCTTTTGCCAGTTGTCATGGACAGGGACCTCTATTCACTGAGACTGAGAAAGGGACTGTCCAGATGTTGTCAGAACATATCGGAGGTTGCTTTGAGACACGGGTAACAGGAAGGCTCATGGGAGAGCACTGGAGACACCAGGGCACACTTCAAATCACTAGATGAATGGTGTGCACTTGGGGGTGGTGTTCGGAGACACCCTGGTGTACAGGGGGCACTTGAAGTCATTAGATGACATTGGTGTGCATTGGAGGGGGGTGGGGGGTGATTGAAGTCACAGGGGGACACTTGGAATCACTAGATGACATTGTGTGAGCTGGGGGGTGCTTAGAGACACTTGGGTGCACTTGGAGTCACTAAATGACATGGGGTGCACCCCATGTCATCTAGTGACCACCCCAAGTGTCACCCCACACATAACATTGTGTGTGATTGGGGGGGTGTGCTTAGAGACACAGGAGGACACTTGGAGTCGCTAGATGACATGGGGTGCACTGGGGGGTGCTTGGAGTCACAGGGGGGCACTTGAAATCTCTAGATGACATTGTGTGTGCTGGGGGAAGGAGGGGTGCTTGGAGACACAGGGGGGTGCTTGGAGTCACTAAATGACATGGGGTGCACTGGGGGGTGATTGAACACAAAGGGGGACACTTGGGGTCACTAGATGACATGGGGTGCACTGGGGTGCTTGAAGACACAGGGGGACACTTGGAGTCACTAGATGACATGGGGTGCACTGGGGGTGCTTGAAGACACAGGGGGTCACTAGATGACATGGGGTGCACTGTGGGTGCTTGAAGACACAGGGGGTCACTAGATGACATGGGGTGCACTGAGGGTGCTTGAAGACACGGGACACTTGGGGTCACTAGATGACATGGGGTGCACTGGGGGTGCTTGAAGACACAGGGGGTCACTAGATGACATGGGGTGCACTGAGGGGTGCTTGAAAGCACAGGCAGACACTTGGCGTTGCAAGATGACATTGTGTGCGCGTGAGGGGGGGGGGGGTGCGTAGAGACGCGGGGTGCACTTGGAGTCATTAGATGAATGGTGTGCATGGGGGGGTACTTGAAGACTCTGGGGGGCACTCAAAGCCAGCAGATGACATAAAGTAGACTGGGGGGTGGTTGAGTTTAGATTCTTGGAGACCATTGGGGTGCACTTAAAGTCACTAAATGAATGCTGTGCACTGTTGGCGGGGGGGAGGGGGGCGCTGAGAGACACCTGGGTGCATAGGGGAACTTGGAGACACATATTATCATGTCAGTAGACTAGCTGATATGGGGGAAAGGGTGCTTGGAGACACGAGGTGCACTTGGAGACATTAGATGACATGGGGGGGGGGGGTGCTTGGAGACACTGGAGAACACCTGGAGCCACTGGTTGACAAGTTCAAAAAACATCACTAGATGAATGGTGTGCACTTGGGGGTGGTGTTTGGAGACACCCTGGTGTACAGGGGGAACTTGAAGTCATTAGATGACATTGGTGTGCACTGGGGGGGGGGGTGCTTTAAGTCACAGGGGGACACTTGGAATCACTAGATGACATTGTGTGTGCTGGAGGGTGCTTAGGGACACTCGGGTGCACTTGGATTCACTAAATGACATGGGGTGCACTGAGGGGTGCCGGAAGACACAGGAGGACAGTTGGAGTCGCCAGATAACATTGTGTGTGATTGGGGGGGGGGGGGTGCTTAGAGACACAGGAGGACACTTGGAGTCGCTAGATGACATGGGGTGCACTGGGGGGTGCTTCAAGACAGAGGGGGACACTTGGGGTCACTAGATGACATGGGGTACACTGAGGGGTGCTTGAAGACACGGAGGGACACTTGGAATCATTAGATGACATGGGGTGCACTCGGGGGGGGGGGGGGTGCTTGGAGTCGCTAGATGACATGGGGTGCACTGAGGGGTGCTTCAAGACAGAGGGGGACACTTGGGGTCACTAGATGACATGGGGTACACTGAGGGGTGCTTGAAGACACGGAGGGACACTTGGAATCATTAGATGACATCGGGAGCACTGGGGGTTGCTTGGAGTTGCTAGATGACATGGGGTGCACTGAGGGGTGCTTGAAGGCATGGGGGGACACTTGGGGTCACTAGATGACATGGGGTGCACTGAGGGGTGCTTGAAGACATGGGGGGACACTTGGGGTCACTAGATGACATGGGGTGCACTGAGGGGTGCTTGAAGGCACAGGCAGACACTTGGAGTTGCAAGATGACATTGTGTGTGTGTGGGGGGTGCGGGGGGGGGGGATGTGTAGAGACACGGGGTGTACTTGGAGTCACTAGATGAATGGTATGCACTGGGGGGGGGGGGTCCCTGAAGATGCTGGGAGACACTTGAAGCCAGAATATGACATGAAGTACTCTGGGGGGGGGGGGGGGGTTGAGTTTGGATTGTTGGAGATTGTTGGGGTACACATAAAGTCACTAGATGAATGCTGTGCACTGTTGGGGGGGGGGGGGGTGCTGGGAGAAACCTGGGTGCACAGGGGAACTTGGAAACACCGAGACACATATTATCATGTCAGTAGACTAGCTGATATAGGGGGAAGGGTGCTCGGAGACACGGGGTGCACTTGGAGACATTACATGATATGGGGTGCACTGGGGGGGGGGGTGCTTGGAGACACTGGAGAACACCCGGAGTCACTGGTTGACAAGTTCAAAAACACTAGCAATTTAAAAAAAAAAGGAAAAAAAAAAAGTTGCCAGTAACCATTTAAAATACTTTATCATTCGCCCTTCGCCTTTCACCCTTCGCCCTTCGCCCTTCGTTCTTCTTTGCTTTCCCGGGCAGTGTTGGGGTTGGTGACCGGACCTCTTTAGGGGGACGTCCATAGATAGAAGTGTATGGTGTAGAGCGCCGTCCTCTCGTCTTGCGTCTCGTGGAGATCACAGCTGGGCCGCACTCGCTGACCCGCCGTCTCCTGTAATTTATTCCGCTGAAATATCTTTTTTTCCTCCATTTAGTTCCAGTTAATTTAGACTCAAACAAAAATATAGATCTAAAAATACCCAGAAAAAGTCAAGTGGTCTGTGATGTCACTCTGTGCGCTAGAAGAACAAACGCCTAAAATACCAAAATACCCCCCCCCCCCCCCCCCCCCTTCTTCTGTGACATGTGCTGCCTTGTTTCCTTTTTAAGTTAAATTTATTTTCCTCCCATAAAATCAAAAATTACTTTTTTTGTTAACGGGATAAAGCAGAACTCCAGCCCCCCCCCCCCATCCCCTCCCCATCCCCATCCCCATCCCCATCCCCCACATCCCCTTTGGTCTTGCACAGTTGTACCGTCTCCTCTCCTGGACTGGAATGGCTTCCTCTGATTTCACCGCACACTGTGAGCTTCTCACAATGTGCATTAGAAGCTGCAGCAAATCACCAGCATCATCTAGTGCTTTCCTTCCCAGCCAATCCCATTTACTCCCAAAAAACAGATTTGCTATAACGAAAAAAAATAAATAAAAAAAATTATATATCTATTTCTATCTCAAAAATGTATTTTGCAAATTTCAAAATAATTTTGATAAACCTGATCTTCATGTATCATTGCCTGACCTCCCACTCTGCACACTTAGGAGCCGGGAGACATCTTGTGACAACAGGTAGTTGACAAGTTAGCGACTACAAGGTGACCTCCAACCCTCTGCCATGGCAGCTCCTATATCTCTATCCTCAAATGTTAAAGCCGAACTCCGGGCACAAAACTTTCATTGCAATATATTCCTCAATATCCACAAATAATATAAATTCACTTTGTGTGCACCAGATGGTTTTACAGCCCCAGATATTACCTTGTAAAAGTAGCAGTGACATCATCACTGTGTTGTGCATGGCCTGTGCAGAGCGCAGAGCTGTGAGAGGGGCAAGTTAGACCCCACCTACTATATAAAATGACAGGAGTGGGCGGAGACAAAACCAGCCTCCCTGCACAAGAAGAGAGAGAGAGAGAGAGAGCAGGGCTGTGGGAGGGGTTCCAGCAGGCTCCACCCACTGTATAAAACTACAGAAGAGGGTGGAGACAAGACCAGTCACCCTGCACAGAGAGAGGGAGAGCTGAGATGTGGGAGGAGCCCATTAGCCCCCACCTACTATAAAAAAAAAAAGACAGGAGGGGGCAGAGACTAGACCATTCCCCTTGCACAAGGAGAGAGAGAGCAGAGCCGTGGGAGGGGCTCAGCAGACTCCACCCACTACTGGCTGACTGTAGAAAACTACAGGAGGGGCAGAGACAAGACTAGCCCCCCTACCCAAGGAGAGAGAGCAGAGCTGTGGGAGGGGTTTCAGCAGGCTCCACCCACTGTACAAAACCACAGGAGAGGGCGGAGACAAGACCAGTCACCCTGCACAGGGAGAGCAGAGCTGTGGGAGGGGCCCATTAGCCGCCACCTACTATAAAAAACGACAGGAGGGGGCAGGAACAAGATCAGTCACCCTCCACAAGGAGAGAGGGCAGAGCTGTGGGAGGGACACAGCAGGCTCCACCCACTACCGGAAAACTACAGGAGGGGCTGAGTCAAGATTAGTCCCACTACCCAAGGAGAGAGTAGAGCTGTGGGAGGGGTTCCAGCAGGCTCCACCCACTGTAGAAAACTACAGGTGGAGGGGTGGAGACAAGACCAGTCCCCCTACCCAAGAAAAGCGAGCAGAGCTGTGCGAGGGGCTCAGTAGACTCCACCCACTACCAGCTGACTGTAGAAAACTACAGGAGGGGCGGAGACCAGACCAGTCCCCCTACCCAAGGTGAGAGAGCAGAGCTCTGGGAGGGGCCCAACAGGCTCCACCCACTGTACAAAACTACAGGAGAGGGTGGAGACGAGACCAGTCACCCTGCACAGAGAGAGGGAGAGCTGAGCTGTAGGAGGGGGCCATTAGCCACCACCTACTATAAACAAAAATGGCAGGGGGGGGTAGGAACAAGACCAGTCACCCTGCACAAGGAGAGAGGGCAGAGCTGTGGGAGGGACACAGCAGGCTCCACCCACTGTAGAAAATGACAGGAGGGGGCGGAGACAGGCCAGTCCCCCTCCTGCACAAGGAGAGAGAGCAGAGCTGTGGGAGGGGTTCCAGCAGGCTCCACCCACTGTAGAAAACTACATTAGGGGGCAGAGACGAGACCAGTCCCCGTGCACAAGGAGAGAGAGCAGAGCCGTGGGAGGGGCTCAGCAGACTCCACCCACTACTGACTGACTGTAGAAAATTATGGGAGGGGCTGAGTCAAGACTAGTCCCACTATCCAAGGAGAGAGAGCAGAGCTGTGGGAGGGGCTCCAGCAGGCTCCACCCACTGTAGAAAATTAGAGGAGGGGGCGGAGGCTAGACTAGTCACCCTGCACAGGGAGAGAGATAGCAGAGCTGTGGGAGGGGTTCAGGCTGGCTCCACCCACTGTAGAAAATGACAGGAGGAGGGGCGGAGACGAGACCAGTCCCCCTACCCAAGGAGAGCGAGCAGAGCTGTAGGAGGGGCTCAGTAGACTCCACCCACTACCAGCTGACTGTAGAAAACGACAGGAGGGGCGGAGACCAGACCAGTACCCCTATCCAAGGTGAGTGAGCAGAGCTCTGGGAGGGGCCCAACAGGCTCCACCCACTGTACAAAACTACAGGAGAGGGTGGAGACAAGACCAGTCACCCTGCACAGAGAGAGGGAGAGCTGAGCTGTGAGAGGGGGCCATTAGCCACCACCTACTATAAAAAAATGGCGGGGGGGGGGGGTAAGAACAAGACCAGCCACCCTGCACAAGGAGAGAGGGCAGAGCTATGGGAGGGACACAGCAGGTCCCACCCACTGTAGAAAACGACAGGAGGGGGCAGAGACGAGACCAGTCCCCGTGCACAAGGAGAGAGAGCAGAGCCGTGGGAGGGGCTCAGCAGACTCCACCCACTACTGACTGACTGTAGAAAATTACGGGAGGGGCTGAGTCAAGACAAGTCCCACTACCCAAGGAGAGAGAGCAGAGCTGTGGGAGGGGCTCCAGCAGGCTCCACCCACTGTAGAAAACTAGAGGAGGGGGCGGAGGCTAGACTAGTCACCCTGCACAGGGAGAGAGATAGCAGAGCTGTGGGAGGGGTTCAGGCTGGCTCCACCCACTACCAGCTGACTGTAGAAAACGACAGGAGGGGCGGAGACCAGACCAGTACCCCTATCCAAGGTGAGAGAGCAGAGCTCTGGGAGGGGCCCAACAGGCTCCACCCACTGTACAAAACTACAGGAGAGGGTGGAGACAAGACCAGTCACCCTGCACAGAGAGAGGGAGAGCTGAGCTGTGGGAGGGGGCCATTAGCCACCACCTACTATAAAAAAAATGGCGGGGGGGGGTAAGAACAAGACCAGTCACCCTGCACAAGGAGAGAGGGCAGAGCTATGGGAGGGACACAGCAGGTCCCACCCACTGTAGAAAACAACAGGAGGGGGCGGAGACAAGGCCAGTCCCCCTGCACAAGGAGAGAAAACAGAGCTATGGGAGGGGCTCAGCAGGCTCCACCCACTACAGGCTGACTGTAGAAAACTACATGAGGGGGCGGAGACGAGACCAGTCAGTCCCCCTACCCAAAGAGAGAGAGAGCAGAGCTGTGGGAGGGGTTCATTAGACCTACCTACTATAGAAAATTACAGGAGGGGGCGGAGACCAGACCAGTCCCCCTGCACAAGGAGAGAGGGCAGCAGTGATTGGTCTTTATTACAGGAAGTCTCACACTGGATTACTTCCCAGATCTGGAAGAAATATCTCCCCGATCTGTATAGTAATCACACCGAGATTCAGGAAGAATACACATGATGAATGGGTTTATACAATTATTTATTGATCTCGGAGTTCAGGTCTTCCCTTGTAAAGAGTGATTCCCGGCAGTAAGTAGAGCCAGAACTGTCAATACTCTCCAAGAAACGTTCCAGCTTCGCTGTTATTATAAACGTTCTGCTCACTGTACCCTAAATTGAATCCACAGATCTAGTGTTGTGCCATCGAGATCTCAATTCCTTCTTCATCTTTGCAGTGTCCTGACCGGCTACAATGGCACCATATTCGCCTACGGGCAGACCGGCAGCGGCAAAACCTTCACGATTACCGGAGGAGCCGAGCGTTACGGTGACAGAGGAATCATCCCCAGGACCCTCTCCTATATATTCGAGGAGTTCCAGAAGGTAAAAACAAGCTTTCATTATTATCGAGGGGTTATCAATTTGACTTTTTCTTTTTAAATGTTTTATATAAAAGTGGGTACTCACAAAATGCAACTGACAAAAGGCCATAAAAACAATGCATGGACATACACAGAACACAGGGTACAGCTAACGGGTTTTCGGGGGCTCACCCCCTTCCTCAGAGCTAGGCTCAGTTTCCAAAGTGTATTGAACAAAAGTATAAAAGTAGATGAAAGTTCCCATCCACAGCGAGTATATGAAAAGTCCTATAATACAGATTATAACCACAAATACAGCTGTAGAACAATGAGAGTCTCTTGGGAATCTCTTTTATATACATGAAATAGATGGAGGCAACCCATACAGTGGCTATAGTGGGTATTACACTGGATCAGGTAACGTTAAAGCGGAGGTCCACCCTAAAAGTGGACCTTCCGCTCATCGGAACCCTCCCCCCCTCCGGCGCCACAATTGGCACCTTTCAGGGGGGAGGTGGGTGCAGATACCTGTACAGTACAGGTATTTGCACCCACTTCCGGGATAGCTCTCTGCGGAAAGGGGCGTAGATTACGCCCCTTTCCGCAAGTGCCCCGCTGCCTGCTGCGAAACACACAGATCCCAGAGGCAGCGGGGACCGTCCTTATTGCGCAGCGCGGCTCGCGCATGCGCAGTAGGGAACCGGGAAATGAAGCCGAAAGGCTCCATTTCCTGATTCCCATACCCAAGATGGCGGCGGCAGCACCCGACAGACGATCTAGAGATCGGCTTCGGGTGCCGACATCACGGGCGCGCTGGACAGGTAAGTGTCACTATTTTAAAAGTCAGCAGCTGCAGTATTTGTAGCTGCTGGCTTTAAAAAAAAAAAAAAACGCGGAGTCCCGGCGGACTCCTGCTTTAAAGAATAAAAGGATAAGTTCACTTACCCCTTTCACACTGGGGCGCTGTGTAGTTGGTTTTGCACAGAGCAGCCCTGATCCCCCTCTTCCCAGGTCCCTCTTTTGGCTCTCTTAGCCCCTCTCTCCTGTTGAGTCCCCCCTCCCCCCACAGTAAGCAGCTCTCTATGGGGGGCACCCGAGCCGTGTCACAGCTCCCTGTGTCCATTCAGACACAGAGCCACGTCCAGCTGACTTTGATTGACAGAAGCGGGAGCCAGTGGCGCCGCTGCTGTGTCTTAGCCAATCAGGAGGGAGAGTCTCAGTACGGCCGAGGGACTCGTGGGCATTGCTGGATAGAGAGGTGGCTTACGTAAGTATTAGGGGGGCTGGGGTGGGGGGCTGCTGCACACAGAAGAATTTTAAAACTTTACTACAATTTTAAAGCGGGAGTCCGCCGTTTTTTTTTTTTTTTTTTTTTAAAAGCCAGCAGCTACAAATACTGCAGCTGTTGACTTTTAAAATAAGGACACTTACCCGCCCAGCGCGCCCGCGATGTCGGCACCTGAAGCCGATCTCTCGATCGTCTCTCGGGTGCTGCCGCCGCCATCTTGGGTATGGGAATCAGGACGTGGAGCCTTTCGGCTTCATTTCCCGGTTCCCTACTGCGCATGCGCGAGTTGCGCTGCGCAATAAGGATGGTCCCCGCTGTCTCTGTGATCCGTGTGTTTCCCAGCAGACAGCGGGGGGACCCGCGGGAAGTGGCGTAAATATCCGCAAATTCGGCGGATATCTATGCCGGAAGTGGGTGCAGATACCTGTACTGTACAGGTATCTGCACCCCCCTCCCCCTGAAAGGTGCCAATTGGGGGAGGGTTCCAATGAGCGGAAGTTCCACTTTAGGGTGGAGCTCCGCTTTAATGCATAGAATGCACCTTCTACCTTTACAATCCACTTTAACCCCTTTCCTCCTGCCATGTAATGCAATGTGGTCGATGTAGGCAAAGTAACATACCCGTACGCCGCTGCCTACTTCTGGGTTTAGGGTGCGCACACCTGCACCTGCTATGATTGTATACAGTGGGAGTCTGGCAGCAAGTCCCGGCCAATGTTTCAGGGCCAGGACCTGCTGATCGGCTGTGTCCATCACAGCACAGAGCTCAGTGTTGACAAATCACAATCTCTCTGTTTCTTATCCCTGCAAAGCAGTATTGGAACATTTCTGTACAGATCTTACTCTCCGGCTCCTCATTGTATCCTCTTCCTCCAATCATGACAGCAGTAAAGTGTACACCCTCCACATCTCCTACCTGGAGATCTACAACGAGTGCGGCTACGATCTGCTCGACCCCAGACACGAGGCCTCCAAGCTGGAAGATCTCCCGTAAGTCTCCACAATCTTCTCCATGCTTTTTAAACTTTAGGCAGCCGACTTCCAGGGGGTGTCGATCACTGGCCGCTATCATTGGGCGGGCTGAGATGATGTCACTCCAGTGTATGTGCAGGAGTTCCGTCAGCTTCGGCAGAGCATGTCTCTTCTCTATTAGAAATCCTGCCTGTTCACCCATTTTTATTTCATGGCACAAAATTCCAGTTTAAGGCTGAACTCCGGGCACACAAACTTTCATTTAAATCGATTCCTCAATAGCCACAAAGGATATTGATCAAATTTTTTGTTTCAAATGCCTTTTCAAACCAAGATATTACCTTGTAAAAGTAGCAGTGACATCATCATGATGTAAATAGATGGTGCAGAGAGCAGAGCCATGATTGGACAGTGTAGAGGTGAAAGCGATACGCTTGGACAGTGTGATGCTGACAGTGCCATGATTGGACAGTAGAGAGCTCACAGTGCCATGAGTGGACAGGGTGATGCTGACAGTGCTGTAACTGAACAGTATAGAGCTGATAGTGCCATGATTGGATGATTTTATGTTAACTGAACTATGATTGGATGATTTGGTGGTGACAGTGCCATGATTGGGTGATTTGGTGGTGACAGTGCTGGGATTGGAGGATTTGGTGGTGACAGTGCCATGATTGGGTGATTTGGTAGTGAGAGTGCCGTGATTGGGTGGGTGATTTGGTGGTGAGAGTGCCCTGATTAGATGATTTGGTGGTGAGAGTGCCATGATTGGATGATTTGGTGGTGACAGTGCCGTGATTGGGTGAGTTGGTGGTGACAATGCCATAATTGGGTGATTTGGTGGTGACAGTGCAGTGATTGGGTGATTTAGTGGTGACAGTGCCGTGATTGGGTGATTTGGTGGTGACAGTGCCGTGATTGGGTGATTTGGTGGTGACAGCGCCGTGATTGGGTGATTTGGTGGTGACAGTGCCATGATTGGGTGATTTGGTGGTGACAGCGCCGTGATTGGGTGATTTAGTGGTGACAGTGCAGTCATTGGGTGATTTGGTGATGACAGTGCCGTGATTGGGTGATTTGGTGATAACAGTGCCGTGATTGGGTGATTTGGTGGTGACAGCGCCGTGATTGGGTGATTTGGTGGTGACAGTGCCATGATTGGGTGATTTGGTGGTGACAGCGCCGTGATTGGGTGATTTGGTGGTGACAGCGCCGTGATTGGGTGATTTGGTGGTGACAGTGCCATGATTGGGTGATTTGGTGGTGAGAGTGCCCTGATTAGATGATTTGGTGGTGAGAGTGCCATGATTGGATGATTTGGTGGTGACAGTGCCGTGATTGGGTGAGTTGGTGGTGACAATGCCATAATTTGGTGATTTGGTGGTGACAGTGCAGTGATTGGGTGATTTAGTGGTGACAGTGCAGTCATTGGGTGATTTGGTGGTGACAGTGCCGTGATTGGGTGATTTGGTGGTGACAGCGCCGTGATTGGGTGATTTGGTGGTGACAGCGCCATGATTGGGTGATTTAGTGGTGACAGTGCAGTCATTGGGTGATTTGGTAGTGAGAGTGCCGTGATTGGGTGGGTGATTTGGTGGTGAGAGTGCCCTGATTAGATGATTTGGTGGTGAGAGTGCCATGATTGGATGATTTGGTGGTGACAGTGCCGTGATTGGGTGAGTTGGTGGTGACAATGCCATAATTGGGTGATTTGGTGGTGACAGTGCAGTGATTGGGTGATTTAGTGGTGACAGTGCCGTGATTGGGTGATTTGGTGGTGACAGTGCCGTGATTGGGTGATTTGGTGGTGACAGCGCCGTGATTGGGTGATTTGGTGGTGACAGTGCCATGATTGGGTGATTTGGTGGTGACAGCGCCGTGATTGGGTGATTTAGTGGTGACAGTGCAGTCATTGGGTGATTTGGTGATGACAGTGCCGTGATTGGGTGATTTGGTGATAACAGTGCCGTGATTGGGTGATTTGGTGGTGACAGCGCCGTGATTGGGTGATTTGGTGGTGACAGTGCCATGATTGGGTGATTTGGTGGTGACAGCGCCGTGATTGGGTGATTTGGTGGTGACAGCGCCATGATTGGGTGATTTAGTGGTGACAGTGCAGTCATTGGGTGATTTGGTGATGACAGTGCAGTCATTGGGTGATTTGGTGATGACAGTGCCATGATTGGGTGATTTGGTGGTGACAGCGTCGTGATTGGGTGATTTGGTGGTGACAGTGCCATGATTGGGTGATTTGGTGGTGACAGTGCCATGATTGGGTGATTTGGTGGTGACAGTGCCATGATTGGGTGATTTGGTGGTGACAGTGCCATGATTGGGTGATTTGGTGGTGACAGCGCCATGATTGGGTGATTTAGTGGTGACAGTGCAGTCATTGGGTGATTTGGTGATGACAGTGCCGTGATTGGGTGATTTGGTGATGACAGTGCCGTGATTGGGTGATTTGGTGGTGACAGTGCAGTCATTGGGTGATTTGGTGGTGACAGTGCAGTCATTGGGTGATTTGGTGGTGACAGTGCCATGATTGGGTGATTTGGTGGTGACAGCGTCGTGATTGGGTGATTTGGTGGTGACAGTGCCATGATTGGGTGGTTTGGTGGTGACAGCGCCGTGATTGGGTGATTTGGTGGTGACAGTGCCGTCATTGGGTGATTTGGTGGTGACAGTGCAGTCATTGGGTGATTTGGTGATGACAGTAACGTGATTGGGTGATTTGGTGATGACAGTGCCGTGATTGGGTGATTTGGTGATGACAGTGCCATGATTGGGTGATTTGGTGGTGACAGTGCCATGATTGGGTGATTTGGTGGTGACAGCGCCGTGATTGGGTGATTTAGTGGTGACAGTGCAGTCATTGGGTGATTTGGTGATGACAGTGCCGTGATTGGGTGATTTGGTGATAACAGTGCCGTGATTGGGTGATTTGGTGGTGACAGCGCCGTGATTGGGTGATTTGGTGGTGACAGTGCCATGATTGGGTGATTTGGTGGTGACAGCGCCGTGATTGGGTGATTTGGTGGTGACAGCGCCGTGATTGGGTGATTTGGTGGTGACAGTGCCATGATTGGGTGATTTGGTGGTGAGAGTGCCCTGATTAGATGATTTGGTGGTGAGAGTGCCATGATTGGATGATTTGGTGGTGACAGTGCCGTGATTGGGTGAGTTGGTGGTGACAATGCCATAATTTGGTGATTTGGTGGTGACAGTGCAGTGATTGGGTGATTTAGTGGTGACAGTGCAGTCATTGGGTGATTTGGTGGTGACAGTGCCGTGATTGGGTGATTTGGTGGTGACAGCGCCGTGATTGGGTGATTTGGTGGTGACAGCGCCATGATTGGGTGATTTAGTGGTGACAGTGCAGTCATTGGGTGATTTGGTAGTGAGAGTGCCGTGATTGGGTGGGTGATTTGGTGGTGAGAGTGCCCTGATTAGATGATTTGGTGGTGAGAGTGCCATGATTGGATGATTTGGTGGTGACAGTGCCGTGATTGGGTGAGTTGGTGGTGACAATGCCATAATTGGGTGATTTGGTGGTGACAGTGCAGTGATTGGGTGATTTAGTGGTGACAGTGCCGTGATTGGGTGATTTGGTGGTGACAGTGCCGTGATTGGGTGATTTGGTGGTGACAGCGCCGTGATTGGGTGATTTGGTGGTGACAGTGCCATGATTGGGTGATTTGGTGGTGACAGCGCCGTGATTGGGTGATTTAGTGGTGACAGTGCAGTCATTGGGTGATTTGGTGATGACAGTGCCGTGATTGGGTGATTTGGTGATAACAGTGCCGTGATTGGGTGATTTGGTGGTGACAGCGCCGTGATTGGGTGATTTGGTGGTGACAGTGCCATGATTGGGTGATTTGGTGGTGACAGCGCCGTGATTGGGTGATTTGGTGGTGACAGCGCCATGATTGGGTGATTTAGTGGTGACAGTGCAGTCATTGGGTGATTTGGTGATGACAGTGCCGTGATTGGGTGATTTGGTGATGACAGTGCCGTGATTGGGTGATTTGGTGGTGACAGTGCCATGATTTGGTGATTTGGTGGTGACAGCGTCGTGATTGGGTGATTTGGTGGTGACAGTGCCATGATTGGGTGATTTGGTGGTGACAGTGCCATGATTGGGTGATTTGGTGGTGACAGTGCCATGATTGGGTGATTTGGTGGTGACAGCGCCATGATTGGGTGATTTAGTGGTGACAGTGCAGTCATTGGGTGATTTGGTGATGACAGTGCCGTGATTGGGTGATTTGGTGATGACAGTGCCGTGATTGGGTGATTTGGTGGTGACAGTGCAGTCATTGGGTGATTTGGTGGTGACAGTGCAGTCATTGGGTGATTTGGTGGTGACAGTGCCATGATTGGGTGATTTGGTGGTGACAGCGTCGTGATTGGGTGATTTGGTGGTGACAGTGCCATGATTGGGTGGTTTGGTGGTGACAGCGCCGTGATTGGGTGATTTGGTGGTGACAGTGCCATGATTGGGTGATTTGGTGGTGACAGTGCAGTCATTGGGTGATTTGGTGATGACAGTGCCGTGATTGGGTGATTTGGTGATGACAGTGCCGTGATTGGGTGATTTGGTGATGACAGTGCCATGATTGGGTGATTTGGTGGTGACAGTGCCATGATTGGGTGATTTGGTGGTGACAGCGCCGTGATTGGGTGATTTAGTGGTGACAGTGCAGTCATTGGGTGATTTGGTGATGACAGTGCCGTGATTGGGTGATTTGGTGGTTACAGTGCCATGATTGGGTGATTTGGTGGTGACAGTGCCGTGATTGGATGATTTGGTGGTGACAGTGCCGTGATTGGATGATTTGGTGGTGACAGTGCCGTGATTGGATGATTTGGTGGTGACAGTGCCGTGATTGGGTGATTTGATGGTGATAGTGCTATGATTGGACGATGAGGAGCAGATCATTTTTTCTTGCAGATCCTATCCACAGCTCAGTGAGCCGGCCCACCATTCTAGTCCCTTGATATCCAGTAGCAGGGACTGCATTATTATATGTCCTGTCCTCGCAGCGCCTCATAAATCCCGCCATCAGAGGAAATTCCGCGGTGCTTAGTGACGGAGATTCCCCACCGGAGTTTATCGTCTCCAGTAATGAGAATTGCAGACGTTGCGCTCATTACGGCGAGCTGAACAAGCTCCTACAGAGACCATTGAGAAAAGCGCCGGATAACCGAATAAAAAGAAAACACTCATTACTTTTCACATGGCTGTCATATGGAATCAGCCGCCAGAGCCGCCAGAGCCGCCTGTGAGCGCGGAACACCACCAAATATAGCGTGCTGCAGACAAGAATGTTCACCGAAGTCACATCACTGCATGATAAATCAGGACAGCTATTGGTCCTCAGATGCCCATGGAGAACCACTCTGTCCAGAGGAGCTTGCACTCTAATACCCCCCGCCCACAGTCACTCACTTTCACACGGAGGCGCTTTCTAATTCACATTCACTAAACCTTTCATCCCTTCCCAGATATTAATGTTATGGAGCACCGAGTCCTACTGTATACCTGTATATGTCTTTCTGCAGCTTTCATCACCCACCTTTCTGAATTCACAATTTCCTTATTATTTACTGGAAGATGTCAATTATCATGAATGGGTTATTTTATATAGCTCTGACATATACCGCAGTGCTGTACAGAGAACACTGAGCCAGTCTCGTCAGTTTCTGTACCAGAGGAGCTTACACTCTAATGCTCCGGTTGTCTTTTTTTCACATGGGGTATGTAGTAGACATGGAATGTATCCAGGGGGGGGCCGTCTATACAGCGTCCAGCGGTAGCACGCACCCAGGTCTTTATAAAGCACAGCCGGTCTGTGAGATGAAATCTGCCTCCACAAGTATCCTGTTACTGGTAATAATGTGGAGAGTGCAGAAAATTACAGACAGAGCCATCTCGTCCTATATTTATCAGCACTTTCTGAAAACGTATTTTTCCTCCACTATGACACACTCTCTGTTTAAAAGCAGCAGACAGCAATTATTGCAAAGTCTCTAATTGTCCCATTATAGAAATTGTATGTATTTATTGGCCCATCGGGGGGCCGTCGTCACAATATACTTGGTGCCGGTGGCAACAGCAAACCCATCAATTCATCATTCCATTGGATTGAACATTGCCCCCCCCCCCCACCGTTATGTCCACCTGGGGGGATGCTGCAGACACTTCACAGCTGGATAACGCTGGTGATATGAAGAAACCATTTTAAAGTGGACCTGCCATTAAAGTGGACAAAAAAAATTAAAATTGACATGTGACACCAACTGATGCAGGGCTAGTATAGCCACTGTGAGGGTGCGAGCCCCAGCCACTGTGAGGGTGCGAGCCCCAGCAACTGTGAGGGTGCGAGCCCCAGCCACTGTGAGGGTGCGAGCCCCAGCCACTGTGAGGGTGCGAGCCCCAGCCACTGTGAGGGTGCGAGCCCCAGCCACTGTGAGGGTGCGAGCCCCAGCTACTGTAATAATAAAAGAGGAAATGACAGGATTCACATTAAGGCTTAATGAGAGGTTACAGACAATTGTTTCTGAGCAGAGAAAGCTGTGGTTTTGGCTTTTTCTGAATTTTATGAACTTGGATTGGGGCCTGAAGCTTGAAGGTTCCCAAGTGTCTTGGGTAGGACGGAACTTTCAATACTGTGTCCAGATTTTTTTGGGTGCCTGCAGCCTGCGTGGCTACTTAGGTGTGCATGGTCCTTATATACTCAATCCTGAGGAGGCCTCAACCAGGGGTCAGAGGTTCCCCAGCCAAGAGTCAAGAGACGAGAGGTCTCAACCAGTGGTCAAAGGTGCCCCAGCCAAGAGTTCAGAGACAGGAGGTCTCAACCGGATGTCAGAGGTGCCCCCAGCTAAGAGTCAAGAGACGGGAGGTCTCAACCAGGTGTCAGAGGTGCCCCCAGCTAAGAGTCAAGAGACAGGAGGTCTCAACTAGGGGTCAGAGACGCACCAGCCAAGAGTCGAGAGACAGGAGCTCTCAACCAGCGGTCAGAGACACACCAGCCAAGAGTCGAGAGACAGGGGGTCTCAGCCAGGGGTCAGAGACGCACCAGCCAAGAGTCGAGAGACAGGAGGTCTCAACCAGGGGTCAGAGATGAACCAGCCAAGAGTCGAGAGACAGGAGGTCTCAACCAGGGGTCAGAGATGCACCAGCCAAGAGTCAAAAGACAGAAGGTCTCAACCAGGGGTCAGAGACGCACCAGCCAAGAGTTGAGAGACAGGAGGTCTCAACCAGGGGTCAGAGATGCACCAGCCAAGAGTCAAGAGACAGGAGGTCTCAACCAGGGGTCAGAGATGCACCAGCCAAGAGTCGAGAGATGGGAGGTCTCAACCAGGGGTCAGAGATGCACCAGCCAAGAGTCGAGAGACAGGAGGTCTCAACCAGGGGTCAGAGATGCACCAGCCAAGAGTCAAGAGACAGGAGGTCTCAACCAGGGGTCAGAGACGCACCAGCCAAGAGTCGAGAGACAGGAGGTCTCAACCAGGGGTCAGAGATGCACCAGCCAAGAGTCAAGACACAGGATGTCTCAACCAGGGGTCAGAGATGCACCAGCCAAGAGTCAAGAGACAGGAGGTCTCAACCAGGGGTCAGAGATGCACCAGCCAAGAGTCGAGAGACAGGAGGTCTCAACCAGGGGTCAGAGATGCACCAGCCAAGAGTCAAGACACAGGATGTCTCAACCAGGGGTCAGAGATGCACCAGCCAAGAGTCGAGAGACAGGAGGTCTCAACCAGGGGTCGGAGATGCACCAGCCAAGAGTCGAGAGACAGGAGGTCTCAACCAGGGTCAGAAATGCACCAGCCAAGAGTCGAGAGACAGGAGGTCTCAGCCAGGGGTCAGAGGGGCCCCAGCCAAGAGTCAAGAGACAGGGGGACTCAACCAGAGGTCAAAGGCGCACCAGTCAGGAGACAGGAAGTCTCGTCCCATAAGTTAGGTGGGCTGCTATCACGGTGTTAGCGGAACTCATATCCAGAGGCCAGGAGTGGGCTGTGTAGCAGGGTGCTGCAGCTAAAGGCTAAGATAGTGTACAGATTTTACTGGGTGCCTGCAGCCTGTGTGAGTACATAGGTGTGCAAGGTCATCATACTCAAGCCTGATGATAGCTCAGGGCTCCCACTTTGGAGACAACTCCCATATTGGAGATTGGTGGTCTAACCCAGGGGTGAGAAGAGCCCCAGCCAGGAGCCAAGAGACAGAAGGTCTCACCCTGGGGTCAGAGGTGCCCCAGCCAGGAGGCAGGAGGTCTTGTCCCAGGAGTCAGATGGGCTCCTATCAGGGTGTCAGGAGAACATGTGATATCAAAGTACGGTGCTACAAATAAATATATACCCCAGGTGTAAACTGAGGAATAAAAGAACATGCACAACAGCAATTGTGCTAGAATGCGGAAAGTGCTAATAACAAAAACACTGGAAGTGTTTAAATTGTATGAGATGTTCACTAACTATACATCCAGTGCAATCAATAATGGCATAAATCAAGTGGCACCAAGTACTCAAGTGACACCTTGAGAGCAAAGTGGTAAAATAAAAACACATACAACACATAATTTTGGTATTTAGTTTATATCAGTGAAAGATTAAATCAACTTTAACACATAGTGACACAATATAAAGCCCATCAATGGTGAATGTCATGATGTACTCCTCTTGGAATAGCCCATGGTGACATGAGTATCAGATGTTGATAGACCTCAAAAACATAAGTGGTATGATTCCAGTGTTCCCAAAACACCCAGGACTGTGCATCCACCACCCGGGGGAGGGGTAGGTACTCTTACCATAAGACGTGGACACACACTCCAGCGGCGGTGGGTCAAACATGCGTAGGTGGAAACTCAGATCTCAGGGCACGAACACACAATCTCAGCAATGTGGTGGACAGGTAAAACTGGAAACGGCAACATGACCACAATCTCCTGATCTGTGCAATATCTTTAAGGATTTCCTCCATCAGTGGAAAAATGATGATCATAAAAGAAAAAAGGAAGCTTCCCCATGGCGTAGATCAAACAACGTATGGATTTAATAATAAAAAAAGTACAAACATCGTTTAGGATGCATACAATGAAATGCTTTCGCAAAAGATTCATAAAACAGGTGCAATGTGTGGAGCTTAGCAGGCAATAACCCGACGCGTTTCATCCTATGGGACTTCAACTGAGGTATAAGCCTATGGAGAACCCCTATCCAGAGGCCAGGAGTGGGCCATGCACCAAGGCACTGCCACTAAAGGCTAAGATAGCCAAGTGAACCAGAGGAGCTGGGCAACACAATCAGAGGGACTGGTAAGAAGAGCATCAGTGCTGCTGACAAGGGAGCCAAGTGGCTTGCCATAGCAGGTAGGGATCAAGCAGAAGTGTAGTCCGTAAACAAGCCAAAGGTTGCCAACAAGTGGTGGCAGGTTGGGATCAAGCAGGAACTTAGTCCAGGAACAAACCAAAGGTTGGCAACGAGTGGTAGTGGAGATAAGGACTACAGCAGTAGTGACATCAATGAGATGTTGGCTGGAGAGAGCATAATAATCTGGCAAACAGGAAGTGCAAAGGCATGGCAAAGTTCAAGGCAAGGTTGTCCAAGGATTTGTCCAGGGAGCTGTCCAGCATCTCAGCAAGAAGAGATACTGCCAGACACAACAGAGGTTGCAGGTTCGGATATGGGTCCTGACACTAGCAGTGCAGGTGACCACAGTGATACATGCACTACTGAAGCCACGGGTCTCGTTTACACAGCTGGCTTTACCATCGCAAACTGCCAAGTCCCAAGTAAAGCACATTTTGACCATATAATGCATATATGAGGGGCAGGAAAGGTGGTCTTTAATGCCCAGCTGCCACCAGGGTTGCTTTTCGAAATTATGGCGCCAAATACAACCTACCTAACAGCCTCATAACCGATAACCTGACAGGCTGGTTATCGGTCAACTTCAGTACAACCAGCCTGCCTATAGATGGGTCGATATTCATCCGGTTCCTGCTGAAACGGCCATATTTCGATACCTGTATGGCCAGCTTAAGAGTCTTTATACCATTCTGGATTGTTTTGTGTAATTTCCATGCTTTTTGTATTCTGGAAACAATCAGTACGGTCAGCGTTCGCCCATGTAGTGTTTATCGTCTGCGCTCTCGATAACAGCTGTGTCTGTGGAAGCCTCAAACCCCAGCGCTCAGCCGAACGTATATTTATGAGATAAAGCAACACCAACCACCTGCTGTAAATACATCCATCTGCCTCCAGGCGAGATACAGAGCCGGCAGTTTTTTTTTTTTTTTTCAGATTGCTCCTTCGATCGATTCCCACCGTACGAACATAAAAATA
The DNA here is from genome assembly GCF_037356315.1 of Lithobates pipiens. Classification (NCBI taxonomy): domain Eukaryota; kingdom Metazoa; phylum Chordata; class Amphibia; order Anura; family Ranidae; genus Lithobates; species Lithobates pipiens. The sequence continues at coordinate 12,712,290 of NW_027507758.1, read as the reverse complement.
GAGGAAATTACTAGCTGCCATCTCACTTGGCCGAATCATTGTTTATGTAGAAACCTGATATCTATCTGGAAGAGCCGGGCTACAGAACAGATGTAATGACCACAGATATTTTCAGCACTCGAACGCATGATATGTGAGGACAGAAGGAAGCCTGCGCCAGCAATAATAATGTCCGCAGGGGTTCACCGATTTGTACTGCTGGGAAGTGGTGGTAGCCGTTTTTATTGTGCAGTTACATTGTGGTTAATGGGAAACTGTAGCCAGGCTGCGGGCATTCAAGTAGTTACACATAAAGTATGTAAAGTAGATATAAACCCTAAATAGATATTTTGTTTTGTTTTTTTACATTTTGATCCTTTTTTCCTCCTTTTTATTACATCTCAGTACCAGGGACGTATGGTGAGGTGAGTGGCTGGTGAGGCACTGGCTAGTGTCAGAGCCCGGATACACACAGGTTACATACACCACCATCGTTAGAGCGAGAGCAATAATTCTAGCACTAGACCTCCTCTGTAACTCTAAACTGGTAACGTGCAGCATTTTTATTGGACAGCTTGTTCCAATGGTGCTTTACCATTGGTCCAAGGCTCCAAGCTGTCCATTGAGCTCAGTGCCTCTGACAAGAAGTGAGGAAGAGGCACTGTGAGCTCATCCTCTCAGTCTGCTGAAAACAGAGTGTGCCGGCTTGTATTAAAACTGGCATGTGGCTCCTGTCAGGCTGTGCAAGATGCCCCGTATCTCCGAAACTATAGGTGGCAGGAGCCCCAAATTTTGACCAGTGGTGGGGTATGACTTCAGCTCCAAGCTTGAGTATTTTTTTTTTTTATGTTCATGGCAGGTGAGGCTCTGCTGGCAGATGTGATCCAGCAGCTCCGCTTGCCCTACTCCTACTTGCAGTGATCCAGCTCGCTCAGCTTCCCCTGCTCCTCCTCCTAGCAGTGATCCAGCAGCTCTGCTTCCCCCTACTCCTACTTGCAGTGATCCAACTCAGCTTCCCCTGTTCCTCCTGTTGCCTATCTGAAAAAATTTCAAGAACACAATCTAAGGTCCCTAACATTTATACATACACATAGTGGGGCCAATTTAGACAAGATCCAATTAACCTGCCAGCATTTCTTTGGAGTGTGGGAGGAAGCCCGAGTAATAGGAGGAACATGCAGTTAGTGCCTTGGTTGGGTTTTGAACCGACAGCCTTCCTCTCTATCTGAGCCAAGACAGCATGCAATTAAAGAGGAAGTAAAGGCAAATTTTTTTTTAAAAGCACACCCTGTAAGGCAAAGGCATAATGAGCTAGTATGCATAGCATACTAGCTCATTATGAATAACTTACCTGAGAACAAAGCCCCCGAAGCGGTCCTCCGCTGCCATGTATCCCGGAGGGACTTCCGGTTCTCGCTGCTCCGGCGCTGTGATTCGCCGGAGCCGCGATGACGTCACTCCCGCGCATGCGCACGGGAGCCGACACTCGCGGCATTTCGCCACGATCTGCGGCCTGCCCCAATGCGCCTGCGCGCCGCTGTCTACAGCGCATGCGCCGTAGACAGCGGTGGCTGTCTTCGGGTAAATATCTCCTAAACCGTATAGGTTTAGGAGATATTTCTTGGACCTACAGGTAAGCCTTAATCTAGGCTTACCTGTAGGTCAAAGTTGGTTGTAAGGGTTTACAACCACTTTAAGGGTGGAAATGTAGATATATTAATTTAAACCGACATATAGTTTTTTTTTTTAATAAATTCTTTTTATTTATTTTCAAAAGTAGAAAACGAGTACAGTACAGAGCCTCTGGGCATTCCCTGCGTCAAGCAAAAACAAATAAAAACGAACAAACTTCTAGTGACTGCTTTGAGCTTCAACAAAATGGCGACCCCCAGCCTCAAAGAAGCAGGAGCAATGCTGGAGGAAATTTACAACACTATTTTTGGTAGCATGATTATTAATGTGAAATGTATGTTCTTTTGTTAAAGAACATTAGTTGTTATCAAACTGTTATGGGTAATTTCCGCTTTAATAACCGTCAGCCTTCAGGTATGCTTGTCCGCAGTTGATGGTTGCAGCCTCTAGTGTGGGAGAGTAGCCAGCCCAGTGTCCAAACGTTGTTACACCACCACCATTTCCACATCGTCGGGTGGAAACAGACACAGCTCTCTGGATCCCCCTACCTGTCCTTTGCTCTGGGACTGTGTTGACCTCAGATGCTGTATTTGGGAAGGTACTGACTGAGACAAGGCTGTTCAATTATAAATATAAAGAATATGTGACCCAGAGTGTGCACCTCATCAACAGCAGTTCCCGTATTCTGTCCTGGCAAATCCTCTTTAATAAAGGTCCTCATCAAAGTGATATGTTATGGCTGGTATGCTTGCTTAGATCTCTTGAAGGTCCCAGTGGTGAGATGCCTTTGCCATGGTTTCCCAGTTCGAGGCTCTGGCCAAAACTTGGTGTTGTGTCTTCCTTCTTGTGTGCACCCCTTGTTTTCCAAAACCACTTATTTTTTTACATGTGGTTACTGCTGGCGGCAACAGCCACAAACCCTAATTATTGTGTTCTGCCAGACGGGAAGGCTCCCGGAGACATAATACAATAGTGCTGTGTGAGGGATTCCCCCATAGGGGAATCAAGCTATTTTCTTTCCTTCTGCATACTCTATGGCCTACTTTACAAGAATAGTGCCTTTTTATCCCTGATATTCTCTCCCTTCTCCTTCAGCAGTCTTAGGAATTTCAGCACTGTAAAGCTTCTGTCAGCCTTCCTCTCTATCTGAGCCAAGACATACAATCAAGGCTGCAAATGTACATGGTTGCAGAAAAGAAAATTGAATCAACTATGGCTTACCTAAACTTAAACCTGCCACCCCAGCCCCTCTCCTAACTCCTATTCTAACTCCCCTTTAGAAGGAATATGCGTATACTTACCTATTCTCAGGTCGCTCCAGTCCAGTCACCTAATCCAAAACCCTTAGCCTCCTCTTGGAAATTTGTCAATTTTGTTTTCTATTCCTTGACATCCAATGTTCTTCTCTGTCTAGAAAAGTGACCATCATGGAGGATCCTGACCAGAACATCCATCTGAAGAACTTGTCACTTCACCAGGCCAATACCGAGGAGGAGGCCCTCAATCTGCTCTTCTTGGGGGACACAAATCGCATGATAGCTGAGGTGAGCTGCTCAGATGCCTGACTCAAAAATACAGGTCATCTTCTACCTAACAGATAAAGAAGATAGAGGGGGAGACTTCATGAAATGTGGTCATTTTGCAAGGCATGCAAAACGTGTGACGTGCAGCTTCCGCGATGATGACTGAGACATGAGGCTTGATTGGTTTCTGACTTCAGCCATCTTGATTGGCCTGCTCACACGCACAGGAGTTAAAGTGGAATTCCAGTCTTGATCTAAATTAAGGCGGACACAGATCGAGGAATCTTGGCCGGTGCAGCAGGGACAGGCCGATATTCAATCCATCTATGGGCAGACTGGTTGTACCCAAGTTGATCCATCTATTTTCTTGGGTACAACGTGCCTATCTTATTTTTTTACATGTGGTTACTGCTGGCGGCAATAGCCACAAACCCTAATTATTGTGTTCTGCCAGACGGGAAGGCTCCCGGCGACATAACACAATAGCGCTGTGTGAGGGATTCCCCCATAGGGGAATCAAGCTATTTTCTTTCCTTCTGCATAATCTATGGCCTACCTTACAAGAATAGTGCCTTTTATCCCTGGTATTCTCTCCCTTCTCCTTCAGCAGTCTTAGGAATTTCAGCACTGTAAAGCTTCTGTCAGCCTTCCTTTCTATCTGAGCCAAGACATAAAATCAAGGCTGCAAATGTACATGGTTGCAGAAAAGAAAATTGAATCAACTATGGCTTACCTAAACTTAAACCTGCCGCCCCAGCCCCCTCCTAACTCCTATTTTAACTCCCCTGTAGAAGGAAGATGCGTATACTTGCCTATTCTCAGGTCGCTCCAGTCCAGTCACCTGATCGCCCCCCCCCCCCCCATGGCCAGCTTCAGGGGAGAGGAGCAACAGCTGACAACATAGTAAGTTTATGTTGTGGGAGTCACCACCCAGGCACTCCATCCGTTGTCGCTGCTCTCTCCTTTCCCCTGAAGCCGGCTGCTGGGAGCCGATCACGTGACCAGAACACCCTGAGAATAGGTAAGTACAAGCACTTTCCTTTTATAGGTTAATTAGAATAGGAGTTAGGAGGGGGGGGGGGGGCAGTTTTAAGCTTAGAGCTAGTCTGGAATTGCACTTTAATTCATCCCAACACCAAGGCATGCCGAGAATGTATGCTGAGAGGTGCATGTGTGGCTCCGTGTACATTCAGGAAAAATTGTGCTATATGCCTGATTTGGCCATATTTGTCTCGAAACTACCTCAAGGCTTGTTTTTCTTTACTTAATTACATTGGCTGGCCACATATATTACGATCCTCATGTTGTTAGTATTGAAAACGAGATTTGTTGTTTATCCATCATGACCGCTCAGTGATAATGAGGCTTGGTTCCATCATATGGGTGGATGAGATCATCACTTGGATTCTGCTTATTTATGGCTGCCGACTGATAACGAGGCTTGGCCCTTCAATTTATAGCGATGGTTCAGCACGTCGCCCGTGCCCCGGAAGACGTCGCATATGACGAAACATGTCGGGCGGAGCTACACACTGACGCCATCGCGTCCTACCCAATCCCAGAAGTGCGGGTGCTATTTCCTATTAGTTTGCCGGCAAACGTATTATAGAAGGCACATGTTGTTTTAACGTTCTGGAGTTCTCTTTCCATTTATAAATTTCTGTATGGTCAGGGCTAAAGGGGATATCTTAACGAGAGCCTGCTACTATTGGACAGATTTCTGTTTGCACCTGCGGGTTCCATTGGCCAATAGAGGATTATATCACTCATCTTACACTGCTGATGTGTACCCACAAACGTGGTTCACCATTGTAGAGATAGATGGTCCATTACATCTGGTAAGCGTACCCTATATTTAACCGGTTCCCGACCGGCGCACACCGATGTACGTCAGCAGAATGGCACGGCTGCGAAAATGGGCATACCTGTACATCCCTTTTTGAAATTACCGCTGTGCCCCAGCACGCGCGCACCAGCCGGGAGCTCCGTGAGTCGGATCGCGGGTCCCACAGACTCGATGTCCGCGGGGATACCCGCGATCGTCTCACAGAGAGGAAGAACGGGGAGATGCCGATGTAAACAAGCATCTCCCCCTTCTGCCTAGCGACAGTGTCACTGATCTCTGCTCCCTGTGATCGCTGGGAGCAGAGATCAGTGATATTTCACAGCTAGCCCACCCCCCCTACAGTTAGAACACATACCTAGGACACACTCAACCGCTACAGCGCCACCTAGTGTCGACCCCTTCACTGCCAGTCACATTTACACAGTAATCAATGCAATTTTAATCGCACTGATCGCTGTATAAATGTGAATGGTCCCAAAATCGCGCCAAAAGTGTCGGATGTGTCCGCCATAATGTCGCAGTCACGATAAAAATCACTGATCGCCGCCATTACTAGTAAAAAAAAAAAAAAAAACTAAAAATGCCATAAAACTATCGCCTATTTTGTAGAAGCTATAACTTTTGCGCAAATCAATCAATAAACACTTATTGCGATATTTTTGGTAAAAAAAAAAAAAAAAATGTAGAAGAATACGTATCGGCCTAAACTGAGGAAAAAAAATGTTTTTTTTTATATACCGTATTTTTGGGTATTTATTATAGCAAAAAGCAAAAAATATTGCTTTTTTTTTGTTCAAAATTGCTGCTCTTTTTTTTTTGTTTATAGTGTAAAAAATAAAAACCATAGAGGTGATCGAATAGTGGGGGAAAAAAATTTTTTTTCGGGAGCCACGTCGCACGACCGCGCAATTGTCAGTTAAAGTGACGCAGTGCCGAATTGCAAAAAAGTGCTCTGGTCTTTGGTCAAAGTGGGGTGCCCCCTAAAAAAAATAATAAAAAAAAATTTAAAGTCAGCAGCTACAAATACTGCAGCTGCTGACTTTTAATAATCAGACACTTACCTGCCCCAGGGTCCATCGATGCGGGGGAACGAAGCCCCCCCTCTCGTTCCCGCTCCGCTCGCGGCGCAGTCATTCGTACTGTGGGCACCCGGCTGTGGCTTCACAGCCGGGCTCCCACTGCGCATGCGCGAGCTGCGCAGGGGGCGCCGTGATACGCCGCACAGTCATCTGGGACACTTGACAGGTCCCAGATGACTGTGCGGCGCGAGGGGAAGTGACGTCACCAGCCCGGGCAAGGAAGAAGGCAGACTACGAGGGACCCCCTAGCAACAGGCATTTAGAGGTGAGTAAAAAAAAATATTTTTATTTTCCAATTATTATTATTATTTTATTTATTTTTTTTAAGAGTTTTAATCACTTTTTTTTTTTTTGGGTGGCAACACCACTTTTAAGTGGTTAAGGTGATGGGTATCACAGGAGATGATTTGACCTCTGGTGGTGGAAATCCCTGGATGCTTCACCTCCGTCTGGACTATTCACGATTTATGGGATACTTCCATGCATACACGTGTTTTTATGCAGTTTTTTTAATTTAAATCCTCCACTTTTTGTTTTGGCTCTACAATAAAAGCTTATCTGCTTTATCAGTTTTATTTTTACGACTTTAGTTTTGCTTTCTCATTCCTGCTATCCTGTACTGCCAGAGCAGAAGTAGGTAAGAATCTGCTACAGATGTTTACCGAAACCCTCGCAAAATAATATAAAACGCGGGAGAGGTCTGTTTTTTAAGAAAAGTGAAGTTTGACTTGAAATCTATTATACAATCTTGAGTCCTCTGTTAACATTCAACATCTATGTAACTTTATTGATATAGACAGGCAGACACAGGATCTACGCTTGGGACCGCCTCCCAGATGGGGATTCTGTGTCTGCCTGTCCAGGTCAATAAAGTTACATTGATGTTGAATATTAACGGCATGCAGCCAGCTTTTTCTTTCTGGATTCTTTGGTACTTTGGGGCACAGGCGGGGCTAGAGATGGTCATGATAGAAAAATGTGTTTGGTTTCGGATTCGGTTCGTTAAGTTAATCATTTTCATTTCCTAATATTCGTTATGTTAGAATGATTTGTTTTTGGAATTACAGTGCCTTACAAAAGTATTCACACCCCTTGGCATTTTTCGTGTTTTGTTGCCCCACATCCTGGAATTAACCCGGATTGTTTGAGGATTTGCATCATTTCATTTACAGAACACGCCCACAACTTTGGAGATTTTTTTTATTTTTTATTGTGAAGCAAACGACAAATAGGACAAAATAACAGAAAAAGCCAATGTGCATAACTATTCACCCCCCTAAAGTCAATACTTTGTAGAGCCGCCTTTTGTGGCTATCACAGCTCCAAGTCACTTTGGATAAGTCTCTGAGTCTTGCCACATCTCACCACTGGGATTTTTGCCCATTCCTCCTCCTTGCAAAAACTGCTCCAGCTCCTTCAAGTTGGATGGTTTGCACCTTGTGAACAGCAATCTTTACGTCTGACCACAGATTTTCTATTGGATTGAGGTCTGGGCTTTGACTAGGCCATTCCAACACATTTACATATTTCCCGTTAAACCACTTGAGTGTTGCTTTAGCTGTGTGTTTGGGGTCATTGTCCTGCTGGAAGGTGAACCTCCGTCCTAGCCTCAAATCACACACAGAGGGGTACAGGTTTTGCTCAGGAATACCCCTGTATTTAGCACCATCCATCTTTCCCTCAACTCTGACCAGTTTCCCAGTCCCGACTGCTGAAAAACATCCTCACAGCACGATGCTGCCACCACCATGTTTCACAGTGGGGATGGTGTTCTTTGGGTGATGTGATGTGTTGGGTTTGCACCAGACATAGCGTTTTCTTTGATGGCCAAAAAGTTCAATTTTAGTCTCATAAGACCAGATCACCTTCCTCCATACATCAGAGCAGATCACCTTCCTCCATACATCAGAGCAGATCACCTTCCTCCATACATCAGAGCAGATCACCTTCCTCCATACATCAGACCAGATCACCTTCCTCCATACATCAGACCAGATCACCTTCCTCCATACATCAGAGCAGAGCACCTTCCTCCATACATCAGACAATATCACCTTCCTCCATACATCAGAGCAGATCACCTTCCTCCATACATCAGACCAGATCACCTTCCTCCATACATCAGAGCAGAGCACCTTCCTCCATACATCAGAGCAGATCACCTTCCTCCATACATCAGACCAGATCACCTTCCTCCATACATCAGAGCAGATCACCTTCCTCCATACATCAGACCAGATCACCTTCCTCCATACATCAGAGCAGATCACCTTCCTCCATACATCAGAGCAGATCACCTTCCTCCATACATCAGACCAGATCACCTTCCTCCATACATCAGAGCAGAGCACCTTCCTCCATACATCAGACCATATCACCTTCCTCCATACATCAGACCAGATCACCTTCCTCCATACATCAGAGCAGATCACCTTCCTCCATACATCAGACCATATCACCTTCCTCCATACATCTGAGAAGATCACCTTCTTCCATACATCAGACCAGATCACCTTCCTCCATACATCAGAGCAGATCACCTTCCTCCATACATCAAACCAGAGCACCTTCCTCCATACATCAGAGCAGATCACCTTCCTCCATACATCAGAGCAGATCACCTTCCTCCATACATCAGAGCAGATCACCTTCCTCCATACATCAGAGCAGATCACCTTCCTCCATACATCAGAGCAGATCACCTTCCTCCATACATCAGACCAGATCACCTTCCTCCATACATCAGACCAGATCACCTTTCTCCATACATCAGACCATATCACCTTCCTCCATACATCAGAGCAGATCACCTTCCTCCATACATCAGAGCAGATCACCTTCCTCCGTACATCAGAGCAGATCACCTTCCTCCATACATCAGACCAGATCACCTTCCTCCATACATCAGAGCAGATCACCTTCCTCCATACATCAGACCAGATCACCTTCCTCCATACATCAGACCAGATCACCTTCCTCCGTACATCAGACCAGATCACCTTCCTCCATACATCAGACCAGAGCACCTTCCTCCATACATCAGAGCAGATCACCTTCCTCCATACATCAGACCAGATCACCTTCCTCCATACATCAGACCAGATCCCCTTCCTCCATACATCAGACCAGATCACCTTCCTCCATACATCAGAGCAGAGCACCTTCCCCCATACATTTTGGGAGTCTCCCACATGCCTTTTCCCAAACTCAAAACGTGCCATTTTGTTTTTTGCTGAAAGTAATGTCTTTCTTCTGGCCCCTCGCCATAAAGCCCAACTCTATGGAGCGTACGGCTTATTGTCGTCCTATGTACAGATACTCCAGTCTCTGCTGTGGAACTCTGCAGCTCCTCCAGGGTTACCTTAGGCCTCTGTGCTCCTCTCTGATTAATGCCCTCCTTGCCCGGTCCATGAGTTTTGGTGTGCGCCCGTCTCTTGGCAGGTTTGCTGTTGTGCCATGTGCTTTCCATTTGGTTATGATAGATTTGATGGGGCTCCTAGGGATCATCAAAGATTTGGATATTTTTTTTATAACCCAACCCTGACTTGTATTTCTCCACAACATTGTCCCTTACTTGTCTGGAGAGTTCCTTGGTCTTCATGGCAGTGTTTGGTTAGTGGTGCCTCTTGATTAGGTGTTCCAGCCTCTGGGGCCTTTCAAAAAGGTGTGTCTATGTAATGACAGGTCATGTGACACTTAGATTGCACACAGGTGGACAACCTATGTGTGTGATTATATGTCAGTATTACATTGTATATCCCTGTATGTTGCGGTCCTTCAGGTGCTTTTCTAATAGTTTCTTGAAACTATCGATTTTCTCCCCCGCTGAGACCACCGCCTGTGGAAGGGAATTCCACATCCTTGCCGCTCTTACAGTAAAGAACCCTCTACATAGTTTAAGGTTAAACCTCTTTTCTTCTAATTTTAATGAGTGGCCACGTGTCTTATTAAACTCCCTTCCGTGAAAAAGTTTTCTCCCTATTGTGGGGTCACCAGTACAGTATTTATAAATTGAAATCATATTCCCTCTCAAGCGTCTCTTCTCCAGAGAGAATAAGTTCAGAGCTCACAACCTTTCCTCATAACTAATATCCTCCAGACACTTTATTAGCTTTGTTGCCCTTCTTTGTAGTCGCTCCATTTCCAGCACATCCTTCCTGAGGACTGGTGCCCAGAACTGGACAGTATACTCCAGGTGCAGCTGGACCAGAGTCTTGTAGAGCGGGAGAATTATCGTTTTATCTCTGCATAATGCATTATTTTAAATTTTTCTACATTGAACCTCATTTGCCATGTAGTTGCCCCTCCCCCCCATTCATTTGTTCTGATCTTCTTGCAAGGTTTCCACATCCCGTGGAGAAGTTATTGCCCTGCTTAGCTCAGTATCGTCCACAAATAAAGAGATTAAACTGTTTCCCCCATCCTCCAGGTCGTTTATGAACAAATTAAATAGGATTGGTCCCAGCACAGAACCCTGGGGGACCCCACTACCCACCCCTGACCATTCCGAGCACTCCCCATATATCACCACTCTCTGAACTCGGCCTTGCAGCCAGTTTTTAATCCATGTACTCACCCCTATGGTCCATGCCAACGGACCTTATTTTGTACAGTAAACGTTTATGGGGAACTGTGTCAAATTAGGAACAATGGTCTGGCAATAACTTGACTGAGTTCCCCAAGTACCCTCGGGTGCAAGCCATCTGGTCCCGGTGATTTATTAATGTTATGTTTCCCAAGTCTAATTTTAATTCTGTCCTCTGTTAACCATGGAGGTGCTTCCTGTGAAGTGTCCTGAGGATAAACACTGCAGTTTTGGTTACTGAAGCCCCCCGTTTACCTTGTGAAGACTGAGGAGAAGAATAAATTCAATACCTTCACCATCTCCCCATCCTTTGTAACCAGATGTCCTTCCTCATCCTTTGTGGGGCCAATATGGTCTGTCCTCCTTTTTTACTGTTTACATACTTAAATCATTTCTTGGGATTTTTTTTTGCTCTCCTCCGCTATGTGTCTTTCATGTTCTATCTTAGCCCTCCTTATTGCACCCTTACATTTCTTGTTGCAGTCTTTATACAGTCTGAATGCTGATGATGATCCCTCAACCCTGTATTTTTTGAAGGCCTTCTCCTTTGCTTTTATATGCATTTTTACATTGGAGTTAAGCCATCCACGCTTTTAAATGTATTACCCAATGGGATGCATTGGCTAATGCCCTTATTTAATATACTCTTAAAGCAAACCCATCTCTCCTCCGTGTTCTTTGTTCCTAAAATGTTATCCCAGATTTATGCCTTCTAGCAAGGTTTGTAGTTTAGGGAAGTTGGCTCTTTTGAAATTCTATGTCTTTGTATTCCCCTTATGTTTCCTATTTGTGTGATTTATACTGAAGCCAATTGACCTGTGATCGCTGTTACCTAAATTGCCCAGTATTTCCACATCCGTGATCAGGTCTGTATTGTTGGGAATCAGTAGATCCAGTAAAGCTTTATTTCTAGTTGGTGCTTCTACCATCTGAACCATGAAATTGTCCTGCAAGACATTTGGGAACTGGCGAGCCTTAGAAGAATGCATGGTTCCCTCTGTCCCAGCCTAGGTCTGGATAGTTAAAATCCCCCATTATGATGACGCTTCCCATCCTTGCTTCTAATCCAAATTGTGATAGGAGATCTGTCTACCCTTCCCCCCTCATAAGGGGCCTATAGCATACTCCCAGTAACCTTAATGTGCTTATTCTTGAGCCACTCCTTTTGTTGCCTTGGGGGTATGTTTTGGGTCATCATCATGCGGGAAGACCCATCTCCGACCCATCTTCAGTGCTCTGGGTAAGGGAAGAAGGTTCTCATCCAAGATTTTACAATACACGGCCCCCGTCCTTTGGCCCCTCAATGTGGCAAAGTCGACCTGTACCTTTAGCAGAGAAACCGTCCCAAAACATCAGGTTTCCACCTCCGTGCTTGACTGTAGGGATGGTGTTCTTAGGGTCATAGTCAGCATTTTTCTTCCTCCAAACATGGCCAATCCCCCTCATCAAGAAGGCAAATGTACAGTCATGCCAATGAACTTCTAAATGATTTAGGCCACTTTCACACCGAGGCGGTTTTCAGGCGCTACAGCGCTAAAAGTAGTGCCTGTGTAGCGCCTGAAAAAACCGTCCCCTTTCACTCCAGTGGGAAAGCCGGAGGTGAAAAAAAGTCCTGCTAGCCGCATCTTTGGAGCGGTGAAGGAGCGGTGTATTCACCGATCCTAAACCGCTCCTACCCATTGAAATCAATAGGGCAGCGCGGCTATACCGCCGGCAAAGCGCCGCTGCAGCGGCACTTTGCGGGCGGCTTTAACCCTTTTTGGCCACTAGCAGGGGGTTAAAACTGCCCTGCTAGCAGCCGCATACTGCCGCTAAAACAACCGTAAAGCGCCTGTAAAAATAGTGACGCTTTACCGCTGACGCCGCTCCCGCCCCAGTGTGAAAGGGGGCCTTAGAGAAGGATTCGGAGAAAGTGCTGTGGTCAGATGAGACCAAAATTGAGCTCTTTGTCATTAACTCGACTCGCCGTGTTTGGAGGAAGAAAAATGCCGACTATGACCCTAAGAACACCATCCCTACAGTCGAGCACGGAGGTGGAAACATGATGATGCGGGGCTGTGTCTCTGCTAAAGGTACAGACCGACTTTGTCACGTTGGGGGGCCAATAGACGGGGCCATGTATTGCAAAATTTGAGAACCACCTTCCCTCAGCCAGGGCACTGAAGACGGGTCGTGAATGGGTCTTCCAGCATGACAACGACCCAAAACATACCGCTGAGGCAACAAAGGACTGGCTCAAGAAGAAGCACATTTTAGGTCATGGAGTGGCCTAGCCAGTCTCCAGACCTTAATCCTATAGGAAATTTATGGGTGGCGCTGAAACTTGAGTTGCCAAGAAACCTCAAACTATAACTAAAGGCAAAACTTATTATTATTTTTTTGTTTAGTTTTGGATAGAGTGGAGAGGGATTAGAACACCTATTAGGTTTGGAGAGATAGATTCTCCTTCTCTATTTGTCCTGTTTACCCCAGAAAAGTGTTAGAGGAAAGTTATTCCAATGGGGACATTCGTTTTGGTGACGAGGGGGTCCCCAAGAAATTCCCTTAACCACGTCTGAACCGCTGCACGCCGATATATGTCCTCCGATAATGGTGGTCTCTGCGACGGATTCACTGCGAGATCACTTTTATCTGCGACGGGAGAGGCCCCCCTCCCCCCCTCCTGCCGGTCTCCGGTTCTCTCCGCCGCTTAACGTAGGCGATCGGATCCTTCTTCCTGCTAGGCATGGAGATGAGTGAGGGGGAAGATGGCCCCCACCCGTCTCCATATCATTGCAGGGCGGAAGCGACGTCAAAACGTCACTTACGCCCATAGCTGTTAAAGGGCCTTTTTTTATTTATTTATTTTCAAATGAAATTTATTTTTATTATTTTTTTATTGCATTTTAGCGTAAATATGAGATATGAGGTGTTTTTGACCCCCCCCCCCCCCCCCCCCCCAGATCTCATATTTAAAAGGACCTGTCATGCTTTTTTTCTATTACAAGGGATGTTTACATTCCTTGTAATAGGAATAAAAGTGACACATTTTTTTTTCTTTTAAAAGAACAGTGTAAAAATAAAAGGTAAAAATAAATAAGAAAAAAAAAATTCAATTTTTTTTACACGCGCCCCGTCCCGCCGAGCTTATGCGCAGAAGTGAACACATACGTGAGTAGCGCCCGCATATGAAAACGGTGGTCAAACCACACAAGTGAGCTATTGCCGCGATTGGTAGAGTGAGAGCAATAATTCTAGACCTAGACTCTGTAACTCAAAACACGCAACTCGTAGAATTTTTTTAAACGCCGCCTTTGGAGATTTTTAAGGGTAAAAGTTTGTTGCCATTCCACGAGCGGGGCGCAATTTTGAAGGGTGACATGTTGGGTATCAATTTACTCTGCGGAACATTATCTTTCACAATATAAAAAAAAAAAATTGTCCAACTTTTACTGTTGTCTTATTTTTTTAATTAAAAAAAGTGTATTTTTTTTCCCAAAAAAAGTGCGCAAGTACGGTGTGTCAGAAAGTATTGCAACGACCGCCATTTTATTCTCTAGGGTGTTAGAACCCCCAAACATTATACATTTTTTTTTCTTTGCTAAGTAATTTTCTAGCAAAAAAAAAAAAAATGTTTTTGACTTGTAAACAACAAATCTCAGAAAGAGGCTCGGTCCTTTTTAAAGTGGAGTTCCATCCCAAAAATAAAAACATTTGGAGAAATTTTTTTTTTTTTTTTACCCACCTCTAAATACCGGTTGCTAGGGGGTCCCTCATAATCTGCCTCCTTCGGCGCCTGGGCTCCTGACGTCACTTCCCTCGGCGCAGGAAGGGAGATCGCCTCTCTCCCCCCTCCCTCTTGTCAATCATCTGGGACACGTGACTGGTGTCAGATGATTGCGCGGCCAGTGACGGCTCATGCGGGCGCAGTGGGTGCCTGGCTGTGAAGCCACAGCCGGGCACCCACAGTTGTCGGTACCGCTGAGTAGAGGGGGAGACGAGCGGGGAATCGCTGGACTTGGATCCCCCGTGTCGCTGGACTTGGATCCCCCATATCGCTGGACTTGGATCCCCCGTATCGCTGGACTTGGATTCCCCCCGCATCGCTGGACTTGGATTCCCCTACGTCGCTGGACTTGGATTTCCCCACGTTGCTGGACTTGGATTCCCCCACGTTGCTGGACTTGGATTCCCCCGTGTCGCTGGACTTGGATTCCCCCGTGTCACTGGACTTGGATCCCCCATATCGCTGGACTTGGATTCCCCCGCGTCGCTGGACTTGGATTCCCCCGCGTCGCTGGACTTGGATTCCCCCGCGTCGCTGGACTTGGATTCCCCCGCGTCGCTGGACTTGGATTCCCCCCGCATTGCTGGACTTGGATTCGCCCGCATCGCTGGACTTGGATTCGCCCGCATCGCTGGACTTGGATTCGCCCGCATCGCTGGACTTGGATTCGCCCGCAGCGCTGGACTTGGATTCGCCCGCATCGCTGGACTTGGATTCGCCCGCATCGCTGGACTTGGATTCGCCCGCATCGCTGGACTTGGATTCGCCCGCATCGCTGGACTTGGATTCGCCCGCATCGCTGGACTTCGGATTCCCCCCGCATCGCTGGACTTCGGATTCTCCCCGCATCGCTGGACTTCGGATTCCCCCCGCATCGCTGGACTTCGGATTCCCCCCGCATCGCTGGACTTCGGATTCCCCCCGCATCGCTGGACTTCGGATTCCCCCCGCATCGCTGGACTTCGGATTCCCCCCGCATCGCTGGACTTCGGATTCCCCCCGCATCGCTGGACTTCGGATTCCCCCCGCATCGCTGGACTTCGGATTCCCCCCGCATCGCTGGACTTCGGATTCCCCCCGCATCGCTGGACTTCGGATTCCCCCCGCATCGCTGGACTTCGGATTCCCCCCGCATCGCTGGACTTCGGATTCCCCCCGCATCGCTGGACTCGGATCCCCCCCGCATCGCTGGACTTCGGATCCCCCCCGCATCGCTGGACTTCGGATCCCCCCCGCATCGCTGGACTTCGGATCCCCCCCGCATCGCTGGACTTCGATCCCCCCCGCATCGCTGGACTTCGGATCCCCCCCGCATCGCTGGACTTCGGATCCCCCCCGCATCGCTGGACTTCGGATCCCCCCCGCATCGCTGGACTTCGATCCCCCCCGCATCGTTGGACCCTGGGACAGGTAAGTGTCCGATTATTAAAAGTCAGCTGCTGCAGTATTTGTAGCTGCTGACTTTAAAATTTTTATTTTTTTATTTTTTTTTAGATCGGAACACCGCTTTAAAGAGGAAGTAAACCCTCGTAAAACAAAAACACAAAAAACAAAAAAAACCCTGCAAGACAAAGGCATAATGAGCTAGTATGCATAGCATACTAGCCCATTAGGTATTATTTACCGGAGAACGAAGCCCCCGCGGCTGTCCGCGTCTTGTCCTGGAGTTACTTCCAGGTATTGCGGCTATTCTGTCTCCATCATATAAAATACACCTACGATAACAATTCTAGACCCTTCATTTCTTTGTAAGCGGGCAAAACTTCACCACAATCTGCAGGGGAGCCGATCGTTATTTCCCCCTCTGTGTACCCTCCATACAATATTTAGTGTTTTCGTCTAGAACAGAGAACTCAGCGACCCAACCGACCAGATACTGATATTTATTTATATTGGAAGACGTCATTACCCTACGCGGGTTTTGGAAGATCCGGATGAAAAGTGAAAGATGGATTTATTTCCCATGTTGGAGACTTCATAGTGTTTTCCGGTTGGATCCTTTATATGTGAACTGAATCGTCTCTCATCCATGCCGTGCTAGACACGCTGAACCTGAATGCCAGGCGGATATTAACCACTTCAGCCCTGGAAGAATTTACCCCCCTTCCTGACCAGAGCACTTTTTGCAATTCTGCACTGCGTCGCTTTAACTGACAACTGTACAACCAAAAACATAAATGTATTTTATTGGGATTTTATGTGATAGACCAATACAAAGTGGCTCATAATTGTGAAGTGGAAGGAAAATTATAAATGTTTTTCAATTTTTTTTACAAATAAATATTTGAAAAGTGTGTGTGGGGGGGGGGGGGCATTTGTATTCAGCCCCCTTTACTCTGATACCCCTAACTAAAATCTAGTGGAACCAGTCAGAAGTCACCAAATTAGTAAATAGAGTCCACCTGTGTGTAATGTGATCTCAGTATAAATACAGCTGTTCTGTGAAGCACTCAGAGGTTTGTTAGAAAACCTTAGTAAACAAACAGCATCATGAAGGCCAAGGAACACACCAGACAGATCAAGGATAAAGTTGTGGAGAAGTATAAAGCAGGGTTAGGGTATAAATAAAATCTCCCAAGCTTTGATCATCTCACGGAGCTCTGTTCAATCCATCATCGTAAAATGGAAAGAGTATGGCACAACTGCAAACCTACCAAGACATGACCGTCCACCTAAACTGACCGGCCGGGCAAGGAGAGCATTCATCAGAGAAGAGACAAGAGGTCCATGGTAACTCTGGATGAGCTGCAGAGATCCACAGCTCAGGGGGGAGAATCTGTCCACAGGACAACTATTAGTCGTCTCTCCACAA
Source organism: Lithobates pipiens (assembly GCF_037356315.1). NCBI lineage: Eukaryota > Metazoa > Chordata > Amphibia > Anura > Ranidae > Lithobates > Lithobates pipiens. The sequence goes on along the minus strand of NW_027507758.1, from coordinate 12,695,068 downwards.
ATCTGCCCTTTATGGAAGAGTGACAAGAAAAAAGACATTGGAGAAAGAAAGTCATAAGAAGTCCTGTTTGTAGTTTGTGAGAAGCCATGTGGGGGAGGGGCAGCAAACATGTGGAAGAAGGTGATCTGGTCAGATGAGACCAAAATTAAACTTTTTAAAATGCTATGTGTGTGGGAAAACTAACACTGCACATCACCCTGAACACACCATCCCCACCGTGAAACATGGTGGTGGCAGCATCATGTGGTGGGGATGGTTTTCTTCAGCAGGGGCAGGGAAGCTGGTCAGAGTTGATGGGAAGATGGATGGAGACAAATACAGGACAATCTTAGAAGAAAACCTGTTAGAGTCTTCATAAGACTTGAGACCGGGGCGGAGGTTCACCTTCCAGCAGGACAACAATCCTAAACATCCAGCCAGAGCTACAATGGAATGGTTTACATCAAAGCATATTCATGTGTTAGAATGGCCCAGTCACAGTCCAGACCTAAATCCCATTGAGAATCTGTGGCAAGACTTGAAAATTGCTGATCACAGACGCTCTCCATCCAATCTGACAGAGCTTGAGATATTCTACAAAGAAGAAGAATGGGCAGAAATGTCCCTCTCTAGATGTGCAAAGCTGGTAGAGACATCCCCAAAAAGACTTGCAGCTGTAATTGTAGAGAAAGGCGGTTCTACAAAGTATTGACTCCGGGGGGCGCCATACAAATGTAAACCCCACACTTATTTATTTGTAAAACTTTTTGAAAACCATTTATCATTTTCCTTCCACTTCACAATTATGTGACACTTTGTGTTGGTCTATCACATAAAAATCCCAATAAAATACATTTAGATTTTTGGTTGTAATGGGACAAAATGTGGAAAATATCAAAGGGTATGAATACTTTTTCAAGGCTCTGTACAGTTGCTGTCATACATGTGAACGAGGCCTTATAATGAACTTCTCTTATTGGCTCCTTTTTGGTCTGTTTCATATACCATTAAGCGTGTTTTGTTATATCAGTTGAGGAATTGGGAGCGTTCCTGTGTTCTCATTGGCAGCTATTGGACTCTCTTCAGTTTCTGGGTGACGGGTCTTATGGGAATGGTTATGGGATTTCAGAACGGAACATTGCAAAATGTGTTTTGGTTATAAATATTTCATGACGACTTTTCTCCGTACCCAAAAAAAATAAAAGCACTCATTGTGTGACGGGCTCCATTCTCCCGCGCTCTCCTCTCATATGTGACATCTGGAGGCGGTAAATGTTTTCTCTCTTAAATGGGTTTATCTTCTGTGCTGTTAAAGCCGAACTCCAGGGAGAAATAAAGGACGTTGCAGGTCTGTATTCATTATTATAGCATTACATTTTTTTTTTTACAGCGTACAGCAATTACCTGAATTTAGCTTGGTATCAGCCTTGTCCAGACTCAATACAACAGAGCACAACCTGAAAGAAAGAGAAGCAGCACAAGGAGCCAGTTAGTTGTGTTGCTGTGCTAGAGGAGGGAGGAGACTGGATGTGTCGGGACACATCAACTGGTGGTGGGACAGTAGGGGAGTGAGGAGACTGGATGTGTCCAGGGACATCCACTGGTTAGGGCACAGTAGGGATTGGAGAAGATTGGATGGGACAGTAGGGGAGGGAAGGGGCTGCACATGTCTGGGCACATTCACTGTTTATGAGACAGTAGGGGAGGAGGAGAATGGATGTGTCGGGGCACAATCACTGGTTCTGGGACAGTAGAGGGGGGAGGTAGGAGATGGGATGTGCCGGGGCACATCCACTGGTTGTGGAGCAGTAGGGATTGGAGGCAACTGGGTGTGTCGAGGCACATCTGTTGGTAATGGGACAGTGGGGGAGGGAGGAAGCTGGATGTGCCAGGGCACACCCACTGGATGCATGACAGTAGGAAGGGGAGAAGACTGGATGTGTCGGGGGGCACATCCACTGGTTGTGGGGCAGTAGGGATTGGAGGAGACTGGATGTCTGATGGAGCACATTCACTGGTTGTGGGAAGAATGTTCCTTACATTGGTGATCAGTGAGAAGAATGTCCCTTACATTGGTGATCAGTGAGAAGAATGTTCCTTACATTGGTGATCAGTGGGAAGAATGTTCCTTACATTGGTGATCAGTGAGAAGAATGTTCCTTACATTGGTGGTCAGTGAGAAGAATGTTCCTTACATTGGTGATCAGTGAGAAGAATGTTCCTTACATTGGTGATCAGTGGGAAGAATGTTCCTTACATTGGTGATCAGTGAGAAGAATGTTCCTTACATTGGTGATCAGTGAGAAGAATGTTCCTTACATTGGTGATCAGTGGGAAGAATGTTCCTTACATTGGTGATCAGTGAGAAGAATGTTCCTTACATTGGTGGTCAGTGAGAAGAATGTTCCTTACATTGGTGATCAGTGAGAAGAATGTTCCTTACATTGGTGATCAGTGAGAAGAATGTTCCTTACATTGGTGATCAGTGGGAAGAATGTTCCTTACATTGGTGGTCAGTGAGAAGAATGTTCCTTACATTAGTGATCAGTGGGAAGAATGTTCCTTACATTAGTGATCAGTGGGAAGAATGTTCCTTACATTGGTGATCAGTGGGAAGAATGTTCCTTACATTGGTGATCAGTGAGAAGAATGTTCCTTACATTGGTGATCAGTGAGAAGAATGTTCCTTACATTGGTGATCAGTGAGAAGAATGTTCCTTACATTGGTGATCAGTGAGAAGAATGTTCCTTACATTGGTGATCGGTGGGAAGAATGTTCCTTACATTAGTGATCAGTGGGAAGAATGTTCCTTACATTGGTGATCAGTGGGAAGAATGTTCCTTACATTGGTGATCAGTGAGAAGAATGTTCCTTACATTGGTGATCAGTGAGAAGAATGTTCCTTACATTGGTGATCAGTGAGAAGAATGTTCCTTACATTGGTGATCAGTGAGAAGAATGTTCCTTACATTGGTGATCAGTGAGAAGAATGTTCCTTACATTGGTGATCAGTGAGAAGAATGTTCCTTACATTGGTGATCAGTGGGAAGAATGTTCCTTACATTGGTGATCAGTGAGAAGAATGTTCCTTACATTGGTGATGAGTGAGAAGAATGTTCCTTACATTGGTGATCAGTGAGAAGAATGTTCCTTACATTGGTGATCAGTGGGAAGAATGTTCCTTACATTGGTGATCAGTGAGAAGAATGTTCCTTACATTGGTGATGAGTGAGAAGAATGTTCCTTACATTGGTGATCAGTGGGAAGAATGTTCCTTACATTGGTGATTAGTGAGAAGAATGCTCCTTACATTGGTGATCAGTGAGAAGAATGTTCCTTACATTGGTGATCAGTGAGAAGAATGTTCCTTACATTGGTGATCAGTGGTAAGAATGTTCCTTACATTGGTGATCAGTGAGAAGAATGATCCTTACATTGGTGGTCATTGGGAAGAATCCCCCCTTAAAGATAGCTAAAAGGTAATTGGTGTCAGTGGTTACTTATCTAAGCGGTAGAAATTGCTCATAATTCAATGAACCCCTAGCACCATCTGGAGGAACCCTGGGATTCCACAGAACTCTGGTTTAGATTGGAAGTCCTAGACTTTTAACCCAAGGATGGCAACGATGTTTAAAATCTGATTAGAGTTTATTTTCAAAGGGGAGGTCGGTTTCCTGGGCGCTGAACACGGAGGGCTGACCAATGCAGCAGAAGATGTGGGCACGTACCTCTACCCCCTATCCTCAAGTTCAGGTTCTTCTTCCCCATGCCCGCCATTTATTTTAATTGGCCACCGATGGGGTTATAGCCAGAATTATTCATTCCTGAAGAGGAGGATTGTGTTTTTCTTGGGGAAGACGGCCGGGATCAGACGGTGTATGTGGCGCACATGTAGCACATAAAAGATCAGAGCTCTGGCTGTTCTTGTGGCATTGCCGGGCTTCTCGCTGACAGAGGGACGGTATTTGAAGTGGTTACACTCCAAGGATCTTTGCTTCCTAATAATGAACATGTGCCGGGAGCGGCTCTTTATAGCCGGAGCACAATTTGTTTGAGTCGCTCTCCATGTATTTCAATTTCTGGAGAAGAATACGGCAATGATATAAAAAAATCGGTCCAGGCATCTCCATAGACACGGAATTTTCTCTGGCAGCGGGAGGACTCTTGTTGTTGACTAAATCGCATTTCTCATTACTTGTTGGGCTTTTGTTCTTCAGCGGTTCTTCTTTCAATTACATTTGACACACAGTTATTCATCGTCCATTACTGCAGAAATATTTGATTCTGCGGACACCTAATGTCTAACAAATGTGGAGCGGGCAACGCCGGGATGTTCCCACGTACGATTAGTGACCTCTGGATCAACTCGAGAGAAGCCGCGCGTTCCATCCAATAACTCCGCAGCTTCTCCGCCCATTATCATCCTCTTATCTTGTCAGCGGCTTCTTTAACCACTTCAATACCGGGGGGGGGGGGGGCACTTAAACACCTTCCTGCCCAGACCAATTTTGAGCTTTCAGCGCTGTCGCACTTTGAATGACAATTGCGCGGTCATGCTACACTGTACCCAAATGACATTTTTATCATTTTTTTTTCCCACAAATAGAGCTTTCTTTTGGTGGTATTTGATCACCTCTACAGTTTTTAAAACTTTGTAAATAAGTACGTTTTCTCCTTCACTGATAAGGCGGCACTGATGGGCACCGATGAGGTGGTGTTCTGCCATATAGTGTCCGGCCATCATATAGTGTCCGCCCCGTACTGCGCAGTACGGAGCAGACGAAGCTTCAGAAAATCTCCGAAGCTGAACGGCGCCTGCACCGTGAGTGGAGGTGGTAGCCCCACCATCCAAGCGGACATAGGGTTGTGAATATTAGAGGGCCCCTCGCGGGCGAGCTTTGCTCGCCACACTTTGGGCTCGGCCTCGCTGCGCTCGCTCTTTTATATTCCTACTCTATGTCCACTTGGATGGTGGGGATAGAACCTGGACTCACGGCGCAGGCGCCGTTCATCATCGGCAATTTTCGGAATCTGTGGTGCTGTGTACTGCGCATGCGCAGTATGCAGCGAACACTATCGGATGGAGGACCTTATATGATAGGACAGTGGCACCAATGAAGTGGCACTGATGAGGTGGCATTGATGGGCACTGATAGGCGGCACTGATGGACACTGATAGGTGGCACTGATGGGCGACACAGATGGGCACTTATAGGTGGCACAAATTGGCACTGATAGCTGGCACGGATTGGCATGGATAGGCGGCATGGATAGGAAGTATAGATGGGCATGGATAGGCGGTATAGATGGTCATGGATAGGCGGCACAGATGGGCATGGATGGGCACTGATAGGTGGCACGGATGGGCACTGATAGGCAGCACAGATTAGCACTGATAGGCGGCATTGTATTGTATTAACTGTACCGATGGATGCCAATCAGTGCCAAACAATAATGCATGCCGATCAGTGATGCCCATTGTGGGCACTGATTGGCATCCATTGTGGGCACTGATTGGCATCCACTGTGGGCACTGACTGGAATCCCTGGTGGTCTAGGGAGGATTACCTTGTGCTGGGCATCCCTGGTGGTCTGGTGGCGTCCCTGGTGGTCCAGTGTGGGCATCCTCGGGGGGGCAGCGCTGATAATCGATCAGCACAGACCCCCCCCCCCGTCAGAGGAGCAGCCGATCGGCTCTCCTCTACTCGCATCTGAGTGACGCGAGTGAGGAAAAGCCGATCACCGGCTCTTCCTTTTTACACTGCGATCAGCCGTGATTGGACACGGCTGATCACGTGGTAAAGAGTCTCCGTCGGAGACTGTTTACCAAGATCGTAGTTGCCGGGTGTCAGACTGACACCCCGCAACAACGATCGCCGCGATGCGCGCCCCCGGGGGCGCGCAGCGGCTCATAATCCTGATCACGTCATCTGACGTCCGGTCAGGATTTTGAAACCACTTTGCCGCCGTGTTTCTGTTATAGGGCGGGCGGCAAGTGGTTAATGAAAAAAATCGTTCTATCTCCATCTAATCGACGTTTGCTTTCAGCTCGGTCAGCGGGGCCGAGGGATTCAGCAAAAATTTGCAGATCACAGGACCTTCTGATCGTTCCATTAACTTCCTAACTAAATAACTCTACTAAATAAATCAAAAAAAGGGAGAAAGACCCCCCTTATCTTTAGGACTTTTACGGCACGTACACAATTTCAAATTTTAACCACTTCGCATCCAGGTCAATTCTGACATTTCTCTCCTACATGTAAAATTCATAATTTTTTTGCTAGAAAATTACATAGAACCCCAAACATTATATATGTTTTTTTTAGCAAAGACCCCTAGAGAATACAATGGCGGTTGTTGCAACTTTTTATCCCGCACGGTATTTGCGCAGCAATTTTTCTAACACGTTTTTTTCAGAAAAAAAAAAAAACAGTTTCATGCTTAAAAAAAAAAAAAAAAAACAGTGAAGTTAGCCCAATTTTTTTGCATAATGTGATAGATGAAGATACGCCGAGTAAATAGATACCCAACATGTCACGCTTCAAAATTGCACGCGCTCGTGGAATGGCGCCAAACTTTGCTATTTAAAAATCCCCATGACAATCATGAATAGAAGGTCACCCATATAACAAAGAGTAGGCCACGATGCTCAAAGACCCTACGCGTTTCGGAGCCATCTCGGTCGCCTTCATCAGTGGTGTACAGAGCACAAAGGGCAAATTTCTAGTGGGGGGGGGGGGGGGGGGGGTACAAATGACAAAATGTTAGTGAGGTAGACACAACTATAAGGGAGGTCAGGATACATGAAAATGCCATTTCAGATTACTTACATGGAAAATTACAGAAAAAAAAAAGCAATGCACTGAAGGTAATTAAAAGAAACGTAACACAAGCAGATATCCTGCTGGAAGTTCCAGTGCACCAGCTTATGTAGTATGAGGCTAGGGGGGAGCCCAGAGCGGGGACCCCGATCCCCCTGTCCGTTAGTATGGGAAAGGCTGTAGAATGCACACGAGGGGGCCACTGAGGCGTAGATGTCACGGGACCCTGGAAAAGGAAAGAAAAGGAACGGAGAGCTAAACTAAATTAATAAAATAAAATAACTTTATTAATAATAAAAATAACAAATAATAAAAAAATAACTAAATAAAAAGAATAAAATAACAAAAAAATATAAATAATAACAACATTATGATGATGATAATATAATAATAATAATATAACAAATAATAAAATAAATAATATAAAAATTTAAAAATAAATGACTAAAATAAATAACAAAATCAATAGCAACGTGCAAGTAACTAATAAAATATAATAATAATAATAATAATATAACAAATAATAAAATAAATAATATAAAAATTTAAAAATAAATGACTAAAATAAATAACAAAATCAATAGCAACGTGCAAGTAACTAATAAAATATAATAATAATAATATAACAAATAATAAAATAAATAATATAAAAATTTACAAATAAATGACTAAAATAAATAACAAAATCAATAGCAACGTGCAAGTAACTAATAAAATAAAATGGAAAAAAATAATAATAAAATAACCAAAATAGATAAATAACTAAACTAAATAAATAACTCCACTAAATGAATAACTAAATGAATACACTGAAAGAAAAAAAGTATCTGACCCCCTGCTGATTTTGTACATTTGCCCCACTGACAAAGAAATGATCAGTCTAAAAATTTTAATGGTAGGTTTATTTTAACAGTGAGAAACAGAATAACAACAACAAAAAAAAAAAAAAATACAGAAAAACGCGTTTCAAAAAAGTTATAGATTGATTTACATTTTAATAAGTGAAATAAGTATTTGACCCCTTCGAAAAACATGACTTAGTACTTGGTGGCAAAACCCTTGTTGGCAATCCCAGAGGTCAGACGTTCCTTGGAGTTGGCCTCCAGGTTTGCACATCTCAGGAGGGATTTTGTCCTCTTTGCAGATCCTCTCTAAGTCATTAAGGTTTCCAGGCTGACGTTTGGTAACTCGAACCTTCAGCTCCCTCCACATATTTTCTATGGGATTAAGGTCTGGCTAGTCCACTCCAGGACCTTAATGTGCTTCTTCTTGAGCTACTCCTCTGCCTCTGCCTTGGCCATGTGTTCTGGGTCATTGTCATGCTGGAATACCCATCCATGACCCGTTTTCAGTGCCCTGTCTGAGGGAAGGAGGTTCTCAAGATCTGATGGTACATGGGCCCCGTCCATCGTCCCTTTGATGTGGTGAAGTTGTCCTGTCCCCTTATCAGAAAAACGCCCCCAAAGCATAAATGTTTCCACCCCCATGTTTGACGATGGCGATGGGGTTCTTGGGGCTCATAGGCATTTCTGAGTTGATGCCAAAGAGCTGAATTTTGGTCTCATCTGACCACAACACTTTCCCCCAGTTCTCCTCCGAATCATTCAGATGTTCATTAGCAAACTTCAGCACCTGTACATGTGATTTCCTGAGCAGGGGGGACCTTGTGGTTGCTGTAGGATTTCAGTCCTTCACAATTGTTACCAATTGTTCTCTTGGTGACGATGGTTCCAGCTGAGATCATTGACAAGATTCTCCCGTGTAGTTCTGGGCGGATTCCTCACCGTTCTCATCATCACTGAACCTCCACGAGGTGAGATCTTCCATGGAGCCCCAGACCGAGGGAGACTGACCGTTATTTTGTGTTTCTTCCATTTCTGAACAATCGCACCAACTGTTGTCACCCTCTCACCAAGCTGCTTGGTGATGGTCTTGTAGCCCATTCCAGCCTTGTGTAGGTCTACAATCTTGTCCCCGACATCCTTGGACAGCTCTTTGGTCTCGGCAATGATGGAGAGATTGGAATCTGATTGATTCAGTGGACAGGTGTCTTTTATACAGGTAACAAGCTGAGATTAGGAGCACTCCCTTTAAGAGAGTGCTCCTAATCTCAGCTTGTTACCTGTATAGAAGACACCTGGGAGCCAGAAATCTTGCTGATTGATAGGGGATCAAATACTTATTTCACTCGTTAAGATGCAAATCAATTTATAACTTTTTTGAAATGCGTCTGGATATTTTTGTTATTCTGTCTCTCACTGTTAAAATAAACCGACCATTAAAATTAGACTGACCATTTCCTTGTCAGCAGGGGGTCAAATACTTTTTTTTTCTCCTCACCGTACCCTTTGACTGGAAAACTATATGTAGGGAAGATATGTATCCACCTTTGCATCATTTTATATCCTGAGGCATGGTGGGTTTTCCCCTCGATATGCAACGTTGATGGTTCTACTCTTTTGATTCGGACTTCATCCGTCCTCCTCTCTTCTGCCAACTGCTGAGATGGGGGGGGGGGGGTGCAGAGACTAGCCTATCCATGGCAGGATCTGGTGGAGGGGTACTGTCCTCCTCATTGGTGCCAACTTTTGAGACAAGGCGGTGGGTCGCAGCTGCAGGAGAGGTGTGAGGACCACATGAAATGGCCTGGCGGATCAGATTTGGCTCGCGGGCCTTGTGATCGACCCGCGTTCTATGGTAATGTGCACATGAGCCCCGGGAGATTTTACCCCCTTTATCACCAGACCATTTTTTTTGCGATTCGGCACTGCGTTAATTTAACTGCTCAGTCATACAGCAGTGTACAAAAATTACATTTATATCATTTTTTTCCACACAAATAGATCTTTCTTTTAGTGGTATTTGTTCACAACTGGGTTTTTTTTTATTTTTTCTGTTATAAATGAATAAAAGACCAGAAATTTGGAAAAAAAAACTAAAATTTTTACTTTTTGCTATAAAACATATTCCAAAAAAAAATAAAATAAACTCCTATTGCAGACCCTGAATAGTAAAGTCTAGGGATATCTCCCTAGCAGTAGACAGAAAAATATATTACATAGGGGGGGGGTTACTACAAAATAAAAAATTTTCATCAATTTTGCCCAAAATGTATTCTGCTCCATGACTTTGGTTAAAAAAAAAAAATCCCAATAAGTGTATATTGATTGGTTTGCGTGAAAATTATAGAGTGTACAAATGACTGTGTGTGTGTGTATATGTATGTGTGTATATATATATATATATATATATCTATCTATATATATATATATATATATATATATCTATATATATATATATATATCCACTTAAGCCCCGGACCAATTTGCAGCCAAAGGACCAGGCCCCTTTTTGCGATTCGGCACTTCGTCGCTTTAACTGACAATTGCGCGGTCGTGCGACGTGGCTCCCAAACAAAATTAATGTCCTTTTTTTCCCCACAAATAGAGTTTTCTTTTGGTGGTATTTGATCACCTCTGCGGTTTTTATTTTTTGCGCTATAAACAAAAATAGAGCGTCAATTTTGAAAAAAATGCAATATTTTTTTACTTTTTGCTATAATAAATATCCCCAAAAAATATATAAAAAAAAACTTTTTTTTCCTCAGTTTAGGCCGATACGTATTCTTCTACATATTTTTGGTAAAAAAAAAAAAATCGCAATTGGCGATTATTGATTGGTTTCCGCAAAAGTTATATCGTTTACAAAATAGGGGATAGTTTTATAGCATTTTTATTAATATATATATATTTTTTTTTCTAGTAATGGCGGCGATCAGCGAATTTTATTGTGACTGTGACATTATGGCGGACACATCGGACATTTTTGACACATTTTTGGGACCATTGTCATTTATACAGCAATCAGTGCTATTTAAATGCACTGATTCCTGTGTAAATGACACTGGCAGTGAAGGTGTTAAACACTAGGGGGCAGTGTAGGTGTTATGTATGGCGTTATGTGTTTTTTTTTATTGTAGGGGGGCGTGGCCTGGCATGTGACGTCACTGATTGTCCTTCCCTATAAAAGGGAAGAGACGATCGGTGACAGCCACACAGGGAAGCACGGGGAGAGGTTTGTTTACACAGACCTCTCCTGGTTCTTCAGCTCTGTGACCCGATTGCGGGACACCAGCGGCGATTGGGTCCGCTGGTCCCGCGGCCACGGTCACGGAGTTCAGGACCGGGTTGGGAGCGCGCCGCTGGCGCATGCTCCCGACCCACGGCTGGGCACTTAAAAAGCAACGTACAGGTATGTGCTTGTGCCCAGCCGTGCCATTCTGCTGACGTACATCGGCGTGAGGCGGTCCATAAGTAGTTTATATATATATATTGGAATTATTATTTATTTATTATTTCATTATACTACTAATGGCAACTTATAGCGGGCCTGTGCAATCTGACACTAGCTGACCTCACCAGTGACAGTAATACAGTGATCAGTTTTAATACTATACACTGTCACTGTACTAATCACACTGGCTGGGAAGTGGTTAACATCAGGGGCGATCAAAGAGTAAACTGTGTACCTAACAATGTGTAATATATTTACTATGTGGTGCTTTTACTCAGGGAGGTGATGGTCTTTATTCCCTACTATGCAGGGATATAAAAACCTGCACCTCTCCGCTGTCAGTAGAGAGAGATCTGTGGTGTTTACCAACACAGATTTCTCTCCTGTCATCCACGCCACAGATTGGCGGCCCGAAGCCATGAATCATTGGCCAGGACCCGCTGATCGGCATGAGCTGGAGCGGCAGCACGGCTAGATCGGCGAGCGCCCCATACTGAGAAATAAACATTTGCACATATGCAGTATCTCACAAAAGTAAGTACACCCCTCACATTTGTGAATATTTTCTTCTACCTTTTCATGTGACAACACTGAAGAAATGACACTTGTCTACAATGTAAAGTAGTGAGTGTACAGCTTGTATAACAGTGTAAATTTGCTGTCCCCTCAAAATAACTCAACACACAGCCATTAATGTCTAAACCGCTGGTAACAAAAGTGAGTACACCCCTAAGTGAAAATGTCCAAATTGGGCTCAAAGTGTCAATATTTTGTGTGGCCACCATTATTTTCCAGCACTGCCTTAACCCTTTTGGGCATGGAGGTCACCAGAGCTTCACAGGTTGTCACTGGAGTCCTCTTCCCCTCCTCCATGATGACATCACAGAGCTGGTGGATGTTGGAGACCTTGCGCTCCTCCACCTTCCCACAGATGATCAATAGGGTTTAGGTCTGGAGACATGCTTGGCCAGTCCATCACCTTTACCCTCAGCTTTTTTAGCAAGGCAGTGGTGGTCTTGGAGGTGTGTTTGGGGTGGTTATCATGTTGGAATACTGCCCTGCGGCCCAGTCTCTGAAGGGAGGGGATCATGCTCTGCTTCAGTATGTCACAGTACATGTTGGCATTCATGGTTCCCTCAATGATCTGTAGCCCCCCAGTGCCGGCAGCACTCATGCAGCCCCAGACCATGACACTCCCACCACCATGCTTGACTGTAGGCAAGACACACTTGTCTTTGTCCTCCTCACCTGGTTGCCCCCACACACGCTTGTCACCATCTGACACCAAATAAGTTTATCTTGGTCTCATCAGACCACAGGACATGGTTCCAGTAATCCATGTCCTTAGTCTGCTTGTCTTCAGCAAATTGTTTGCGGTCTTTCTTGTGCATCATCTTTAGAAGAGGCTTCCTTCTGGGATGACAGCCATGCAGACCAATTTGATGCAGTGTGCGGCGTATGGTCTGAGCACTGACAGGCTGACCCCCCCCCACCCCTTCAACCTCTGCAGCAATGCTGGCAGCACTCATACATCTATTTCCCAAAGACAACCTCTGGATATGACGCTGAGCACGTGACCTCAACTTCTTTGGTGGACCATGGCGAGGCATGTTCTTAGTGGAACCTGTCCTGTTATACCGCTGTATGGTCTTGGTCACCGTGCTGCAGCTCAGTTTCAGGGTCTTGGCAATCTTACTATAGCCTAGGCCAGCCTTTCTCAACCTTTTCAACATAGAGGAACCCTTCAAATAGTTATCCGGTCTCGGGGGAACCCCTGCTAAAAATGAGAAATCTACAACTCATGATACATTAGTGTGATGGTCAGTGGGAAGAATGGTCCTTACACTTGTGGTCATTGGGAAGACTTACCTCCTTACAGATAGCTAAAAAGATCAATGGTGTCGGTGGGAACTTATTTGAGAGGCAGAAATTGCCCAATGATGAAGGAACCCCTACAACCTCTGGAGGAACCCTGGTTGAGAATCACTGGTCTAGGCCATCTTTATGTAGAGCAACAATCCTTTTTTCCAGATCCTAATGCCACGTACACATGATGGAATTCCCCTCAAGCTTGGCTTGCATACACACGTGTCACACAAAAGTTCTCGGAACTTTCGACTGTCAAGAACGTGGTTACGTACAACACTACGACGACCTGAGAAAATTAAGTTCAATGCTTCCGAGCATGTGCCAAATTGTTTCCGAGCATGCGTAGGAATTTTTGCGCGTCGGAATTGCTACAGACGATCGGAAACTTCCGATAGGAACTTTTTCCGTTGGAAAAATAGAAAATTTCCTGCTCTCAATATTTTGCTGGTGGAAATTCCGCCAGAAAAACTCCGATCGAGCGTACACACGGTCGGAATTTCCGACCAAAGGCTCAAATCGGACTTTTGCTGGCAGAATTTCCGATCGTGTGTACAGGGTAGGGCTGAAACGATTAATCGATATTATCGATAATAATCGATAATGAAAATCGTTGTCAACGATTTTCATTATCGATTAGTTGGTCAGCACCATGCAATCCACGGAGCGGGCCGCGGCCTTAGGAAAGGGCGCGGCTTCAGCCTAGCTCCGGAGCTGGCGGCCATCTTGGTACACCCGGCGGCGGCGAGCTGTGCGCTGACGTCACCCCCAGCGCGTTGTTCAGCCTGTGTCAGCCCAAGTGAAGGAATTCTGGAGGAGTCACGCTGGATGCCTTGCCTGCAATCATTCAAAACTTCTTTTATGCAGGTACCACTACATTTATTACCTAATCTAACCTAATAACTAACTACTATCTATTAGATAGTAGTTAGTTATTATCTAATCCTATCTAAGCCTTTCCACTTGCTCGGCACAGCCACATTGTTGATTTAAATAAAAGGTACAACACTATTTCTCCCCCCCAATAAAATGCAGCTTATGACGAGCATAAAAACATAGCATATCACTGACGATTTGCGCCAATAGGCCTCCCGGGACTCATCACGGCGGTCTGTTTGGAGGAACTTTGATCGGTGGTGAGCTTGGCGCAAATCATCAGTGATATGCTGACTATGTTTTTATGCTTGTAATAAGCTGCATTTTATTGGGGGGGGAGATAGTGTTATACCTTTTATTTAAATAAACAATGTGGCTGTGGGGGGCAGGGATAGTGTTATTTTTTTTGCTGATCCGAAAATTGATCCGATCTCTGATCCGAGGAACGATCCGATCCGTGAGTTTTTTGGTCCGTTGCACCCCTAGTCTGCACCTTCCCCCCTGCCGGTCCGTTAGAATCCTGTGTATCCTCCCGTGTCCTACGCATGCACCACGTCCATGACCACGCAGCTACGCCTGCTTGCATTCTCCACCCAGCTGACGTCCCGCCAGCAACGCGCCTGCGCTGCTTTCGGCTCCTCCTCCCCCCCTCTACCCAGCAGCCTTTCCGATAGACCCGCCGCAGAGCACAGGAGCGGCAAGCCCTCGCCGGGCCGCTTTTCAGCGCTGCCGTGATTGGCGGTTGTGCTCTGCACATGCGTGCATCCATCTCCTGGCTTTGGGGTGCCCTTCGCTCCATTTGGAGGAGGCGGCCGAGTCACGTGTGGCGGGTCCGGACTGAGACTCCGCCCCACACCACCCCGGCACACCGAGGAGGAGCCGCTGTCACCATGAAGGGGTGAGAAAAACCCGAGACACCGGAGGGGGGGAGGGGAGCACTGAGAGGAGGTGGGGCAGTGACACCATGTGAGAGGGGAGGAATGTGTCATCTATACTGGGGGGACACGTGTGTGTATGTGTGTGTATGTGTGTGTGTGTGTGTGTGTGTATGTATTAATCGGATTAAAAAAAAACTGAAAAAGGGGAGAAATATATATATTTCTCCCCTTTTTCAGTTTTTTTTATCCGATTAATCGGCCGATTAATCGATTATGAAAATAATCGTTAGTTGCAGCCCTAGTACAGGGCATCAGGGAGTTCTTTGCCGTGAGGTGCCATGTTGAACTTCCAGTGACTAGTATGACAAAGTGAGAGCGATAACATTAAATTTAACACACCTGCTCCCCATTCACACCTGAGACCTTGTAACACTAATGAGTAACATGAGAAAGGGGAGGAAAAATGTCTAATTGGGGCCCAATTTGGACATTTTCACTTAGGGGTGTACTCACTTTTGTTTCCAGCGGTTTAGACATTAATGGCTGTGTGTTGAGTTATTTTGAGGGGGACAGGAAATTTACACTGTTATACAAGCTGTACACTCACTACTTTACATTGTAGACAAGTGTCATTTCTTCAGTGTTGTCACATGAAAAGAGAGAAGAAAAGATGGACAAAAATGTGAGGGGTGTACTTACTTTTGTCAGATACTGTATATATGATCCTGTGTGGCTGGCCCGTACTGTAGCAGTAAAACTACAGCGTGAGGTCGGCAGGTATTATTATAGTGCGGGGCACAGGATTTTGGGCCGAGTATGTGCAAGGCTCCGTCTATCGGGAAATAATGGGAGGAAAGTAACTATAGAGGAGATCTACCGTACAAAAGAGAGAATTTGCAGCCTGTCCTGTCAGAGATGTCTGTGTGTCTAATCAAAGTGTGTTTTATAGCGGCAGGCCGGGATTTGTACAGATTCCGCGGCTTGTCTCGTGTCAGCGGCTGATGGAGTGCGTCTTGTTAATAATGACAAGTTGCCGCTACCGCGCTTTTCCCGAAGACGGAGACTGTTGTTGGCTTCTCTCCAGATCTTTCGGTTACAATGGAATCTTCGGAAATATTTACATTCTGCCTTCTCCCATTTTTGTCTATAAATGTTTACAAGACGCCATGTCTGTCTATAAATATTTACCGACTGCTGCGCCCCCCTCCCCCCCCATTATTAATGGTGACCAAATACCCGTCTCTCTCTGTAAATCCTTCGCCGACGTATATATCCATAAATCTTATTAAGTACCGACATCTGCTGCAATCCTCATTAGAGTGTATACAAAGGCAAAACTGTTTATTTTTTCTTGAATAAAGTAGGGAAGGGTTAGAACCTTTGTCAGGTTTTTCTTTTTCATAATATTCATATAGTACAGCGCTATTACTGTCCAATTTAAAGTGGTTGTAAACCCTTACAAAAAACTTTGACCTACAGGTAAGCCTAGATTAATGCCGGAGCCATACACGGTTCGAATTTCGAAAGAATTTTCTTTTCGAAAATCGTATGTAAGAATTTTCGTATGAATTTCGCACCGTTAGTGGCGGCTGCAGCAACAGCCGGTTTTTCGTGCGGAAATAAAATTTGAGGAATCGGACATGTTGGAAATTTTTTGAAAAACTAACGATGTTCTAATCAATGATGGGAGAATCGTGCGAGAAATGTAATAAGAAAAGAAAATTTACGGAGAGAAAAGAAGATTCCTGGCCAAGAAATTTATTTTCTGTAACAACATGGAGGTGAAATTGAAGGCTTGGTCGGCCGAATTTTGAAAATCAATGGTGGCATCATCGGATCACAAAAAAAGAAAAAAAGAATTTTCTGATTTTGAAAAGAAAATTTGTTCGAAATTCGACCGTGAATGGCCTGCATAAGGCTATTACTGTCTAATTTAAAGTGGTTGTAAACCCTTTACAAACCACTTTGACCTACAGGTAAGCCTAGATTAATGCCGGCCATACACGGTTCGAATTTTGAAAGAATTTTCTTTTCGAAAATCGTATGTAAGAATTTTCGTATGAATTTCGCACCATTAGTGGCGGCTGCAGCAACAGCCGATTTTTCGTGCGGGAAATAAAATTTGAGGAATTGGACATGTTGGAAATTTTTTGAAAAACGAACGATTTTCTAATCAATGATGGGAGAATCGTGCGAGAAATGTAATAAGAAAATAAAATTTACGGAGATAAAAGAAAATTTACGGAGATAAAAGAAGATTCCCGGCCAAGAAATTTCTTTTCTGTAACAACATGAGGTGAAATTGAAGGCTTGGTCGGCCGAATTTTGAAAATCAATGGTGGCATGATCGGATCACAAAAAAAAGCAATTTTTCTGATTTTGAAAAGAAAATTCGTTCGAAATTCGACCGTGTATGGCCTGCATAAGGCTTACCTGTAGGTCCAAGAAATATCTCCTAAACCTACACGGTTTAGGAGATATTTGGCTCCTTCTGTTTGATTCTGAGCATGTGTGAACTTTTGTGCGACAGACTTTTGTACGCACGATCAGACTTTCCAACAACAAAGTTTTGTTGGCGAAAGATTTGAGAACCTGCTATCAACCACCATTTGAATCCATGCATCTTTCGAAAATTGTATGTAAGAATTTTCGTATGAATTTCGCACCATTAGTGGCGGCTGCAGCAACAGCCGATTTTTCGTGCGGAAATAAAATTTGAGGAATCGGAGATGTTGGAAATTTTTTGCAGAACAAAAGATTTTCTAATCAATGATGGGAGAATCGTGCGAGAAATGTAATAAGAAAAGAAAATTTACGGAGATAAAAGAAAATTTACGGAGATAAAAGAAGATTCCCGGCCAAGAAATTTCTTTTCTGTAACAACATGAGGTGAAATTGAAGGCTTGGTCGGCCGAATTTTGAAAATCAATGGTGGCATGATCGGATCACAAAAAAAAGCAATTTTTCTGATTTTGAAAAGAAAATTCGTTCGAAATTCGACCGTGTATGGCCTGCATAAGGCTTACCTGTAGGTCCAAGAAATATCTCCTAAACCTACAAGGTTTAGGAGATATTTGGCTCCTTCTGTTTGATTCTGAGCATGCGTGAACTTTTGTGCGACAGACTTTTGTACGCACGATCAGACTTTCCAACAACAAAGTTTTGTTGGCGGAAGATTTGAGAACCTGCTATCAACCACCATTTGAATCCATGCATCTTTCGAAAATTGTATGTAAGAATTTTCGTATGAATTTCGCACCATTAGTGGCGGCTGCAGCAACAGCCGATTTTTCGTGCGGAAATAAAATTTGAGGAATCGGACATGTTGGAAATTTTTTGCAGAACAAAAGATTTTCTAATCAATGATGGGAGAATCGTGCGAGAAATGTAATAAGAAAAGAAAATTTACGGAGATAAAAGAAACTTTACAGAGAGAAAAGAAGATTCCCGGCCAAGAAAATTCTTTTCTGTAACAACATGGAGGTGAAATTGAAGGCTTGGTTGGCCGAATTTCGAAAATCAATGGTGGCGTGATCGGATCACAAAAAAAAACGAATTTTCAGATTTTGAAAAGAAAATTTTCTCGAAATTCGACCCATGTATGGCCTGCATAATGGCGGCAATACACGGTTCGAATTTTCGAAAGAATTTTCTTTTCGAAAATTGTATGTAAGAATTTTCGTATGAATTTCGCACCGTTAGTGGCAGCTGCATCAACAGCCGATTTTTCGTGCGGAAATAAAATTTGAGGAATCGGACATGTTGTAAATTTTTTGAAAAACGAACGATTTTCTAATCAATGATGGGAGAATCGTGTGAGAAATGTAATAATGCCGGCCATACATGGTTCAAATTTCGAAAATAATTTTCTTTTCGAAAATCGTATATGTAAGAATTTTCGTATGAATTTCGCACCATTAGTGGGGGCTGCAGCAACAGCCGATTTTCGTGCGGAAATAAAATTTGAGGAATCGGACATGTTGGAAATTTTTTTAAAAAGGAACGATTTTCTAATCAATGATGGGAGAATCGTGCGAGAAATGTAATAAGAAAAGAAAATTTCCGGAGATAAAATTAAATTTACGGACAGAAAAGAAGATTCCCGGCCAAGAAAATTCTTTTCTGTAACAACATGAGGTGAAATTGAAGGCTTGGTCGGCCGAATTTCGAAAATCAATGGTGGCATGATTGGATCACAAAAAAAAACGAATTTTCAGATTTTGAAAAGAAAATTTGCTCGAAATTCAACCGTGTATGGCCTGCATAAGGCTTACCTGTAGGTCCAAGAAATATCTCCTAAACCTACACAGTTTAGGAGATATTTGGCAAAACACAGGCACCGATGCGCCGTAGACAGCGGCGCGCAGGCGCACTGAGCGCGCCGCTGTCAACGGCGATATGCCGCGAGTGGCGGCTCCCGTGCGCATGCGCTGGAGTGACGTCATTGCGGCTTCGTCGAATAACAGCGGCGGAGCAGCGAGACCCACCAAGAAGATGGAGGCTCCGGACTACAGAGGACAGCGGTGACTTCGCTGGCTCCTGTGTCAGGTAAGTGACACATAATGGATGCGATGCGATGCATAGTAGTCCATTATGCTTTACCTTTGCAGGGAATCAAAGAGGAAGTAAACTCATCAGGGTTTACTTCCTCTTTAAATTAATCAAATCTGATCGAAAAAAAAGTCCAGCAGGAACCTATGTGAAAAAATCCTGTCTAAAGATGCGTGATAATTGCCCATACAGTGGAGAAAATATTGGCTCCCCTGCAGATTGTGTAAGTTTTGACCACTTACAAAGAAATAAAGGGTTATATAATTTTTTTATCATAGGTGTATTTTATATGATAGAAACAGAATATCAACCAAAACTCCAGAAAAAAACCACAATACAAATGTTATAAATGGAGTTGAAGTTCAGTGAGTAGAATAAGTATTGGATCCCCTACCAACCAACAATAATTCTGCCCCTCCACAGTCTGGCACAGTAGGTGCTCATGTGGTACACAGATTAGTCCTGTCAATGTAAGAAGGTTCTCCTAACGACATCTCGCTATGTGTATAAAAGACTCCTGTCCACAAAATATTTTTTCCATTCAACCCTCACCATCATGGGCAAGACCAAAGAGCTGTCCAAGGATGTCGGGGACAAGATTGGAGACCTTCACAAGGCTGGAATGGGCTACAAGACCATCAGCAAGAAGCTTGGTGAGAAGGAGACAACCATTGGAGTGATTATTCCCAAAATGGAAGAAATACAAAATAACCATCAATACCCCTCGTTCTGGAGCTCCATGCAGAATTTCTCCTCATGGGGTGAGGATGATGATGAGAAAAGTGAGGGATCAGCCCAGAACTACACAGGAGGAGCTTGTGAAGGATCTCAAGGCAGTTGGGACCACAGTCACCAAACAAAATTTTGGTAACACAATACGCCGCCATTGGATCGAACTCCTGCAGTGCCCACAAGGTCCTCCTCCTCAAGAAGGCACATGTACAGGACTGTCTGAAGGTCGCCAATGAACATCTAAATAATTCAGAGAAGGATTAGGAGAAAGTGCTGTGGTCAGATGAGACCAAAACTGAGCTCTTTGGCATTAACTTGACCCGCCGTGTTTGGAGGAAGAAAAATACTGACTGTGACCCTAAGAACACCATCCCTACATTCAAGCACCGAGGTGGAAAAATTTAAATTAAATTTTAATTAAAATTATGTTTCTCTGCTAAAGGTACAGGCAGACTTTGCTGCATTGAGGGGCCAATGGACGGGGCCGCGTAATGTAAAATCTTGGATGAGAACCTTCTTTCCTCAGCCAGAACACTGAAGATGGGTCATGGATGGGTCTTCCAGCACGACAATGACCCAAAACATACCGCCAAGGCCACAAAGGAGTGGCTTAAGAAAAAGCACATTAGGGTCATGGAGTGGCCTAGCCAGTCTCCAGACCTTAATCCTATAGAAAATGTATGGAGGGAGCTGAAACTTCGAGTTGCCAAGAGACAGCCAAGCAATCTAAAGGATTTAGAGAAGATCTGTAGAGAAGAGAGGACCAAAGTCCCTCCTGAGATGTCTGCAAACCTGGTCACCAACTACAAGAAACGTCTGACCTCTGTGCTGGCCAACAAGGGTTTCTCCACCAACTACGAAGTCATGTTTTGCTTGGGGATCGAATATGTATAACATTTGTATCGTGTTTTTGGTTGATTTTCTGTCTCTATCATATAAAATACACCTATGATAAAAAAAATCATAGAGCCTTCATTTCTTTGTAAGTGGGCAAACTTACAAAATCTGCAGGGGATCAGATAATATTTTTCCCCACTATACACAGGCCAATACTTGTCCGATAAATCATATCACCGTATAGTGTCCATACAAAGAGGAGTGCTGCTTTAATCACACCAGTGTAGAAAGGAACAAACAACAATGTTAATGCGCCAGAGAAAAGACACCCTCCAGGCTCCTACTAAATCTTATTGACCATTAGATGCCCAAATGGCCAATTGGTGCATAAAGCAGGCATCACTAAATGGTGGACCACGGTCCGAATGTGGACCGAGGCACTGTTCCATCCGGACTGCTGCGGTACTGCCATTTAAGAGCTGGTTCTTTCTATCTGCAAGTAGAGCGGGAGACACAGCAGTGCTGGCTAGAGGGTGGGATGGCAGCAGGTTAGTAAACCAGCAGGTAATTGGCTGCATCGTGATCCTAGCAACCAATTACGGCTTGCTAATAGGAAAAACTGACTCAAACAGCTCCCACTGTCATCCTCTATCCATCGCTGCTGTGTCTCCAGCTCTTTGTGCCCGAGTAAGGTAGCAAGGGGCAGAGCTGCGGAAGCTGTGATGTGAAAGAGGGGGAATAGCTGAAAATGGCCATGTAATGTGAATAGGACCAGAGGTACAGGGGGCTGTGTAATGTGAAAAGGGCCAGAGGTACAGGGGGCTGTGTAATGTGAATAGGACCAGAGGTACAGGGGGATGTGTAATGTGAATAGGACCAGAGGTACAGGGGGCTGTGTAATGTGAAGGGGTGCCAGAGGTGCAGGGGGCTGTGTAATGTGACTAGGACCAGAGGTACAGGGGACTGTGTAATGTGAAGGGGTGCCAGAGGTGCATGAATCAGTGTAATGTGAAGGGGGGCCAGAGGTGCAGGGGGCTGTGTAATGTGAGGGGGGGGGGGGGGGTCAGTGGTGCCAGGGGCTGTGATCTGAAGGGGGGCCAGAGGAACAGGGGGTTGTGTAATTTGAGGGGGTCAGTGGTGCCAGGGGCTGTGATGTGAAGGGGGCCAGAGGAACAGGGGGTTGTGTAATGTGAAGGGATGCCAGAGGTGCATGGATCAGTGTAATGTGAAGGGGGGCCAGAGGAACAGGGGGTTGTGTAATATGAAATTTGACTTTTCGAACTTTGACTTTTCGAACTTTGACTTTTCGAATTTCCGAATTTTCGAATTTATGAATTTTCAAATTTATGAGTTTTTGAAAATAACTAACTAATAATAATTACGTTTAAGGCCGGGTTCACACTATAGCGATGCGGGAACGCCGCGAATCCGCGGCGTTTACCCGCATCGCACACCTCCCGCCGGCAGTTCACACTGCCCTATGCGGACGGCTGGGAGTGTCAATGTTATGTTAATGACACCCCCAGATCCGTCGGCATATCGCAGTGCGATCTGCCGACTCGCACAGGAATCGGATCGCATGGTGTGAACCCCCATGCGATCCGATTCTGTTGCGGACCCAAAAAAGGGTCCCGTGCGAGTTTGCTGCGGGAGCGATGCGAATTCAGCCATACTATCTGTATGGCTGAACTCGCATCGCTACGGAGAACGGATGTGATTTGCTGTGCGAATCACATCCGGATCTCCCCCCTGCAGCGGTGTGAACCCAGCCTAAACCCATTAAATTCTAGGTATTGGAATTTCCTTTCAAATTCGGCTGTTTGTAAACATAACGAATACAAATTTTTCTGAGTTGACGAATTATTATCCAAAATAATGAATGCCGCATCTAAATAAATGGAATGGAACAAATGAATAATAATAAATAATAATAAAAAGGTTTTATTATTTATTATTATTAGATCAATATGTTCCATTTGTTTTAGATACGGCATCCATTATTTCAGATAATTACATTCACTAACAGCCAAATTTGAAAGGAAATTCCAATACCTATAATTTTAAAATGTATTATTAGTTATTATTTCAGATTTTCATTCTTTTGAATTTTCAGATTTATGAAATAAATATATATAAATTATAAGGGTAAGTGGTGCTACCTATACAATGAAAGGCAACAGACCCTGTTCACTTGTTAGGTGCTGTGTGCCTCTATAGTGACAAATAAAAGTGCATATACCAGTGGTGCAAACCTCGCTAGGTCGCCAAATAAATATGAACTTGATATAAATAAATGTTTAAAAATGATACATAAACCGCGATACTCCAATAACAAAAAAGTACATAACATTTTTTTTTCGAACTTCCGAATTTCAATTTTCCAATTTTCCAAAATTCAGAAATTCGAAATTTCACATTTTCTAATTTCTAATTTCCATGTTTCCAAAATGTGAACTTCGAAATTCGTAAATTCTAAATTTCTGAAATTTTTAATTTTCCAATTTCCAAAATTCAGACTTTCCAAAATTTCGAATTTTCGGAATTTTGAAATTGGGAAATTTGAATTTGAAATTCGGAAATTCAAAATTTCGGAAATTCAAAAATTCAGAGATTTCTGAATTAACAAATTTGTCAAAATTAAAGAATGAATTCGGAACTAAACGAATTGCACATGTCTGCTAGTGATCACTGTCAGTCCAATAGGCTGTAGGTCACGTGTCGAACACAAAGTCCATGGGCCGAATGCGGCCTGCCAGGTCATTTCGTATAGGCCTTGCACCTCTCCTGCAGCTTCCGCACCCCCCCCCTTCCCCCACTGTCTCTGCCCCCACCTTGCCTCAGCCGTCTGCAGCAGAGAGGAGGACAGAACTCCTCCACCAGATCCTGCGCTTCTCTGTGCCCCCACCCCTTATTTCAGCAGCCACAGCACCCCCTTGTCTTCGCCTCCCCTGGTCTCGGCGTTCAGCAGACTCCAGCCCTCCTCTGGTCCTCCTCCAGATCCTGCTCTTTCTGCTTCCAGCTTTTTTCCGGCAGCAGCATAAGGTAAGGGAGGGTGCACTGTGATGTAAGGGAAAGTTGAAAAGTACATTGGTGGCCCAAAGGGGTAAGTTCTCCCATATATTGGTGGTCATTGTGGGAAATGCCCTGAATAAAAAAAAGACGGCTTCTGCTGAAATAATTGTCTTCAATCTGGAGTTGTCCCGATTTGTAGTACTTCTTTTCCCCCACTAGATGTCCTCAGTCTGATGGCCAACTTCATTCAACCCACTTCCTCCAAGCTTAGGGCCCAGCCCCCAACCATGACTGGACTGCACAAGGAGAAGCAGCACAGTAATGATATAATCTCCCGGTCACCCTGCTCTCTCCTCCTGCCAGCATGCTTCCTGTAAGCACCTGAATGGATTGCCTTTTTGTGCTGTTGCTTCTTCTCACGCCTCACATTCAGGTCTTTATACTGCTTGTATTTACATTGTATGATATATTATTAATATTAAAGATCTGCACTCATTTGTGTCTTTTATTTACCTTGTCTGCTAAATCTTGTCACATTCCGGCTCTTTTTGTTGTTGTCAGACTCCGATGAATCAGGCGTCCACCCGCTCTCACTGCATCTTCACCATGCATCTCTCCAGCAAGGAGCCCGGCTCCGCCACCGTCCGCCGCTCCAAGCTGCACCTGGTAGACCTGGCTGGATCGGAGAGAGTGGCCAAGACCGGAGTGGGGGGGCAGCTTCTAACGGAGGCCAAGTACATCAACTTATCTCTGCACTACTTGGAGCAGGTAAGTACCCCGTCTAAGGGATGGATGTATAAAGAATCGCGCAGCAATTCCCCCGGGGAAAGCGCATTGTACGCTTGTCCTGTGTGAGTGGAGCAAGAAAATTAATGTTATTGCGCTTTTCCTGTGCTGGAGCCGGGGGGGGGGGGGGGGGGTCTCCAAACTACGGCCCCATCCCGTCCGCTACGTGATTTTATCCTGTTGGCAGCAGTCCTGGAGGGGCCTTCTAAGGTGGACTCTGATGGGGACCCCCCTATAAAGGGAGACTCTAATGGGAACCCTGATGTATGGGGGGACTCTAATAGGGGCCCTAATGTAGGTTGGGGGGCTCCTAAGGCAGAATTTGATGGGGACCCTGATGTAAGGGGGAACTCTGAGGACCATAATGTAAAGTAGGACTCTGATGGGGACCCTGATGTAAGGGGGAACTCTAATGGGGACCATAAGTAAAGTAGGACTCTGATGGGGACCCTGATGTAAGGGGGAACTCTAATGGGGACCATAATGTAAAGTAGGACTCTGATGGGGACCCTGATGTAAGAAGGGACTTTGATGGGGACCCTGGTGTAAGGGGGGACTCTGTTGAGGACCCTGATCTAAAGGAGAACTCTGATAGGGACCCTGGTGTAAAAGAGGACTCCAATAGGGGCCCTAATGTAGGTGGGGGGCTCCTAATGCAGACTCTGACGTATAAGGGGACTCTGATAGGGACCCAGGGACCCTGATGTAAAGGAGGACTCTGATGGGGACCCTGATGTAAAGGAGGACTCTTATGGGGACCCTGATGTAAAGGAGGACTCTGATGTGGACTTTGATGTAAAGGAGGACTCTGATGAGGACCCTGATGTAAAGGAGGACTCTGATAGGGACCTTGGTGTAAAGGAGGACATTAATAGGGGCCCTAATGTAGGTGGGGGAGGGGGGCTCCTAAGGCAGACTCCAATGTTTAAGGGGACTCTGATGGGGACCCTGATGTAAGGTGGGACTGTAGTATGAACCCTAAGGGTTGACTGTAAAGGGTTCCCTGATGTAAGATGCGACTCTGATGGGGGCCCCAATGTATAAGGGGATTCTACTAGGGGCCCTAATGTAGGGACAGACTCTGGGACCCGGATGTATAGGAGGGAATTCTGATGGGGACCCTAATGTTGGGACGGACTCTGGGACCCTGATGTGTAGAAGGGGAGACTCTAATGGGGACCCTGATGTAAGGGGGGACTCTAATGGGGGCCCTAATGTAGGTGGGGGGCTCCTAAGGCAGACTCTGACCCAGGGACCTGATGTAAGGGGAACTCTGATGTAAAGGAGGACTCTTATGGGGACCCTGATGTAAAGGAGGACTCTGATGGGGACCCTGGTGTAAAGGAGGACTCTAATAGGGACCCTAATGTAGGTGGGGGGCTCCTGAGGCAGACTCTGATGTATAAGGGGACTCTGATGGGGACCCTGATGTAAAGGGACTGTAGTACAAACCCTAAGGGCTAACTGTAAAGGGTTCCCTGATGTAAGATGGGACTCTGATGGGGGCCTTATGTATAGGGGGATTCTGCTAGGGGCTCTGATGTACAGGAGGGGACTCTGATGGGGGCCCTAATGTAGGGACAGACTCTGTTCGGGACCCTGATGTATAGAAGGGGGACTCTGATGGGGACCGTATAGCAAAGGGGGAACTCTGATATAAGGTAGAACTCTGATGGGGACCCTGATATGGGGGGGTACTCTAATTTAAGGCAGGACTGTGATGGGGACTCTAAAGGGAATTTTGATGTACGGGAGGCTCTAATTGGGACCCTAATATAAGGGGGGTGGGGGGATTCTAAAAGAGAACCTGATATAAGGGAGGACTGTAATGGGGACTCTGATAGGGACCCAGATGGAAGGGGGACCCTGTTGGCCGTGATTCTTTGTAAAATATACAATTTGGCCCCCATACTGAAAAGTTTGGAGACCCCTGTGCTAGAGGAATGTTTTTCATTGCTTTAGTTATAAAATACTGCATTTAGCCAGTAGAAGGCGCTGAAGTATCATCGGAATTTCCTATGATACGTTTGGCCATCTAGTGGCCAGAGATGTATTTTAAAAAAAATTTTTTTAATGACCAGCTCAGGAATAATTTCTTTGCCCATTATTGTTGTTTAGGAACATCTCTAGCATCTGCAATCACTTTTAGGTGTCTAAAGACAATTTTTGGATAGCGTGTGGGATAATTACATGATTAAAATTTCTGTAAGGTTTTTAATTTTCTCGAAGCCTAAATATAATTAGAGAGATTTCCCTTCTTCCTGGCCTGGAATTAGAAAACAATCGAATTAGAAAACAAGAGTAGAATAAAATAGAATAGAAGATAAAGAAATATAATTGAAAAGAATAGAACAATATAGAAAGAATATAACCGTCTTCTGAAAATTGAATATTGAATAGAATAAATTATAAAAGACTAGAATAGAACAAAAACAATAGTGTAGAATAGAATAACATAGACTATAACTGTCTTCCCAAATTGGAATTTCAAATAGAATAAATTTTAATAGAATAGAAAAGAATAGAGTAGAAAATGAAAGAATACAATAGATTATTTGAAATTTGAATTTTGGAAGATGGTTATAATACATTCTGTTGTTTTTTTCTACTCCTATTCTTTTCTATTCTATTCTTTTCGAAATTACAATTTTAGAAGACCGTTATAGTCTTTTCTATTTTATACTATTCCATTCTAATCTATTGATTTTTTTTTTTCTAATCTATTCTTTTATTTTCTATTCTATTTTTTTTCTATTCTACTTGAATCTAGTCTATTCAAAATTAGAATTTTGGAGGATGGTTACAGACTAGATAAGAGTAGAATAGAAAAAAATAGAATAGAAAATAAAATAATACGTTAGAAAAAAAAACAATATAATAAAATAGACTTTAACTGTCTTCCAAAATGTGAATTTTGAATAGAATAAATTAGAATAGAATAGATTAGGAAAAAAAAAACAAAAAAACAATCGAATAACATAGAATAGGGATATGCAATTAGCAGACCTCCAGCTGTTGCAGAACTACAAGTCCCACGAGGCATAGCAAGACTCCATGACAGCCACAAGCATGACACCCAGAGGCAGAGGCATGATGGGACTTGTAGTTTTGCAACAGCTGGAGGTCCGCTAATTGCATATCCCTGACATAGAATATAACAATCTTCCGAAATTCTAATTTGATATAGAAAAGCATAGAATAGAACAGAAAAGAAAAGAATAGGAAAACAAACAATAGATTAGAATAGAAAATAATAAAATAGACTTTAATTGTCTTCCAAAATTTGACTTTTGAATAGAATAAAATAGAATAGATTAGAAGGGAATAGGAAAAAAAACAAAAAAAAGATAGAATAGAATAGAACAATATTCCGAAATTCTAATTTGGAATAGAATAGGATAGAACAGAAAAAGAAAAGAAAAAAATAGATTAGAATAGAAAAGGATAAAATAGACTTTAACTGTCTTCCGAAATGTGAAATTTTTAATAGAATAAATTAGAATAGAAAAGAAAAAAAACAATAGAACAAAATAGAATACCTGTATAACCATCTTCCGAAATGCGAATTTCGAATAGAATAAATTAGAATAGAACAGAAAAAAAATAGAATACAGAATAGAATAGAATAATCTTCCGAAATGTGAATTTTGAATAGAAAATAAAATAATAGAATAGAAAAAAAAATAGACTAGAAAAGAGAATAATAAAATAGACTTTAACTGTCTAGACTAGAATAAAATAGAATAGATTAGAGTGGAATAGGAAAAAATAAAATAAAAAATAGAATGAAATAGGATATAACAACCTTCTGACATTCAAATTTGGAATAGAATAGAACAGAAAAGAATAGAAAAAAACAATAGATTAGAATAGAAAAGGATAAAATAGACTTTAACTGTCTTCCGAAATATACATTTTTAATAGAATCAATTAGAATAGAATAGAAAAGAAAAAAAAACAATAGAATACCTGTATAACCATCTTCCGAAAATTCTAATTTGGAATAGAATAGAATAGAACAGAAAAGAATAGAAAGAAAAAATAGAATAGGAAAGGATAAAATAGGCTTTAACTGTCCTTCCGAAATGTGAATTTTTAATAGAATAAATTAAAATAGAATAGAAAAAAAAAAAACAATAGAATAAAATAGAATACCTGTATAACCATCTTCCGAAATTCAAATTTGAAATAGAATAGAACAGAAAAGAATAGAAAAAAAAACAATAGATTAGAATAGAAAAGGATAAAATAGACTTTAACTGTCTTCTGAAATGTGAATTTTTAATAGAATAAATTAGAATAGAATAGAAAAAAAATAGAATAAAATAGAATACCTGTATCACCATCTTCTGAAATTTGAATTTTGAATAGAAAATAAAATAATAGAATAGAAGAAAAAAAATAGATTAGAAAAGAGAATAATCAAATAGACTTTAACTGTCTAGACTAGAATAAAATAGAATCGATTAGAGTTGAATAGGACAAAAAAAAAAACAATAGAATGAAATAGAATATAACAATCTTCTGACATTCAAATTTGGAATAGAATAGAACAGAAAAGACTAGAAAAAAACAATAGATTAGAATAGAAAAGGATAAAATAGACTTTTACTGTCTTCCGAAATGTGAATTTTTAATAGAATCAATTAGAATAGAATAGAAAAGAAAAAAAAACAATAGAATACCTGTATAACCATCTTCCGAAAATTCAATTTTGGAATAGAATAGAACAGAAAAGAATAGAAAAAAACAATAGAATAGAAAAGGATAAAATAGAATTTAACTGTCTTCTGAAATGTGAATTTTTAATAGAATCAATTAGAATAGAATAATAAAGAAAAAAACAATAGAATAAAATAGAATACCTCTATAACTATCTTCCGAAATTCTAATTTGAAATAGAATAGAACAGAAAAGAAAAGAATAGAGAGAAAAAAAACAATAGATTAGAATAGAAAAGGATAAAATAGACTTTAACTGTCTTCTGAAATGTGAATTTCGAATAGAATAAATTAGAATAGAATAGAAAAAAAAATAGAATAAACTAGAATACCTGTATCACCATCTTCTGAAATTTTAATTTTGAATAGAAAATTTAAATAAAAGAATAGAATAGAAAAAAAATAGATTGGAAAAGAGAATAAAATAGCAAGAACAAAATAGAATATAACCGTCTTCCGAAATTTGAATTTTGAATAGAATAAATTGGAATTCAGGAAAGGAATAAACAAATGTAACAAATTTTAACTCTAGAAAATGAATTAAATAACGAATCAAAGTGAAACCCATTTTCTCGTTCTGCGCGTGTCTAGTGCTCTCTGAAGAGCGATTGTCATTGGGATTGCTCTTCAGAGGACAGGCGGTGAGGAGGAGTTGTCCCCCGCCTGTCCCCCGTTGTTCCCCACATTAGCTCAGAGAGGCCCCAGTCCCTGGATTGGGTGGTGTATGGGGGGGGCTAAACCGACACGGGGGATGAAGATTGTCGCTGTAGCTCCATAGGAAGGCATTGCAGACACTCCCGATCACCGCCTCTGGGGGGGGTAGTGGTTGGAGGCGGTAAAAGCGTGGCTCTACTGTGTGGTTTTACACCCCCCCCACCCTCCCCCTCACCTGACGCGTGAACCCCAATAAGGCCGAGGCTGTGACCCCAGTACACGGCCTCGCTGGGACTGAGGTCCGAGATGGGACGTTATTCCAGCAAATCCGAGAGGGTTGGCACCCCAATCATCCCGGGCTGGTGTTACATTTTGGATTCCTCCTCGTTCTCGGTGTCACCAGGACAAATAGAGAGGGGCGAATCTCTCTACTGGGGACAGCAATAAAAACCTGACAGGGGTTCTAATCCCCCTTCACTCTATCCAAAATGAAAAGCAACCCTTTGGGCTTTACATACACTTGAGGCAGCAGGAAGTCCACATAGAGGGGATGCGGGGTCCTTCATATCGGGCCCCGGGCTCCGATGCCCCCACACCTTCTACATTACTGACCCTTCAAGATTCGGTTGCCCTTTCCCTGGATTGGTGGGAATAGATGGTGATTGTGTACAATCCGTCCATGGGGGGGCGCTGTGGGGGTTGGACCTCACAATGTACAGATTGTTGTCTTTGGTCCTGGATGGAGCTGAAGGTCTCTGAGAGGAGGAAGAGCCATGAATGGTCTTTGTCTGGATGGAGGTCACAATGGGCATTGTTCCCCCCCGAGGGAAGCCATAGCTTGGAGGACTGACACCTGTTACCTTGGAGGACTGACACCTGTGTGTGCTCTGATTTCTTCATCGCAAGATCAAATACCGAGCCGTGTGTCCTCCTCCTCCTCCTCCTCCTCCTCCTCCTCCTCCTCCTCCTCCTCCTCCTCCTATTACTATACTATTCAGCTGTATACAACATGCAGTATACAGAGCCCTATAATCCTCCACCAACCAGAGCCTCCCGCACCTCCGACTGCACCGCACAGAAGGTAAGAGCCCCGTCTTCTCCATGTAATGCGTCTCTCCTCTCAGTGCCCATTATGAGGAGTTCCCACCATCCCTGTGCTGAGTTCCCAGGTCTGTACACCCGCTGTGCCCATTATGAGGGGTTCCCACCATCCCTGTGCTGAGTTCCCAGGTCTGTACACCCGCTGTGCCCATTATGAGGGGTTCCCACCATCCCTGTGCTGAGTTCCCGGGTCTGTACACCCACTCTGCCCATTATGAGGGGTTCCCTCCATCCCTGTGCTGAGTTCCCGGGTCTGTACACCCTCTGTGCCCATTATGAGGGCTTCCCACCATCCCTGTGCTGAGTTCCCGGGTCTGTACACCCGCTGTGCCCATTATGAGGGGTTCCCACCATCCCTGTGCTGAGTTCCCGGGTCTGTACACCCACTCTGCCCATTATGAGGGGTTCCCTCCATCCCTGTGCTGAGTTCCCGGGTCTGTACACCCGCTGTGCCCATTATGAGGGCTTCCCACCATCCCTGTGCTGAGTTCCCAGGTCTGTACACCCGCTGTGCCCATTAGGAGGGCTTCCCACCATCCCTGTGCTGAGTTCCCGGGTCTGCCCACCCTCTGTACCCATTATGAGGGGTTCCTACCATCCCTGTGCTGAGTTCCCAGGTCTGTACACCCGCTGTGCCCATTATGAGGGGTTCCCACCATCCCTGTGCTGAGTTCCTGGGTCTGTACACCTGCTGTGCCCATTATGAGCGGTTCCCACCATCCCTGTGCTGAGTTCCTGGGTCTGTACACCCGCTGTGCCCATTATGAGGGGTTCCCACCATCCCTGTGCTGAGTTCCCGGGTCTGTACACCCGATGTGCCCATTATGAGGGGTTCCCACCATCCCTGTGCTGAGTTCCCGGGTCTGTACACCCACTCTGCCCATTATGAGGGGTTCCCTCCATCCCTGTGCTGAGTTCCCGGGTCTGTACACCCGCTGTGCCCATTATGAGGGCTTCCCACCATCCCTGTGCTGAGTTCCCAGGTCTGTACACCCGCTGTGCCCATTAGGAGGGCTTCCCACCATCCCTGTGCTGAGTTCCCGGGTCTGCCCACCCTCTGTACCCATTATGAGGGGTTCCTACCATCCCTGTGCTGAGTTCCCAGGTCTGTACACCCGCTGTGCCCATTATGAGGGGTTCCCACCATCCCTGTGCTGAGTTCCTGGGTCTGTACACCTGCTGTGCCCATTATGAGGGGTTCCCACCATCCCTGTGCTGAGTTCCTGGGTCTGTACACCCGATGTGCCCATTATGAGCGGTTCCCACCATCCCTGTGCTGAGTTCCTGGGTCTGTACACCTGCTGTGCCCATTATGAGGGGTTCCCACCATCCCTGTGCTGAGTTCCTGGGTCTGTACACCTGCTGTGCCCATTATGAGGGGTTCCCACCATCCCTGTGCTGAGTTCCTGGGTCTGTACACCCGATGTGCCCATTAGGAGGGGTTCCCACCATCCCTGTGCTGAGTTCCCAGGTCTGTACATAGTGAATGACTTATTAATTTATAGCCCGGTACCTGTAATGAGGACTCGGTAGCTCGGGGTCACTGAAGGTGACGTTTGAATACCAAAATATAAATGGGATCACCTGAAAGTCACAGGCAGGGGGGAGTCCCAATAAGACCTGAGAAAGGAAGGGGGGTCCTCAGCCCACTACATCATGTCCGGCTCTAATTCATCCCACAGCCAAAGATTCCTCCAATCAAAAGTCTGCAAATATTCTGATAGAACTGAAAAACTGCTGAACGCTCCTACACCTCGGAGCTGACCCCACAAATAATAGAATTAAACATGAATCCTGGTGGACTTTATGGAGGAGAAGATCCTTCGGCAGGTCTCGGGTTCCCCACTTGTTGTCTGTTGGGGGTTGTTGTATTCTAGATGGGAGTCCTCGCTTCTCAATGATTGGCTGTTTTCTTTGCAGGTGATCATTTCCCTGGCGGAGAGGAATCGCTCGCACATCCCGTACAGGAACTCCATGATGACCTCCGTTCTGAGGGACAGTCTGGGAGGCAACTGCATGACCACCATGATTGCCACGCTGTCCATGGAGAAGAGGAACATTGACGTATGTAGAGCGCTCCTCAGTCTAACACATCCATGGGCTGCCCTTACCCTGCCCTTACCCTGCCCTTACCCTGCCCTTACCCTGCCCTTACCCTGCCCTTACCTTGCCCTTACCCTGCCCTTACCCTGCCCTTACCCTACCCTTATCCTACCCTTACCCTACCCTTACCCTGCCCTTATCCTGCCCTTACCTTGCCCTTACCCTGCCCTTACCCTGCCCTTACCTTGCCCTTACCTTGCCCTTACCCTGCCCTTACCCTGCCCTTACCTTGCCCTTACCCTGCCCTTACCCTGCCCTTACCCTGCCCTTACCCTGCCCTTACCCTGCCCTTACCCTACCCTTATCCTACCCTTACCCTACCCTTACCCTGCCCTTATCCTGCCCTTACCTTGCCCTTACCCTGCCCTTACCCTGCCCTTACCCTGCCCTTACCTTGCCCTTACCTTGCCCTTACCTTGCCCTTACCCTGCCCTTACCCTGCCCTTACCCTGCCCTTACCCTGCCCTTACCTTGCCCTTACCCTGCCCTTATCCTGCCCTTACCCTGCCCCTACCCTGCCCCTGCCCTTACCCTGCCCTTACCCTGCCCTTACCCTGCCCTTCCAGCATAACACATAACAATGTTACTTTGTATCTCCTAAATCCGTCCTGCATGTCCTCAGAGATTGTGCTTCTATCCTCGCTGGTGGGAGATCCTGCCAGTAACAGCATTTCCTGTTTTGGGCTGACAACCTTAACCTGCTGCCTTGAATATAGCAGCAGCGTTGTCGGCCTTTCGGGTGCGCTTCCTCAAGGACTGCCAATCAGATGGGCAGTAAAAAGCCAAGTAAAGGAGCTTGTAGGAAAGGGTGACAACGCTGCCGCTAATTTCTTATTGGTGAGATGCTGGAGCCATTTACATAAGACATCTAGAGCTACGAGGATCACTGGATGTACTAAACACGTCTTTAAATAACTTGATGGAAATGTACCGGACATGTATAGTCCTTCCGACACGCCCTCCCACCCACATTTCCCACATTTCTGTACAAATACAGCAGCTGTAGAAAATGCTGCTTTCGAGAACTGTCTGAACCTGTGTTTATAAAACTTGAGATGTGATAGAGAGAAACAAAGTAACATTGTTTGTAAACATTGTTCAGACAGAAGATAAGGAGATACAAAGTAACATTGTTTATAAACATTGTTCAAACAGAGGATAAGGAGATAGAAAGTAACATTGTTTATAAACATTGGTCAGACCGGTAATAGAGAGATACAAATTAAAGTGGAGGGCCACCCTGAAAAAAAAAGAGCATTAATATTATTAAAATAAAAAAAAAAAAACATTTAAAAAAAAAAATTTTTTTTTTTTACTTGGTCAGAAATCGCTGTTGCTAGGCAGTCTTCCTAATCTGCCCTTTTCCTGCTCCTCTGTGATCTTCGGTCTTCTGGGTAATGGGGCGCGCTGTGTTCTGGGAACTGTGTGTTCCCTAACACAGCGCGTCCCATTCACAAACCGCAGCGCGACTCGCGCATGCGCAGTAGGAAACGGGCAGTGAAGCCGCAAGGCTCCACTGCCTGTTTCCCTTAGTATGAATGGCGACGCCGGGACCCGAGAGCCGAGGGACATGTCGGCCTCGGCGGCTGACATCGCGGGTGCCCTGGAGAGGTAAGTCTCCTTATTAAAAGTCGGCAGCTACTTTTTTTTTTTTTTAGCTGCTGACTTTAAAAAAAATGTTTTTATAGCTGAAACACCACTTTAACATTGTTTATAAACATTGATCAGACAGGAGATAGAGAGCTACAAAGTAACATTGTTTATAAACATTGATCAGACAGGAGATGGAGAGCTACAAAGTAACATTATTTATAAACATTGATCAGACAGGAGATGGAGAGATACAAAGTAACATTGTTTATAAACATTGATCAGACAGGAGATAGAGAGCTACAAAGTAACATTGTTTATAAACATTGATCAGACAGGAGATGGAGAGCTACAAAGTAACATTATTTATAAACATTGATCAGACAGGAGATGGAGAGCTACAAAGTAACATTGTTTATAAACACAGACATGATAGAGAGATACAACGTATCATTGTTTATAAACATTGTTCAGACAGGCGATAGAGAGATATAAAGTAACATTATTTATAAACTTTGATCACACAGGAGATAGAGCTACAAATTAACATTGCTTATAAATCTTGAGACATGGTAGAGAGCTACAAAGTAACATTGTTTATAAACTTTGATCATACAGGAGATGGATACAAAGTAACATTGCTTATAAACATTGTTCAGACAGGAGATAAGGAGATACAAAGTAACATTGTTTTTAAACATTGTTCAGACCGGTAATAGAGAGAGAGAAATACAAAGTAACATTATTTATTTATAAAATTTGATCACACAGGGATAGAGCTACAAATTAACATTGTTTATAAACCTTGAGACATGATAGAGAGCTAAAAAGTAACATTGTTTATTAAATTTTGATCAGACAGGAGATAGATACAAAGTAACATTTCTTATGAACATTGATCAGACAGGAGATAGAGGGCTACAAACTAACATTGTTTATAAACCTTGTTCAGGCAGGAGATAGAGAGATACAAAGTATCATTGTTTATAAACATTGTGCAGACAGGTGATAGATATAAAGTAACATTATTTATAAACTTTGATCACACAGGAGATAGAGCTACAAATTAACATGGTTTATAAGCCTTGAGATGTGATAGAGAGCTACAAAGTAACATTGTTTATAAACTTTGAGACATGATAGAGCGATACAAAGTAACATTGTTTATAAACATTGTTCAGACAGTTGTTAGAGAGATACAAAGTAACATTGTTTATAAACCTTGAGACATGATGAAGAGATACAAAGTAACATTGTTTATAAACATTGTTCAGATGAGTGTGTGCCGTGAAATCAGAGGAAGCCATTTCAGTCCGAGAGAGGAGCCGGTATAACTGCACAAGACCGAAGGGAAGGCCGGAGGGAGGATTTATAGACAATCGGTCGCTTTGCCCCATTGTGTCCAAAAAATAAATAAATAGATTTAGTGTGGAGTTGCGGAGTTAGTGTGGAGTTGCGGATTTAGTGTGGAGTTGCGGATTTAGTGTGGAGTTGCGGATTTAGTGTGGAGTTGCGGATTTAGTGTGGAGTTGCGGATTTAGTGTGGAGTTGCGGATTTAGTGTGGAGTTGCGGATTTAGTGTGGAGTTGCGGATTTAGTGTGGAGTTGCGGATTTAGTGTGGAGTTGCGGATTTAGTGTGGAGTTGCGGATTTAGTGTGGAGTTGCGGATTTAGTGTGGAGTTGCGGATTTAGTGTGGAGTTGCGGATTTAGTGTGGAGTTGCGGATTTAGTGTGGAGTTGCGGATTTAGTGTGGAGTTGCGGATTGCGGATTTAGTGTGGAGTTGCGGATTTAGTGTGGAGTTGCGGATTGCGGATTTAGTGTGGAGTTGCGGATTTAGTGTGGAGTTGCGGATTTAGTGTGGAGTTGCGGATTTAGTGTGGAGTTGCGGATTTAGTGTGGAGTTGCGGATTTAGTGTGGAGTTGCGTGTTCCGTCATGCCATTGATCAGCCTTTAGCATTACGAATGCTTCGCCTTGCAGGGATTTCCCTAAGGCCCCTCTCACACTGGGGCGGTGTGGGTGTCGGCGGTAAAGCGCTGCTATTTTTAGCGGCGCTTTACCGTTGTTTTAGCGGCGGTCTGCGGGCGCTAGCGGGGCGGGTTTTAACCTCCGCTAGTGGCCGAAAAAGGGTTAAAACTTCCCACAAAGCTCCGCAGAGCGGCGCTTTGCTGGCGTTATTGCTGCCCAGCCCCATTGATTTCAATGGGTAGGAGCGGTTTAGGATCAGTGAATACACCGCACCTTCACCGCTCCAAAGATGCGGCTAGCAGGACTTTGTTCGCCGTCCTGTCAGCGCACCGCTCCAGTGTCAAAGCCCCTCCGGCTGTCACACTGGAGTGAAAGGGGCCGTTTTTTTTCAGGCGCTATTTTTAGCGCTGTAGCGCCTGAAAACCGCCTCGTGTGAAAGCGGCCTCCAGCTGGGAATACACTGACTGGCCGGATTTCAAACCAACAATTGTATTTACATTTTCAGAACAGTCAAAAATAGTTGTGGATGTTGTTTTGCTTTTAGTCGTTGGATTGTAGAAAGATTGGAATTCACCGAACAAAAACCACAAAATTTCCATCCCGACCCTTCAAATTTCTTATCACTGAGGCCGAAAACGATCAGAGAAATGGAGGAACGTTCTTCTCACTGCATTTATTACAGTGAAAATATCAAACAAAATTCTACTACTGTGTATAACCAGCTTCAGTATTCATTGTCCCCTATGGAAGGATATATAGGAGCTGATGATAGATATGTAAGGGGTATATAGGATTTGATGATTGATATGTAAGGGTATATAGGAGCTGAGGATTGATATGTAAGGGTATATAGGAGCTGATAATGGATATGTAAGGGTATATAGGAGTTGATGATTGATATGTAAGGGTATATAGGAGCTGATGATGGATATGTAAGGGTATATAGGAGCTGATGATAGATATGGAAGGATATATAGGAGCTGATGATAGATATGTAAGGGTATATAGGAGCTGATGATAGATATGTAAGGGGTATATAGGAGCTGATGATTGATATGTAAGGGTATATAGGAGCTGATGATTGATATGTAAGGGGTATATAGGAGTTGATGATTGATATGTAAGGGTATATAGGATTTGATGATTGATATGTAAGGGTATATAGGAGTTGATGATTGATATGTAAGGGTATATAGGAGTTGATGATTGATATGTAAGGGTATATAGGAGCTGATAATGGATATGTAAGGGTATATAGGAGCTGATGATGGATATGTAAGGATATATAGGAGTTGATGATTGATATGTAAGGGTATATAGGAGCTGATGATGGATATGTAAGGGTATATAGGAGCTGATGATAGATATGGAAGGATATATAGGAGTTGATGATTGATATGTAAGGGTATATAGGAGCTGATGATGGATATGTAAGGGTATATAGGAGCTGATGATAGATATGGAAGGATATATAGGAGCTGATGATAGATATGTAAGGGTATATAGGAGCTGATGATAGATATGTAAGGGGTATATAGGAGCTGATGATTGATATGTAAGGGTATATAGGAGCTGATGATTGATATGTAAGGGGTATATAGGAGCTGATGATGGATATGTAAGGGTATATAGGAGCTGATGATAGATATGTAAGGGTATATAGGAGCTGATGATTGATATGTAAGGGTATATAGGAGCTGATGATAGATATGTAAGGGGTATATAGGAGCTGATGATAGATATGTAAGGGTATATAGGAGCTGATGATTGATATGTAAGGGTATATAGGAGCTGATGATTGATATGTAAGGGTATATAGGAGCTGATGATTGATATGTAAGGGTATATAGGAGCTGATGATGGATATGTAAGGGTATATAGGAGCTGATGATTGATATGTAAGGGTATATAGGAGCTGATGATGGATATGTAAGGATATATAGGAGTTGATGATTGATATGTAAGGGTATATAGGAGCTGATGATGGATATGTAAGGGTATATAGGAGCTGATGATAGATATGGAAGGATATATAGGAGTTGATGATTGATATGTAAGGGTATATAGGAGCTGATGATGGATATGTAAGGGTATATAGGAGCTGATGATAGATATGGAAGGATATATAGGAGCTGATGATAGATATGTAAGGGTATATAGGAGCTGATGATAGATATGTAAGGGGTATATAGGAGCTGATGATTGATATGTAAGGGTATATAGGAGCTGATGATTGATATGTAAGGGGTATATAGGAGCTGATGATGGATATGTAAGGGTATATAGGAGCTGATGATAGATATGTAAGGGTATATAGGAGCTGATGATTGATATGTAAGGGTATATAGGAGCTGATGATAGATATGTAAGGGGTATATAGGAGCTGATGATAGATATGTAAGGGTATATAGGAGCTGATGATTGATATGTAAGGGTATATAGGAGCTGATGATTGATATGTAAGGGTATATAGGAGCTGATGATTGATATGTAAGGGTATATAGGAGCTGATGATGGATATGTAAGGGTATATAGGAGCTGATGATTGATATGTAAGGGGTATATAGGAGTTGATGATTGATATGTAAGGATATATAGGAGCTGATGATAGATATGTAAGGGTATATAGGAGCTGATGATTGATATGTAAGGGTATATAGGAGTTGATGATTGATATGTAAGGGTATATAGGAGTTGATGATTGATATGTAAGGGTATATAGGAGCTGATGATTGATATGTAAGGGGTATATAGGAGTTGATGATTGATATGTAAGGGATATATAGGAGTTGATGATTGATATGTAAGGGTATATAGGAGCTGATGATTGATATGTAGGGTATAAAGGAGTTGATGATTGATATGTAAGGGATATATAGGATTTGATGATTGATATGTAAGGGTATATAGGAGCTGATAATGGATATGTAAGGGTATATAGGAGCTGATGATTGATATGTAAGGGGTATATAGGAGTTGATGATTGATATGTAAGGATATATAGGAGCTGATGATAGATATGTAAGGGATATATAGGATTTGATGATTGATATGTAAGGGTATATAGAAGCTGATAATGGATATGTAAGGGTATATAGGAGCTGATGATTGATATGTAAGGATATATAGGAGCTGATGATTGATATGTAAGGGTATATAGGAGCTGATGATTGATATGTAAGGCTATATAGGAGCTGATGATAGATATGTAAGGGGTATATAGGAGCTGATGATTGATATGTAAGGGTATATAGGAGCTGATGATTGATATGTAAGGGTATATAGGAGCTGATGATAGATATGTAAGGGGTATATAGGAGCTGATGATTGATATGTAAGGGTATATAGGAGCTGATGATTGATATGTAAGGGTATATAGGAGCTGATGATAGATATGTAAGGGGTATATAGGAGCTGATGATAGATATGTAAGGGGTATATAGGAGCTGATGATTGATATGTAAGGGTATATAGGAGCTGATGATTGATATGTAAGGGTATATAGGAGCTGATGATAGATATGTAAGGGGTATATAGGAGCTGATGATTGATATGTAAGGGTATATAGGAGCTGATGATTGATATGTAAGGGTATATAGGAGCTGATGATAGATATGTAAGGGTATATAGGAGCTGATGATAGATATGTAAGGGTATATAGGAGCTGATGATTGATATGTAAGGGTATATAGGAGCTGATGATGGATATGTAAGGGTATATAGGAGCTGATGATTGATATGTAAGGGGTATATAGGAGTTGATGATTGATATGTAAGGATATATAGGAGTTGATGATTGATATGTAAGGGTATATAGGAGCTGATGATTGATATGTAAGGGGTATATAGGAGTTGATGATTGATATGTAAGGGATATATAGGAGTTGATGATTGATATGTAAGGGTATATAGGAGCTGATGATTGATATGTAGGGTATAAAGGAGTTGATGATTGATATGTAAGGGATATATAGGATTTGATGATTGATATGTAAGGGTATATAGGAGTTGATGATTGATATGTAAGGGTATATAGGAGTTGATGATTGATATGTAAGGGTATATAGGAGCTGATAATGGATATGTCAGGGTATATAGGAGCTGATGATTGTTATGTAAGGGGTATATAGGAGTTGATGATTGATATGTAAGGATATATAGGAGCTGATGATAGATATGTAAGGGATATATAGGATTTGATGATTGATATGTAAGGGTATATAGAAGCTGATAATGGATATGTAAGGGTATATAGGAGCTGATGATTGATATGTAAGGATATATAGGAGCTGATGATTGATATGTAAGGGTATATAGGAGCTGATGATTGATATGTAAGGATATATAGGAGCTGATGATAGATATGTAAGGGTATATAGGAGCTGATGATAGATATGTAAGGGTATATAGGAGCTGATGATAGATATGTAAGGGGTATATAGGAGCTGATGATTGATATGTAAGGGTATATAGGAGCTGATGATTGATATGTAAGGGTATATAGGAGCTGATGATAGATATGTAAGGGGTATATAGGAGCTGATGATTGATATGTAAAGGGTATATAGGAGCCTGATGATTGATATGTAAGGGGTATATAGGAGTTGATGATTGATATGTAAGGATATATAGGAGCTGATGATAGATATGTAAGGGTATATAGGAGCTGATGATTGATATGTAAGGGTATATAGGAGCTGATGATTGATATGTAAGGGGTATATAGGAGTTGATGATTGATATGTAAGGATATATAGGAGCTGATGATAGATATGTAAGGGTATATAGGAGCTGATGATTGATATGTAAGGGTATATAGGAGCTGATGATTGATATGTAAGGGTATATAGAGCTGATGATTGATATGTAAGGGTATATAGGAGCTGATAATGGATATGTAAGGGTATATAGGAGCTGATGATTGATATGTAAGGGTATATAGGAGCTGATGATTGATATGTAAGGGTATATAGGAGCTGATGATTGATATGTAAGGGTATATAGGAGCTGATGATTGATATGTAAGGGTATATAGGAGCTGATGATTGATATGTAAGGGTATATAGGAGCTGATGATTGATATGTAAGGGTATATAGGAATTGATGATTGATATG
The DNA here is from genome assembly GCF_037356315.1 of Lithobates pipiens. Classification (NCBI taxonomy): domain Eukaryota; kingdom Metazoa; phylum Chordata; class Amphibia; order Anura; family Ranidae; genus Lithobates; species Lithobates pipiens. Next base: position 12,653,182 of record NW_027507758.1, on the reverse strand, counting down.
TAAGGGATATATAGGAGTTGATGATTGATATGTAAGGGTATATAGGAGCTGATGATTGATATGTAAGGGGTATATAGGAACTGATGATTGATATGTAGGGTATATAGGAGCTGATGATTGATATGTAAGGATATATAGGAGTTGATGATTGATATGTAGGGTATATAGGAATTGATGAATGATATGTAAGGATATATAGGAGTTGATGATTGATATGTAAGGGTATATAGGAGCTGATGATTGATATGTAAGGGTATATAGGAATTGATGATTGATATGTAAGGGATATATAGGAGTTGATGTCTTGATATGTAGGGTATATAGGAATTGATGATTGATATGTAAGGGATTATATAGGAGCTGATGATTGATATGTAAGGATATATAGAGTTGATGATTGATATGTAAGGGTATATAGGAGCTGATGATTGATATGTAGGGTATATAGGAATTGATGATTGATATGTAAGGGATATATAGGAGTTGATGATTGATATGTAAGGGTATATAGGAGCTGATGATTGATATGTAAGGGTATATAGGAATTGATGATTGCTATGTAAGGGATTATAGGAGTTGATGATTGATATGTAAGGGTATATAGGAACTGATGATTGATATGTAAGGGTATATAGGAACTGATGATTGATATGTAAGGGTATATAGGAACTGATGACTTGATCTGTTAAGGGTATATAGGAGCTGATGATTGATATGTAGGGTATATAGGAGCTGATGATAGATATGTAAGGATATATAGGAGTTGATGATTGATATGTAAGGGTATATAGGAGCTGATGATTGATATGTAGGGTATATAGGAATTGATGATTGATATGTAAGGGATATATAGGAGCTGATGATTGATATGTAAGGGTATATAGGAGCTGATGATTGATATGTAAGGGTATATAGGAGCTGATGATTGATATGTAAGGGTATATAGGAATGATGATTGATATGTAAGGGATATATAGGAGATGATGATTGATATGTAAGGGTATATAGGAACTGATGATTGATATGTAAGGGTATATAGGAACTGATGATTGTTATGTAAGGGTATATAGGAGCTGATGATTGATATGAAGATATATGGATTTGATGATTGATATGTAAGGGTATATAGGAGCTGATGATTGATATGTAAGGGTATATAGGAGTTGATGATTGATATGTAAGGATATATAGGAGCCTGATCGATAACAATATATAATCAATGTGTTTTCTAGGAATCAATCTCTACGTGTCGATTCGCCCAGCGAGTGGCTCTGATAAAGAACGAAGCCCTTCTGAACGAGGAGATCGACCCCCAACTGGTGCGCTTCTTTGTTTCAGTGGAGAGGAGAAGTCCCTATGAGCACCAAGATACAGTGAGGGGGAAAAGTTTGTGACCCCCTGCTAATTTTTTTTTTTTTTTTTTTTACGTTTTCCCACTGACAAAAAAAAACGATCGGTCTATAATTTTAATGGTCGGTGACGGAAGAACAACAAAAATATCCAGAAAAACGCATTTCAAAAAAATTCTAAATTGATTTGCATTTTAATGAGTGAAATAAGTATTTGACCCCTTCCCAAAACATGACTTAGTACTTGGTGGAGAAACCCTTGTTGGCGATCACAGAGGTCAGACGTTCCTTGGAGTTGGCCTCCAGGTTTGCACAAATCTCAGGAGGGATTTTGTCCTCTTTGCAGATCCTCTCCAAGTCATTAAGGTTTTCGAGGGATGACGTTTGGTAACTCGAATCTTCAGGTCCCTCCACAGATTTTCTATGGGATGAAGGTCTGGGAGACCGGCTAGTCCACTCCAGGACCTTAATGTGCTTCTTCTTGAGCCACTCCTTTCTTGTCTTGGTCGTGTGTTTTGGGTGGGTCATCGTCATGCTGGAATACCCATCCACCACCCATTTTCAGTGCCCTGTCTGAGGGAAGGAGGTTGTCAAGATCTGATGGTACATGGGCCCCGTCCATCGTCCCTTTGATGTGGTGAAGTTGTCCTGTCTCCTTGGCAGAAAAACACCCCCAAAGCATAATGCTTACACCTCCATGTATGACGGTGGGGGATGGTATTCTTGGGGTCATAGGCAGCCTTCCTCCTCCTCCTCCTCCTCCAAACACGGCAAGTTGAGTTGATGCCAAAGAGCTCGATGTGGTCTCATCTGACCACAAGACTTTCCCCCAGTTCTCCTCCGAATCATTCAGATGTTCATCAGCAAACCTCAGACCGGCTGTACATGTGATTTCTTCAGCAGGGGGACCTTGCAGGGGCTGCAGGATTTCGGTCCTTCACCATGTAGTGTGTCACCAATTGTTCTCTTGGTGACGATGGTTCCAGCTGAGATCATTGACAAGATCCTCCCGTGTAGTTCTGGGCGGATTCCTCACCGTTCACATGATCACTGAACCTCCAGGAGGTGAGATCTTCCATGGAGCCCCAGACCGAGGGAGACTGACCGTTATTTTGTGTTTCTTCCATTTCTGAATAATCCGCACCAACCGTTGTCACCCTCTCACCAAGCCGCTTGGCGGTGGTCTTGTAGCCCATCCCAGCCTTGTGTAGGTCTACAATCTCATCCCCGACATCCTTGGACATCTCTTTGGTCTTGGCCATGGTGGAGAGATTGGAATCTGATTACTTCTGTGGACAGGTGTCTTTTATACAGGTAACAAGCTGAGATTAGGAGCACTCCCTTTAAAAGAGTGCTCCTAATCTGTATAGAAGACACCTGGGAGCCACAAATCTTGCTGATTGATAGGGGATCAAATACTTATTTCACTCATTAAAATGCAAATCAATTTATAACTTTTTTGAAATGCGTTTTTCTGGATATTTTTGTTGTTGTTCCGTCTCTTACTGTTATAATAAATCAACCATTAAAATTATAGACGGATCGTTTCTTTGTCAGTGGGGCAAACAGACAAAATCAGCCGGGGGTCAAATACTTTTTTCCCCCTCACTGTATACAGACTCTTCCTACTCTCTTTGCACCAGTTTATAGATAGAAGTCCTCTTCTGTTTCATACAGGTGGAGAGGGAAAATGTTTACAAGAGCAAGAGATATATCAGAAAGGAGAATCGGTGAAGAGGAGTTCTCCAGCAGTGCAGAGTATTTCAGGAGAGGAGAGTTATAGAGGAAGGAGCAGAGTCCTCCAGCAGTGCAGAGTATTTCAGGAGAAGAGAGTTTTATAGAGGAAGGAGAAGAGTCCCCCAGCAGTGCAAAGTATTTCAGGAGAGGAGAGCTATAGAGGAAGGAGCAGAGTCCTCCAGGAGAGGAGAGTTATAGAGGAAGGAGCAGAGTCCTCCAGCCATGCAGAGTATTTCGGGAGAGGAGAGTTATAGAGGAAGGAGCAGAGTATTTCAGGAGAGGAGAGGTATAGAGGAAGGAGCAGAGTCCTTCAACAGTGCAGAGTTTTTAAGGAGAGGAGAGTTATAGAGGAAGGAGCAGCGTCCTCTAGCAGAGCA